>NW_027555847.1:492328223-492673223 GCF_003287225.1 Phascolarctos cinereus
AGGGAATTCAGAAAACATTTAGTCCAACCAAATTTTGGATAAGGAAACTGAGTCCCAGGGAGACTAAGTGACTTGTCGAAGGTCACAATGCTAGTAAATATAAAAGGTGAGATTTAAATGCTGGTCCTCGACTCCAGAGCAAGGGCTCTTTTCACTGTACCACACTGACCTAGATTATTTCTAAGATCCTTTCTAGTAGATCCTGTCATCCAAAGGTTTTTCACAAGTTCAATTGCTCAAGAGATAACTAGGAGCTTGCAAGTTACTGGGGATGAGATGTCAGGATCAAGGAGGAAAGCCAAGGTTATAAGCTTTACTGTATCTTCAGAAAGAAGTATTTTTAAATTGGTAGAACTGATAATCTTTTGTTAAATTGGGAGAGCTAACATTATCTCATTAAATTAAAGAATGTAAAGTAGGAAAGTAGGTTAACAGAAAATGAAGTGCCAAATGCACATAGAGAAGGCGAGTTTTTCTTTCTTCCTTTAAGTAAATTTTTCCTCTTTGTTTAATGGTAATTGGCTTGCATATTGTATCTGGAGAATAAAGAAAAAACTTGTAAAAAAAATCCAACTCATTCAAGAATTTGTTAAAAACTCGTTCAACTATCTGATGCAGAAACTATCTGCATCCAGAGAAAGAACTCATGAATAGAAGTATGTATAGAATAATTTTACATCCATCCATCCATCCATCCATATATATGTGTACTTATTTCTGTCTAATGGTAGCCATCTCTAAGGTGGGGGGAAGGGAAGAAAAAAATAAATTACATGATAATTTTGTTGTATATTTGAAAGGAATAGCAAGTTGTACATAGTAGATTTGCAGTCTCATGTACAATCACCTTTTTTATTGTAGTATGTTATGGAAAAGCTTGTTTTATTCTATAAATATGTATTAATGTAATGAAAAAGTAAAAGTGGAAAAAAACCCCTCATTCAGCTTTCCAGTATAAACAGATTTAGGCAGAGGATGGCCAAGTTTAGAGTTCTTTTTGTTAGGCAATTTTTGGAGGAAATCAGGTGATCAGAAAGCTGGAAGAAAGAGAAAGATCTGGAGTTCTATTGGGACTTGGGCAAGTCACTTAACCCTATTTGCCTCAGTTTTCTCATTTGTAAAATGAGCTGGAGAAAGAAATGGCAAACCACTTCAGTATTTTTGCCAAGAAAATCCCAAATGGGGTCATAAAGAGTTGGACACGACTGAGATGCCTCAACAACAGCAAAGAGGAATTGAGAGGCAATGCAAGCCCTCAGGTGTCAACCAGAAGGAATTTCTATTTAGGTTTGGGTTAAACTAGAAGGTCTCTAAGGTTAATTCTAATGGTTGTATCATTTGATTCTGTGATTTACTGAACTGGCACTAACTTCTAATTTGTATCTAGTCACTGCAGAAAAGGATTGAAGGTGGAATGGGTGTGACAGAAACATTTGTAAGAAAATATGGGGAAAGAGAATGCATGTCTACACTAGCTGAGCACTTCTGACTTCATGTGCAAGTTTCACTTAATATATACAATGGCATTCTGAAAACATGAAATTTTTAGCAAGTGTGCTAGTTATATAGCTATGATCTATTGGGATGCAGGCTGTATGAAAAACAACAAAAGCTAAAGCTATGAAAAGTAGCAGCAAGCACCATATAGGTTCTCAGTAAATATTTGAGGACCCATAAAATAACTTAACATAGCCTTTACCAGTTCGCCGATCATAAAAGGTGACCTCCAGAATGGCAAGGGTCACACAATAGCTTATTAAATTATGTTCTTAAGACTAACATGCTATATTTGCTTCAGTCATCTTATTCTGGCCATTGTGGTGACTCTGAGGTTTAGAGATCAGCCCTGAGGACAGATGTTCACCAAAAGGATGCGTGACAGGCTGGCCTTTCAATCTTTAATGAATGCCCCAATGTTATGGCATCAAATTAATAATATATTCTATTTAAAGTTTAAATCTGGTGGCCTAATTATTTTATATAATATCCATAATATTTAGGGGAAGTCAGTAAATATATTTCTTAATATCTACTACTTGTTAAAGTGCATATGACTGAAGTTTTGGTAGAGGGGTTAGGACTGGTCATGTTGTGTACAGAGAGTTGGCCCTGGAGCCAAGAAGACTTAGGTTCATGTTAGCCTCAAACACGTACTAGATCTCTGACCCTCCAAAACTCATTGAGACTATAAAAATAGCTAACTAACATTTATATAGTACTTTAAGCTGTACAGAATGCTTTACAAATATTACCTAATTTGTTCCTCAAAAAACTCTGGGAGGTAGGTACTATTATGATCCTCTTTTACACATGAGGAAATTTAGACAGAGATGAAGTGAGTTCCCTCAGATCATACAGCTTGGAAGTTATCCGAAGCTGCATTTGGGCTCAGATCTTCCTGACCCTTGGTCTAATACTCTAAGTACTGCATCCCCTGGCAGGGGTGGGGGGTGGGGAAGTATACATTACAGAGAAGTTGTGTAATGCAGAACATTATTTTACCATTTAGGTAGTAGAACCCTTTAGGCCATGGAAAACTCCAAATTCCTTAGCAAGACCCTTATCTGGCTGCTCAGGCTCCAGCCCTCAGATCAAATCTCTGGAAACCTCCAGATTCCTTAGCAAGACCCTTATCTGGCTGCTCAGGCCACAGCCCTCAGATCATATCTCTGGAAGCCTCCATTGTGAGAAAGTTTGCACAGCATTATCATATCTACACAGAGGGAGAAGGGTGTCCTTGACCAGCCCCCAAAAAACCTCTTCCTCTTGCCAGACTTCAAAGATCCATCCCCCTCCCGTCCTGTATACTCCCTATATAAACCCTAGCTCAACCCCTGATGGCTGCTGCTTGATTTGGATGTGAATATCCCTGGCAGCCGCGCGCTAATAGCTAATAAAATCCACAATTTAAAATTAACCTGGGTGGTCAACTCGCTAATTTCTCGGTATAACAGTTGCAACTTCAATTAGAGGGAGTTTTTTCAGGTTAGGACCTCTGAAATCAGAGGTCCAGTCCATGCCTATCCTCTAAACTTTAAATGCCACCAAAAATGAACTAGATCTGAGTGCTCTGAAATTCTGTTTTAAAGGTTATTAGCATTTCTGTGTGATGGCTTTGTTATCTGCACCTAGAAATAAGATGGTAATCACACAGCCCCAATTTCTTGTTGTAACAATATCTGAATTTTCTATAGCATCTTACATAGATTATTCATCTGAGCCCCACAACTTTGAGGTAGGTTGTACAGGCATTGTTATACTAATTTTGTGGATGAAGAACCTGAGGCTTAGAGAGCTTAAGTGAGTCACCTACAGTCACAGAGCAAGTTTTTGTTGGAGGTAACATTTGAATTCAGATCTTCCTAATACCAAGACTAGTACATGTTGCATTTCCTCCTTGGGAGGGTCTGGTGTAGTGAAAAGAGCACTGGCTCTGGAGCCAGAAGCTCTATATTCAAATCCTGCCCCTGTCATTTCCTACCTGTGTGAACTTAGGCAAGTCATTTATCCTCTGGGCCTCAGGTTTTCCATCTGTAAAATGAAAGGCTTGGATTAGATGTTCTCTAAGGTTTCTTCTAGCTTTAAATATGAACCTACGAATCCCTCCTTAGACGCATATGTGCTATATGACCCTAGGTAAGTTGTGTAGCACCCTAGAACCTGAGATTCCTCCTGTAAAATAGTGATGTGATACCTAGACTACTTATTATCTACTTGATAAGACTGCTTTTAGGAAAGTACTTTGAAAACCTTAATGCACTAAAACAAATATCAGTTATTAATGATTATTATTGTAACAATTGCTGCAAAATATTTCCTGTTTAGTGTACATGGGCCTGTGTACGTGTATGTTTCCACACGTGAGTCTTTTTATAATATAGTAATGCATCAGGACAAAATGAGGCATTTTTCTTTCCCACTTCTCTGTTTGCATCTATTGTATCTTTTTATTTTAATATTTTGGAGAAATACATAAAATAAAACATTGAGTTTTAAGAACTGAATTTTAATTTGAAAGATTTAATTTGAAAGAAACTTTGACCTTGCAGAACTCTCATTTCATCAAGCACTTCCAGGTGAGAAAAAGAAGTTTTGACTCAGATTCCGTACTATTATTATTGCTTGCTAAATCTCTTTGCTAGGCCTTCTGGATCCATTGTAAGCCATGGCATTATATTGCCATAAACCTCTGTTTCCCAATTGAGTAGCCTCCCTACTAGTGAAGGGAAAGTCTTACTTTCTTGCTCTTCACTCTAAAGTCAGTCTAGAGATGTAAGACATAAGAAAATGACAGAAACTTGAGTTACTCATGAGCAAGAGGCTACTCTTCCTAAGAAGGTTTGTTGGCTACTCTCATAGATGCTCTGGCTGGTTTCTTCAATGATAAAGCTTTGAGAGAAAAGCTAGACTGATTCTGTTTGTGACGGTATTTTCCTTGCGAACTTCACAGGAAACCTGTACACACACACACACACACACACACACACAAACACACACCCCTCTTATTGATTGTCTCTCTATTGATTATCTCCAATTTATCCTACACAGTTGTTTTCATATTGTCTCCTTCATTAGACTTAGAGCTCCTTAAGAGCAGGGATTGTCTTTTATTTGTCTTGTCTTCCCAGTGCTTAGCATATCACCTGGCTCATAGTAGGTATAAAAGGCCCATATTAATTGCTTATTGGATGACTGATTGACTGATGCACACACACACACACACACACACACACACACACACACACACACACACACACCCCTATCAGAACTAGACCTGATTTATCTTCCTTCCTTCCTTCCTTCCTTCCTTCCTTCCTTCCTTCCTTCCTTCCTTCCTTCCTTCCTTCCTTCCTTCCTTCCTTCCTTCCTTCCTTCCTTCCTCTCTCCCTCTTCCCTCTCTCTTTCCTTCTTTTTTTAAAAAAGTTTCTTATGTACTTATGGGGGGGACCCAAAATTTTTCAATTTACTCCATGAAATGGTGAGACAAACAAATCCTCCATTTCTGTTGCCCAACTACAAACAAATTATTAGAACAACACAATCAGCACTCAATCGTACTCATATAGTTCAAGAATTGGGTTAGTCCTACCTCCCCATGGCCTGTACAAGATGGTAAATAAATAATCATTAGTTGATTACTAAAAATAAGTTATGAATATGAGGGATTCAGAGACATGTGGAAAGACATATGGAATGGTACAGAGTGGAAAAAAAAGCAGAATGAAGAGAACAATATACATAATGACAACAATAATGTAAATAATAATACCAAAAAAGAAGTCATAAATCATAGTATCATGGACTTAGACTGAAAGGGACCTTAGAGGCAATGTATTCTGACCTCTTCATGTTACAGATGAAGAAATTGAACCCAGAAAGATTAAGTGACTTGGTCATATTTGAATTGGATGAATAATGATAGTCCTGGTGAACTGACAAGGAAATATACCTTTCTGTTCTTATGGATCTGGAATACAGTATACTCTGTGAGATATCAGAGCTGTGTTGGTTGTCTTTGCTTAAAATTTTCTGGGGGAAGTTCAAGGAAGGTTTCAATGGGGGAGAGAGGCATTAAGGGGAAATATCTATAGTGTAAAAACAAAAGGAAAAAAGCTAATTTTTTAAAAGAAAAAAAGTTGACACTAATATAACTTGGCTATTTAACAGATTGTGGAAAGAGATTTTTGTCAGACTGCAGGATAGAGAAATATGCCATGAGCCATGGTGGTAAAAAACTGTAAGTATGGAATGGGTAGAGAACATCAGACAGCACAGATGATTTAGGAAATGATCAGTAATTACAAAGAATTTTTGGGTGATGTGAGACTTAGCTAGTCTGTACACAGATCTCATAAACCCACCTTTCTGAAGAATTACTAACTGCCTCTTCAGATTACGTGGGAGGTAATATCAGGCTGCAAGTAGTATTCAAATGCAATTCTTTTAACCCTTAATGAAGAGAGTATAGTGGAAAAGCAGTGAACTGGACTCTCTATCAAGGGTAAACATTGTGGCTAAGTAGTTGTGTTGTCAATTAACTTATGGGAGGTAACATGACAAAAGAGGAAAAGTACAAAAAGCATTGAATATATAGTTATAAGGTCTGTTTTCCAGTCTCCTTTGTTACTCCCTAGCATTGTGACCTTGGACAAGTCATTTATTTTCTTTATATCAGTTTCCTCATCCATAAAATGGAGTTAATAATATCTTTATTATTATTATCATTAATAGTAATTTTGTTTTATATGGTACTTTATAGATTACAAAGTGTTGTACTGTGCTTATACTGTGCAGAAAGCATAAGTACTACTATTACTGTTTTGCATACAAGGAAACTGAGGCTAATTGACTTTCCCAAGGTCATAAAACTGCAAATTGGCAGAGTCAGGAATCCAACAGGTCTCCCTACTCTTACTATGACAGCCTACAAGAGAGATAATGATGGACAAATGATAGTCAAAGAAGCTATTACTAAATTTTCTGTGCTTCTCATTTTTAAGATGAAAGTGTTGGGTTAAATGATCTCTAAGGATCTAATGATTCTTTTGTCATTAAAGAAGGAGCGGAAATGTGAAAATCTCTTGGTTGCTGCAATCAAAAAAGAAACAAGGCCTTGGAAATAATTTTATTATATTTACAACTTAGTCTTGCTGTGTATACTAGTTACTACTGTATAGTTTACATATTTTACAGAATTAAAATAAAACTAACCTGTTTAAGCCCTTCTTCCTCCTTCCCCCCTCCCCAGTTGTCTTTACACAGACAGAAGCTGGCTGGCTGTGCAGTGCAGGCTCTCCATTTTGTTCATTCAACATGAATGACAAGGTTAGGAATAGAAGCATTAGTTAATAATAGAACAAAAGGGATTTTTATGAGTTTATCCATATTACCTCAGTTTTGGTGTCTAAAGGAGATATTTGAGGAAAGATTTTACTCAAGCTAATGTTCAGGGCCAATGACGTGGGCCTAATTTCATCTCATTTGTGTTGTGAGCTAATATAATTTATTAATGTGGGGAGAAAAAAGTCCTGTGGGGAAGGAAGAAATATTTCTCCAAGAACTTATTCTACTTCGTACTTATAAATGCATTATTTTGACTCTTTCAGTCCTTCAGTTGCTTTTGCTATCTTAGATTAATTTATAGGTAATGGTATGAAATTATAAGGTACAATTAAAATTCATCCATGTTGAATGGTTTCCATATGTTATTCCATGCAATGAACCTTTACCATTGATACATTCAGCAATGAAATTCCTTTTCCCAGATTATATTAAGCTTATCCTACCTACTTCAGCAGTTGAGAAGATCCTTGAAGGGTAAGTCTAGTCTTGAATGATCTCTTTAAGGAGGAGATTCACTCTTCTCTCCTGCTCTCTTGAAATGTACAGTTTTCATAAACCAAATAAGACTGTTCAATATTCAGATCCATTCTAAAGAACTTCTTTAGTGCAATTTCCTTTTTAGAGGTATAGTAATATGGCAGGTGAATATAGAATAGGCTAATTGCTTGCTGCAAAATTCAAGCATCAGGACAGAGGATATCTGTAACTTCTTTGGAAGACTTGCAGGCCTTAGTGACTCTCTGTTTTATGAGTAAGTTTCTAGGCCTTGTGCTAAAGAACATACAGTATCTTTAACACACTTTTGGTGCTCCATTAAAAATCACAAAGAAGAAATCTTCACTCAAAATATTTGGCCAAACTCCCCATCAGTAGAAGGAGAATGAATTTAGAGTATTCAGTGCTAAGTGAAAAAAAGTACAAAATTAGATTTTGTATCAGTTAATTTTGATGATTATGAATATGTCATTAACATTACTGAGAACATTGTCAGTAAGGACCTCACTGTTGGAAGTACTGTACAGTACTGTGCTGTGTTACCCTACGTCGGGATGTCATTGGGGAGCCCATGGTTTGGCAGACATGAACATCTGGACTTACAATTTGGGTCACTTGAATATCAGGGCCTACCATTCCACTGCCACTCATCCCAGTACCCATGCCACCACTGGTCATACTGCTGTTACTCATGGCAGTCATACCTGGACTTGGCACTACTGTTTCAGTGTAGATCACGTTATGTGTGTTGGCTAACTCAGTAGGAACACAAATGTTTCCTTGCACAGCATAGGCAGGTGCCATCACTGTTTCTGTAACCAGGACATTGGGAACTAACTGAGGTTCAAAAATAATGGTAGTCGGTTGTACACACTGGTCAGAAGTACTATATGACTCTGTCACTATGATGTCACCATGAATCATGGGATCAGGCATTGCCATTTCTGCCTGGAATCCAGCCTCTGTGAGAGACATCGCTGAAGATTCATTAACAATGTAATTTGGTCCAAGTAGGGGAAGATCAGTAGTGATTGGTATCCAGGCCTGGTGAGGAGATGGAAATGGTTCAATTTCTGTGTCTAGGCAGATTTCAGCTAGAGTCCTAAACTTTGGATCCAAAGTTTCCAAGTAGCTATCATCCAGGTCATCTACAATCCAGCTGCAGCAGCCAATGGAACCCACAGGAGACCCCATTCCTTCATGGTCATAAATAAGAAGGCAGTCATTTGCAGGCTGACATTCATCTTCATCTGCATAAACATAGGCTTTCTAAAGGTAGAACAAAGGTGGGGAATTAGAACTGTTTTCACTTCTTAAACTATCAAACAATATAAACATTGATGCTTCTGTGATTTATTTATTTATTTATTTGTCTATCTATCTGTCTATCTATCTATCTATCTATTTATTTATTTATTTATTTGGCCTGTGGAATGATGGACTGAGAAATAGCTAAGATCTTTTTGTAAGAGGGGTGGGTATCACAGGTGCATTACATTTGTATGAACATTTTGTGAATACTAATGTTTGGGAAATAACGATCATTTCCATATTCTACTTAGAGGCTAAATCTGACCTTTGGGATTTGTCCCCTTGTATATCTGAAACAATGTGATCAACATGCTTTCTGAGAAGCTTGAAATATTTGACCTTTTCTCCAATGAAAGAATGAAACAGAGTCAATGTAATCTTGCCAAGAAAATTTAACTACAAAATGCCTGGACTTTAATCACTATGTATAGGAATGAAATTATTAGTAGGAGATTGGTGGTCACTTCCATGACATTATTTAGGTGAGTCAGAAAGGCTGTCTAAAGTCTAAGATTAGAGAGAAATTCCTTAGGTTTCTCAGGGTTTGTCTGCCCCAAGATTAAAATGAGAATATCCCTGGAATGGTGTGGTAATGAGCTTTTTCATAGTGACAGGTAGCTGAGAGAACATGGTTCCTTATCTTAGAGTACAAAGTAGCTGCCTAGAGGGCATGAATTTCTAGGAAGATGAAGAGGAGGACTGTATGAGGAGGTGGAAGGATGCTGAAGACAACTTGCCTAACTTAAAATTTTTCCTATAAGAAGTTGATTGAACATTTGGAGATGAGGTTTTCAGAGAAGACAGTGGGTGTCACAGATTATCTAAGCAGCACCATCTCTGCTTGATTCAACAATAATGTTTTGGAACATAAGAAAAGGGGGTCTTTGATTTTCTTCATTTTGAAAAACACTCATGAACAAAGAATAAACCTTAGGGACAACTTTCAACACACCACTGAGGATTTTGTGCTAAATATAATTTCAATTATACTGTCAAACTACTGCTCAGTGATGGCATTCCCTGATGAATACTCAACAGTGCTGGCAGCTAACTCCACCTCTAATTGCTGGGTTTAGTGGATGTTATCAGTCAGTGTCTGCAAGAGTATTCATGGTCATAAATAGTATAGGCCATATTAATTCCTCCATTTCCTTTCATCCATTCCCATGAATAATAAAACACTGAGGCAAATTGGAATCTGAGCTGAAATGAGCTGCTAATTAAACAGGTCGGGCTAATTAAAAGAAACTCAATATGAATTATTTGCTGTTTAATGATATGATATTAGGCTAATTTAATGATTGGCTGGGGTTCTTCTTTACTAAAATCACAGAAATTTAATCTTTTCTTTTGAAAGCAGCACCATGACAGAGAAAGAATATTAGATTAGAATTCTGGGGATTGTATTCTAGACTTTGCTCTGCTAACATCTAGGCATTTGAATTGTTCTAAAACACTTTAAAATCTCTGGGCTTTACTTTCTGTATCTGTAAAATGAGAAGATGGGATTCCACATTCTCTAAGGTTGCATCTAATTCTGTGATTCTGTGTATTTCCTCTAAATTGACATTTCTTGACACTTCTCAAACTATGCACTATCTAACTTTACCTCTAGATCTCTACTTTAAAAAGAGAAACTGAGTAAAAAGAGATTTTCCCCTAGGAGATGGTTTGCCATTAGTGATGGAAAATCTGAATTTGGAATCAGCCAGCTTTTAGTCTGGTTTGATTTCTTTTGGACATATATTCAGAAGCTCCTAATGTTAAAATGATCACTTCACTCCAGTAAGTATACTTACCCATACCCTAGTTTTAACCAGAACAATAGGTCTTATAAAAGATGGCAGCAACTTATTATGTAATTGGATTAAGGTTGCAACTTCCTGTTAACAGGGCAGGGCCTTCTTAATTCAAAATAGACTTATACCTTAAAAAGAGAAGGCACCCCAAAACTGACTGTCAAATTTAGTATAGATCTCAAAATACAGTTATGATTTTATCTCCCTCCTTTGGGGGAATTGGGGAGCTTGCTACAAGGACTCAGAAAAGAGAAAACAAGTGACCTGATTAGATTTGAAGGTGTGCCAGGACTAGGAATGGGATGCTCACAGAACTTTGTCTTGAAGACTTTCTTTCCTGGTGGGCCCAGCAGAGGCTTGGCCACATACGTACTGTTTTCTTTTGGTCCTTCTATCTATAACTTGCTATCTCTGTCTTTATTTCTTTTTGTTATCTCTCTAGATATACCTATCTTTCTCTCTACCTCTCTAGCTATTTGTCTCTGTTTCTTTCTCTCTCTCCACCTCTCCTTCCCTACATAGCAGCATATTAATTATTATAAATGAGTTCTGTGATCTTGGCAGAATTCCTTATGTATTTGTATCTTTAGGGTTATTATTGACAGTTATTGCCTCAATTAAGTAATTTTCTTATGGATTTGCATGATTGCATTGAATCAGAAATTCAACCCCTTCTCTCCCCACCCCACCCCCAGATTCTGAGAGCTACCAAGTTCCCATTAAATACCCTTTGTGTTTATTTTATTGATTGAGATTGAGCTCATCTCCCTATTCTACTGGACACTTGCTCAAGGCCAAGACAGTCTAGCTGGAAAGAGAATCACTTCCTGAAGCATTTCCATACAACATATTAAGTGTGAGTTTGTTGAATTGATTCTTTGTAAATCCCTGGGATTTCCCAGAAGTTCACTTGGCCAAACCATGGTCAAAGAAATAATTTTCAGGTTCAGTGAATGAAAGGCTAAAAGTAATATTGCAAAAAACCCAACCAAACCAAATCAAAAAAACATCACAAGTTCTGTCCAGGCATAAGTAGCTGGTTAAACTACCTGCCTTGGGGAAATAATAAGGATGATGATACTTTGAATTTATGTGGAGTTTTTGTCTCAAGAGCTCCAGGCAGTGCATATGCTTATTATCTTGTTTATACTTACAAAATAGATGAGGTGGGCCTGGGACTGATATTTAACCCCTTTTTATAGACTGAGAAGGTGAAGCTAAGGCATATTGCCCCAGGGCAAACAACTTTTTTTTTTTTTTGGTGGAATCTCCTGAGCCTTGTTTCATCATTCTCATTCTTTCTTTTTCCCTTCCCTTCCTGGAAGGTACTGGTTGATTGTGCTGGATACTGAGATAAATGCTGCACTTTGTAGGCCCAAATTCACAATGAGATTCCCACAGGCCCTCATATGATTTTCTTCCTCCTAATATATGTCATTGTGTCCTTCTGATTTTTTCTTCCCCCCCCCCCAGCCCCATCTTTGTTGTCTTTCTTTTTTCCCACTCAGCCCTGTTTTAATTGAAGATTCAAGCCTGTTCTTGATTATGGCACCAGCTTCTCGAGTTCTGCTACAAACTATCACTTTCCATCCTGTGTAACTTTCTCCTCCCCCGGGTTGGTATCTCAGCCTTGGTCAGGGTCCTTCAGGTTTCTCTACACCGGGAAGTGATATGGGGAAAGAAGGAGAAGACTCCAAACTGGGATGGATGGGGAGGAAGAGGAATCTTATAGCTATTGGAGTCAAAAGGAGGAAAAACTAAAAAGAGAATTAAATGGAATGATATTTAGAGTTTCCTGACTATTCCTGGCATCAGTTGAATAGAAGAAATAAATGCAACCTTATAAATAAGAGCGTTGGATTTATAAAGGAATCCAGGGGGCAGGGGATAAAGTACTGGGCCTGACATCAGGACTCAATCTTAGACACTTACTGACTGTGTGACCCTGGGCAAGTAAGTAACTTAACTTCAGTTTTGTCATCTGTAAAATGGGGATAATTATGGCATCTGCCTCCCAGGATTATTGTGAGAATAAAATGAGATGACATTTATAAAGTGCCTTCCAAACCTTAAAGTGCTATATGTATGCTCCCTATTTTATATATATATGTATGTATATATATATATGTATATATATATATGTATATATATGTGTATATATGTATATATATGTATGTATATATGTATGTGTATATATATACACACACATATAGACTACGTATATGTATGTGTATATACACACACACATATATACATACATATATATGTATATATATGTATATATATGTGTATATATGTATATATATATGTATGTATATATATGTGTGTGTATATATATACACACACATATAGACTACGTATATGTATGTGTATATACACACACATATATATATACATACATATATATATATGTATGTGTATATATATACGCACACATATAGACTACGTATACGTATGTGTATATACACACACATATATACACATATACATAAGTTGTGCAATGTAGTGTGTATATATGTGTGTATATATGTATATACACTATATATTACATGTATAGATTGTGAGCTCCTTAAGAGCTGGATTTTTTTTAAACTTTCTTTGCATCTTCAGCATTTAGGACAGTGTTGGCACACAGTCTGCCCAAATGCTAGGTTGACTGACTATCTTGATTGATTATAGTAATATTAGTAGTAGCAGGGATGGAAAATACTTCTAAACAGTTTTTTATTATAGTGACAATTTCATTAAACTCTCACAGTAGAGGATGCGATTTAAAACCTCAGTATAACCCAAGCTCTGATGTGCTATAGCGAGGTGCTTTATATTGTGCATTGTGGTTACCAGAGTCACATGAAAAAGACTCCAGACCAAACAGAACATATCACCATTTATGAACCCTCATTCTTGTGTCTGTGAAGGGCTTACCTCAGAGAAGTAGCTGTCCAAGAAAGCCATATTCACGCCTGTTTCTGCGTATTCCCTCAGTGTTCCTATGGCCGAGCCCCGTCTTCTCACTGCCCCGGCAAGTCCCCCAGCCCCAAGACTTAGTGCTGCTCCGACTCCTGTATTCAGCTCAACGCCAGACACCCCAGAAGCACCTCCTTCCACAGTGCCTCCACCTGCATAGGTGTTGGTGTAGATCTCTGGAAAGAGTGTGTTTTCATGTTATATGACTTGAAATTGTTTTAGGGCTTCATCATCTAAGTACATGCATGATCCTTTTCCTGTTGACTGAGAAAGTTCTGTTGTATGAAAAAATTGAACAGGCAGGTAAAAGCTAGGGGAAATGGCTTCAGCAAGCTGTGTGACCCTAGACAAATCACTTAACCTCTTTTTGCCTCAGTTTCCACATCTGTAAAAATGAGAATAACGATAACAACTACCTTAACAAGGTTGTTGGAGGGATCAAATGAGATAATATTTGTAAAGTACTTACTTAGCATAGTACCTGGCACATAGGTGATATATAAATGTTAGCTACAATGATGATAATGATGATGACTTTGAGGTCTCTTTTTATTCTATATCTGTGATCCTATTATCTGAGTTGAATTACCAGCCCTGCTACTTACTGTATGACCTGGATCGAATCACTTAACCTGAGATTCAGTTTTCTCATCTAGAAAATGAGAGGGTTGGCTTCAGTGACCTCCAGTATCTCTTCCAGCTCCCAATTTATGATCTTACACTTCTAATATCCCAAGTTTTCTCTGGGATCTCTGGACGTAGAAACCAAATGTGTTTCTAGTTCATATGAGAGTATCCAGGTAATTCAGACTTCTGTCTTCCTCCTCTTAGGCCCTTAGATTCTCTCCCAGTCTAAAGAGGGTAAGTAAGGCAGGTAGTGAGTGAGAGTTGGGACAATGGTGCTTCTAGGGTGAAGTTGCTACTTCTCCTTGTGGGCTCATCAAGTTGCACTGCCTACTTAAGAGGGTTTTTAAAAATATCTATATGGATGTTGACCAGAGCAAGTGGGTCTTTGGATGGTTTCTAGAACCTTCCATAGATCCTCTTTACCTAGTGGTGGGGTGAGTAGCCTGCCTTCCACGGGCAACCTCAAAGTTACAACCTTTCTCTTGAGAGAGCTGTTCTTAGACTTCTAAAGAGAGCAGTTTTGGACTAGCTCCCCAATTTGGAGGATTGTGCAAGACAAATGTGCTTGTTTTATAGCTGTGGAAAATCATTTTCATCTTCCATAATACTCTCCACTAGCCTGAGTGGTTTTTCTAAAGAGTCTTGGGCATGCATGTGACTGGCATGAAAGGTCCACATGGACAAGAAAAACTTGTAAATTCTTTATTAGATGATGCTCCCATTTCTTCTCCCTTTGCTATTGTAAAAATAATACCCTAAGGTACTCAGGAGTACCTTTTTCTCAGACATTATATTTCACTTCCACCTTGTATGTTTCCACCTTGTATGTACATTTTTGGGAAGTTACTAATTAGAATGTGAGCTCCTTGAGGACAGGGACTATTTTTTACCTTTCTTTGTATCTCTAGTGCTTAGCACAGGGCCTGATACATGCAAAGCCCTCAATAAATGTTCATTGATTGAGAACTTAGGATAGTTCTCATGATTATAGCCTATGATTGGTATTCTATGACAAATAGAAGCTTCCTTATGAGTTTAGCCAGGCCAACTCAATTTTTCAGGTTGCTTCTGTAACAGGCATGATTGTAGGGATTTCCTGATATGGTAGAACATATGTCCCTCTGAATGGAACCAAAGCACACATATCTTAGATCTATCTCCTTGGTTTAATCAGTCAATCAATGCAAATTTATTAAGTCTCTATTATGTGCCAGGTACTGTGTTAGCATAGTAAACCTGGGTATACAAAAAGAAGCAAAAGGCCATACCTACCCTCAAGGAGCTTATAATCTCATGGTTCAAATCCTGGTTCTTCCACTTGTGATCTGTGTGATTTTGGGAAAGTCACTTAAATTTTCTAGGCCTCAGCTTCTTTATCTATAAAATGATGAGTTTGGACTAAATGGCCTCTGAGGTCCCCTTCCTGTTCTAGAGCTATGATTGTATAATCCATGATTAAGTCTTTTACACTTCAAAAGCAGCAACAAAGCTTAATATCTACTGACCAGAAGATTCTATGCGATCCTGTGTGTTGGAGGCTGTTATAGGTACACAAATATTGGAGACATCCTGAAAAAAACAAAAACATCCCCAAAATATTAGTTAAAAAATAAATACTGTGATCCAACTTCTCCTTCTCTAATGTTGCCTTATTGTTTTTTCTTCTTCATTTATTTTTTGGGAGTTGAAAAACAGCCGAGGGACCCCAGATGTCTCAATTCTCCATTTCTACGTACATACCATGCTTCATATATGAAGGAAAGTAGATTGAAACTCACTCTGTCCTCAGGATGGGCGCCTTCTATCCCCCATGACTGCATCACTCCTTCACCCCCCTCAGGCACAGGGGCAAATCTAGTTCCCAGGCCTGCTGGTGCCTTTCGTTTGCAGCAGCATATGAGCAGCAGGAGTGGCATTACTGACCAAGAAAGGGATGATAGATAGTTAACAAAAGATGTATAAATTCCAGAGTCAAGCATTACATTAAAAAACAAACAAACAAACAAACTGAGGGAGGTAAAGATGTAAAATAGTAATTCCCTCTTCTCCTATATATGTATGCATACAGAGTCATGGATAGAACTTTAAAACTTCAAGGGCTAGATCACTCAATCAACAAACATCCCTTAAGTATCTACTATGTCTTAGGTATCAGATACTGAGGCCACAAACAAATAATGAAACAATCTCTGCTTTCAGAGATCTTAAGTTCTATTGGGACCTGGGCAAGTCACTTAACCCTGTTTGCCTCAATTTCCCCATCTGTAAAATGAGCTGGAGAAGGAAATGACAACTCTAACATCTTTGCCATGAAAACCCCAAATGGGGTTACAAGGAGTCAGACGTGAGTAAAAAACGACTTAACAAAAATAAGCAACACTCCGTAAAATTTTGCAATATTCTTGAGGACCTTCATATTTTCTCTTTAAGTCCTGGCCTACCAAGCTTCTGGGAACAGCACTAAAAATTTTTAGTGGCAGCCTGATTCTTGCTATGAGAAATCATTTTACTGCTCACAATTAAAATGGTGTCAGAACCCCATAATAGTCATAGAGCTGTTTTCTGAAAACAAACAAACATATGAACCTCATGTTTAGAGCCTTTTACTAGTTAAGCTTGGCTATTCTAGTAGACCTGGAGACTATTGCTTACAATACTTTTCACTAAGAAAGGGAGCTGGCCAAAAGTTCAGTTAAAAAGTTGTTTCCCATCCATAATAATCGGAATTCAGTATTGTTTAAAGTAATCATTTAACTTATATTCTTCTCCTTAGATATAGTCAAATATATGTGATGATGCCACCCTCTGGTGGCAGTTTCAGAGAATTAGGATCATGCAGCGTCCACAGCTAAATGCCGGAGATTATTCTGTCCAGTGCCCTCATTTTGCAGGCCAGGTGCTGGGCTGAAAGAGATTAGGTAAACTGCCCAACATCTCACAATGAAAAAGTAGAAAGGTTAGGACTAGAATTCACTGCTACCTTTCAGTCCAGTGCTAATTTTCGGCAAAAAAAAAAAAATCTCTCACAGAATTTCAACTCTAAATGCTATGACTTTTGATCCCAGTAGTCAGATCCCAACTACCTGCTGCCAGGCCTCCCTCACTCCTCTATCTGCTTACTACCCAACCATCATGACTCTCTTTTATCAGTCAGGACAGCCTTTATGCTGGTCAGTCTTAGAGCACCCTAATACTGCCATCTGCCTGTCCAGATTGTCATCTATTTACCCGCTTCAATACTCCTCTAATTCACCAACCACTCAGACTCTGGGTCTCAGATGTCTCTAAACTGACCTGTCTCTTGGTCTTCAGGCCCTAGTACTCATAACTGGCTATTTGCTAAGACTTTTTTTTTTTAATCACAATGATATTACACAAATATGGACATGTATATATGGACACATGGACATACATTTGTCTATATGCATTTGTCTCTCTACATACCCATACAGTTTACATAAATAAATGAATAAACAAACATGTTATTTTAAAGATCGTCAGATGAACATGAGAAGATAATCCAGTGGTCATATTTTGGTTTTAGAAAATCCACTGACAAGGGCTTAACTCAATACTTACATAGCAGTAGTAAGAGACCTAGGACAATGAGACCAATTCCAGCTGGTCCAAGTCCCACATTGCCGCCTCCAATTCTGTCACCAGCCACAGTCCCATAATTGTTAGCAGTAACTATGGTGATGCTGGAGCCCCCAGCGTAGATGCCAGTTGTGCTGTAGTAAGAGCACATGTGGTTTTCATCACATTCACAAGCTTCTAATGGTATAATTTGTGGCAATTCACAAGTTCTGTCATAGGTGTCTTTCACTAAGATGGGAACTTGATAAAGTCCAGGTGATAACTGTTGCATAGCTGTGAGTATTGCCGAGGTAGCTTTTACAAATGAAGAAAAGAAATGGGGAGGTTAGTTTTCCTTAACAGAATAATATAATTTTGAGTTAGAAGGGATGTCTACAAGATGTCTAGCTGTTCTAGCTTTTGTTTCTTATAGCAAGTTTATAGCTACATTGTCCAGGAGTAAAAGGTTTTTTTTATCCTTTATTCAAAATTACTACATTTTAATCTAGACCCATTCCAATGACTATTTGTTTTCTCAAGCTACATAGCTCTCCTTTACTTATCTAGCAACATTTGCTTAAAATACTGGGTCATAGGATCATAGATTTTGAGCTGGAAGGGACCTTTAAGGTCACCTAGTCTAGCCTACTTATTTAGTAGATAATGAAATTGAGATCCAGAGAGTTTGATTGATTTGCTCAAAGTTACATAGGTAAGTGGTAGAGGAAGGATATTTTTTATATTTGATTTTTTTAAAATTTTGAAAATCACAAACATGAAATAAAATGAACATCTTATATACACCATAAAATAGAAGAAGAGAATTATACATGAAACAAATGTGGTTAGCTTGAATTTCTTCTTGAGTAATAATGAATTCAAAATAATATTTTTAAAGCTTTCTCATTCCTTCTGGCAGTCCTTCTGTTCTATTTTATGTATTATTACATCAATTCCTTTCCTTATTATTTTGGGGTGTGGATGGTGAAGAGAGGACAATCCTATTGCTAGTACCCCTCTCACTGCCATCCTCTCCTACCTAAAACTGAAAAAAAAGAACCAACAAAACATTTGTGATGAAAGCACATAGTCAAGGAACACAAATTGCCACACTGTCCATTTCTCAAAATGGGCTTTTTATTCTACATCTTTTGTCCATCACCTCTTGGTAAGGAGGCAGGGTATACAAGTCTTGCTAAGTCTCTCATACACCGGTGAACAATTACAATAATAAGAGGTGGGACATCTTGCTAAGTTGTTGGTCGTCACTATGCTGTATTGTTAGAAAATACTCCCTATAGTCTGCATTAGCCCACCCAAACATTCCAGGTTTCACTGGCATTGCATGGGTTTTATGCCATGTTACTGTTTCTAAACATCCACATGCCACAATTTGTTCACTTCTTGCCTTACTTATTGTAGTATGTCACATCTTACTTTCTAGGTCTTTGACATACCAAAAGGAGCTGCTATCAATATGTTTGTACACTTGGGTTCCTTTCCTGTCTTGAAAGGTATATGCCCTCTAGTGGAATCATTGAGTCAAGATTTTGTGATTTGGGAGGATCTTCACAGATTCAACAGGAAACTGATGTGTGTTTCCCATAACCCTTCCTATTTTTTTCAATTTTTTTCTTTTCATTTTTTCCCTTGTGTGGGGGAGAAGTAGAATCTCAGAGTTGATTTATTTTGCAATTAACTTATTATTGATTTAGACCATTTTTTGCTTAGGCTTTTTCTTTTAAAGACACATTTATTTTCTCCTTCCTTGATCTCCCCTCTGTGAAAGGAAGAAAAGAAAAATACAAAGCTCTTGTAACAAGTACACAATTAAGGAAAACAGTTCCAATTACAATATTTGTGATAATCATTTTCTTAACACCTTTACCGATCTGAAAATCATTCTAATTATTATTGATTTGGATTAGTGATTATAGATGTAGTTTTTTTCCCCTTATACTCATTGATTAGAGGAAGGATTTGAACCCAGAGCTTCTGGATTGGGGTTAAATATCAAATCAGGGGGAATTTTAAGAAAAGCAAATGTATACTAAACTAATGAAAACTTAGTCATTAATCCAAAGTACCAGATACATGTGTTATAAAATAATTTTACATTCATGGACTTTGCTATGTAATGGGTCAAACTATGGCTTTTCAAACATACTTTTAAAAGAATAAAAGCTTTTGAGATCTGGTAGAAATCTTATGGGAAGCAGTGTGGCATAGTAAAAAGAGAGTCTGGTTTAGAATTCAGGACACTTGACTTTCCTAGTCCTAGATTTGTCTTTAACTGTATGACCTTGGATAAATAATTTCATCTTAGAGTTTCCTTATCTGATAAACAAGGGATTCAATCAAAATGATTGCTAAGATACCTTCTAACTCTACCATGCTGTGATGTAATCTCTGCTGATATCACCTGTATTCATTTAAAACTAGTTAACTTCTAAGTTGAGATTTGATTTTATAAAGGGGTTCTATTATATAATTATTAAGTGTCAACTTTCCCTTATTGACAAATCATTTGTACTTCTATTTCAAATCAAAGAATGTTTCTAAGCTTCTCAAGGATTCTAAATATGTACAATATCTCTCACATTAAAACTCTTTGGGATGAGTCGAATACTTTGAGAAAGAAGTAATTTTTTTTTAAATTCAAAAGTGACATCAAGCTTGCATTCTGCTTACCATTTATTGACCTGATATCCCATAGGTCAGCTGTCCCTGGTGGCTGATCCATGACACAGTATGTAAAGGGTGAGCCAAAGGAATCATCCCTTGTTGAGATAATGACTGATGGGGAGGCTACACAGATATGTCTACTGTCAGAGAAAATTATGGGGCAGAAATCGTTGACATCAGGAACTTCGACACATATTGTCCCTGTTGCAGTTTTCCCAATGCCATCTGAAACAACAGTGTTACAAATAATTCAAATAAGTGATACCTAGTGCCAATTGTCTTTTGCCTTGCTAGAGGTTGTTACAAGATTCAGAACTGCTCTGAACAGGTTCTCAGAGATAATGGATAATCCATTGAATCTTTGGTACTTCTTGCACTTTAAACTCATCATGGGGTTGATACCACATTAACTCTTAGCTCTTTCTGCTTGATCCTTATGGTTTAAAGACACCCTCACCTTAAGGTTTTCTGAGAAAAGCTATAAAATTTTAATGTCATTTAATTTTACGGTCAAACTTCCTTAGTAAAATGGCCGTTAGTTCCATCTCTAGCATTTGTATTTAGTTTCAAAAAGAAATGACTATGAAAGCAAGTTGTAAACAATTTTCTTACCTTCGACAGCCAAAATCTCAGCTGTGTATATCCCATTGATAACATATTTTGATTTTGGATCAAATTCCCTGGAAAACTGTATCTCTCCTGTCCTTGAATCAACTTTTAACCAGCTGGCTACATCATGTCCCATGACATATCTGTTTTTGATTAAAAAAAGCTCAATATTATGCTATGATGATAGTAATCTTAAATTTCAGAAAACAATAATGTGCTAAAGTGTGCTGTAGGTTTAGCAGAATGATTAAGCACTCTTTGAGAGTCAATACAACAAAAGCTATTCATGTTTTGGTAAAACACCAAGAATAACAAATGCTGTTTGAGGGTTTGCAAAGTCCTTCACATCTTATTTTCTCCTTTGATCCTTACAAGAACCCTATAAAGGAAGTGCAATAGATATATTAACTTGTTCTTATTTTATGGACAAAAAAAATGAAGCTCAGAGAATTTAAGTGATTTTTACATGGTCACCAAGCTAGCAAATATTGGAAACAGAATTCAAAAGTTTACCTTTGCCTTTTAGTTTCCTTGGCTTCCTTGAAGACTCAGCTCAAATCTCACATTTTTCAGGCTTTCCAGATCTCTCAAACTATTGATATCCTCCCTTTCCATTCTGGATATATTTTGTATGTAAGTAGTCACTTACATGTTGTCTCTCTCATCAAAATGAGAGTCCTTTAGGGAAAGGACCTGCCTTTTAGCCTTTCTGTGTATCCCCTTAATACAGTGTCTGGCACAGAGTATATGTATACTTAATACTGATTGTTTCATTGGTTGGTTGTAAAAAAGGACTTTCCCAAGTAGGAAGGAGAGTGAGAAAGTGACAAAGGATGAGAGGGAGCAATTTAAAGACAAAATATGTATCTAGAATTCACCATAGGAATTGCCACAGCACATCCAATAAATGTTGATACTTTTTTCACCCAGTTACTTTAACTACTTCTTTGTCACTCTTTGTTACTCTTTGCTTTCTTCAAATTAGTTATATTGCTGAAATATCCCTGTCCTAAATCTTTCTCTTAGCCTTTTCTTTTGAGATGATCTGGGTTAAACTAAAGCCTTTGTCAATTGTTGGTTTTAAATACTCTGTTAAAGTACTTTTGCTCTTAGGGTCTTTCAATGCTTGTGGGACACATTCGATTGGAAGAAGATCAAAGACTCCCATGGAATAATTGAGTGGTTCTTTCAACTTCCAACAGCAGATGGTATCAGTTAAGATCATCTCTCATCCGTCTGCTTTTACCTCTGGCTCATAATCTTAGATAACTTACAGAGTTTGCAAACACATCCTCTGAAAATTTCATGGAAGATTTCAAATGCCACAATATTATCTCTAAAAAAAATCCAATTATATATTTTCTGTATAAGTGAATGACTGACCTAACAATGGTTTATCCCACTAATTGATGAGTGTTGTACCTGACATTTGTGGCTGCAATCCCAGTATCCAAGTCAGTGGCTGTATATCTTCCAAGAACATAATTTAATAAGGCATTTCCTCGTAAGCCTTCTTGTATTCTGAAATTCATAGAGTTTGGATTAAATATTGGCCCTTCTCTGACATTAATAACCTGTATCCTGATGGGAGTAGCCTGGATCCGGTAGTGAGAGGCAACAGAATGGTGAAATTCAGCTTTGTTTTTAACACCAATACTAAGTTGCATATTGGACATCTGTTCATAATCCAACATCTGAAATGATAAAATGTGAGAAGTTTATTAGATATGGTCTCAGATCTACCACTAATTGCACAACGAGGTCAACAACCTCATTCCTTAACCCTTCTGCTTAAGGGTTCCTCACTTGTTAATGAGATTATTAAGTTCCCTTTGAACACGTACATTTTGTGATTCTTTGATTCTGTTCTGGAGCAGAAAAGCATTGTCTGAGGATAACAAGAATATTTGATTTACAGTGTTAAATTATCAAGCAAGCAAGTAACAAGCATTCTGGGAATGCCTACTGTGTGCCAGGTGCTGTTCCGGTGTAGCGGAAATCAAGAAAAAGATGACAGTTCCTGCTCTCTAGAAGTTTACATTCTATCAATTATGGTAAGACAACCTGGAAGCTGTGTAAACCAGACTTACGTTCAGCTCATTTGACTGAATAATAATGATAATCTGCATTGATAGAAATACCTCATTGGGAATTTCCTAATCTAATGAAATCAAAGGCTTAGCCAAAAACAAAACAAAACAAAACAAAACAAAAGGCAAAGAAAGAAAAAAGAAAGAAAGGAAGAAAGGGAAAGAAGTTGTATTTGTTAATATGTATGTACCTACTTTCTTAATTTTTTCTAGAATACACTATTTTGTGTGGTGTATTTGGATTTCAATTGATCTCTAAATAAATGCCTTTGTTCAGTCATTTCAGTAGAGTCTGACTCTTTGTGACCCTGTGGGCCTCTGTCGATGGGGTTTTTCTTGCTAACAATATTGAAGGATTTGCAATATCCTTCTCCAGTGGCAAACAGGGTTAAATGACTTGCCTAAGGTCACACAATTATATTTGAGCTTAGTCTGAATTTGAACTCAGGTCTTCCTGATGCTAAGCCTGGTTCTGTATCCAGTGCATCACCTAACTGCCCCATTTCAGATAAAACATCCTAAAGGCTAAACATCTTTATGTGTACTCTACTAAGGAAAGAATTTCTTTGGTTTATTTTATAATGAGTGTTTCATTCTCCAAATTGTACTTGTAAAATGGGGCTAGGACATTCTAGATTTTTTTTTTTCTTAACTGCTTCTCTTGTCAAGGATAAAGAATATAGGCTTAAAGTTCTATGAAAGAATGTAAAATGTACTCCAGTTTTCCCTGGAAAGAGAAACATTTCAAACACACACACACACACACACACACACACACACACACACATGCACGAATGCATGTACACACAATTTTCAGAATAAAGGGGACTAATGAGTTTAAAGTCAGTTAATATGACATCAAGGTAAATACGAAGGAACCACGTAAGGTCCCATGAAGACCTCCTGAAGATCTGGTGTCATTTCCCCAGTACCATGTAAGCTCCTTGGGGAAGGAACTGCTTGATTTTGTCCTTGTATCCCTAACCCATAGCGTAGTAGGTACTTAATAAATGCTTGTCGATTGGTTGATTTCATGTCACTTATATTGGCTGGGCAAGAAGTCTCCATCAAACCTGTCCACCACATCACAAAAATCACATTCAGAAAGGAATGGAGAAGTGGCCACTAACATGGATTCCCTGGACATGAGAAAGGTGGTACCATTTGACTTCAAACTATAGATTTCATAGGATTATGGGATCCTATGAAGTTGGAAAGTGAATTTCAGAAGTCATTGGTCCAATCTCCTTATCTGACAGATAGGGCAACTGAGTCCATAAAAAGTGAAGCAACTTGACTGATAGGGTCACACAGTTAGTAAATAGCCAAGCAAGGATTTGAATATAGTTCTTTTAATTACAAACCTAGTTTAATTACAAACTCTGCAAGAGTAACTGATCAGGGTAGAAAATTGAAATAAAAAATAAATAGAAAGCTGAGATAATTGGGAAATATATATGTTTCAGAGAACTGGGGTAGTTAATTTAAGTTATTTCACATTGACAGAGTAAGTGCCAGATGAGAAAATAAGAGTGAAAATGAGGTTTAAGAAGACTAAGCTGATTGATCAATAGTTTGTTTCAGAGAACTGAAGTCTCTAATTTGAGTATTGCTTTTAATCGATTTCCTAAACAGAGGTAATGAAGAATTTGGTCTTTCAGCAGTGCTCCTGGGTAAGACACAAGTTCCCTCAAGTAATTTCGTGACAGCATGAATTTTGGGTAAGTGTGTATTCTATCAAGGTAAATTCCTCATAGGCATCATCAGGACTTGACTGTTCCTCTGGAGGCTTCAACCCCTGTTTCTTATTGGTTGACAAACCAATGGTCTCTCCTTAGATTTCAGTTAAGCTTCCTTGAAAGTTTTATCACCCTTTTTGCCTCCCCCAGGAGTGCCTAGTCTAGTGAGAGCAGACCACTGTTATTATTATCCCACCTAAATGCATTTATTTTTTTCTCCCCAGGGAAAAGAGAGAGATTTTTGTATGTACACTCAGATTTATATCATTAGCCAAAAAAAAAAGTTTTTATCTTCATGCATTAAGCCTTAAGAGTCAGGTTACCTGTGAGTGCTCTGAATCGCAGTGGGAAAGGGCCCCTCCAATATCCATTTCTGAAATTGAGTTCACTAAGCAGCCACATGGACTGATATCAAGCAGAGTATATTGAGGATGCTCTAAGGACTAGCTTTTCATTATACAGGGCCCCCAAAACACTCAGGTCATGGAGCTGGAAGTGACTTTAGAAACCAGCTAGGCAAGCCTCTCATATCAACAAATATTTGTGAGGCATAAATTATATTCAAAATGCTATATTTCTATGATCACTTTAGAGAACTTATTTTAAAAAATGTTGAGGGGGCAGCTAGGTGGCGCAGTGGATAAAGCTCTGGCCTTGGAGTCAGAAGAACCTGAGTTCAAATCTAGTCTCAGGCACATGACATTTACTAGCTGTGTGACCCTGGACAAATCACTTAACCTTGATTGCCTCAACAAAAACAAACAAACAAACAAAAAAAAACACCAAACAAAACAATATTCCCCCCCCCCCCAAAAAAGTCTATGGCAGATAGGTGGTGCAGTGGATAGAGCACTGGCCCTGGATTCGGGAAGACCTGAGTTCGGGTCTGGCCTCAGACATATAACACTTGCTAGCTGTGTGACTGTGGGCAAGTCACTTAACCCCATTGCCTAATTTAAAAAAAAGAAAGAAAGAAAAAAAAAAAGTATTGAGAAGCTAGACTCTTTACTGAGTATTTTATTCTTTGTTGAATGGGGCCCTGAACAGCCAAGGTCCATTAAGATATATATAGCATTTTTTTTGTCTTGCCATATGATCTCATTGGTTTAGGGAACTTCCAGTGAGTAAATCCCCTCTTCTAGGGAAGATAGACATACAATCTGAAGATTATCTTGGGAAGTTATCTTGGGAAGTTAAATGACTTGCCCAGAGTCACAAGTCAGTGAACCCAGGTTGTCCTGACTCTTGAGACTGGCACACTGTCCATTATGACACACTGACTTCCACAGTACATAACATTTATTACTAGTAAAGAGCTGATTATTTTAATAGGAATGAGAATTTTCTCCAAAACCTATGCACCGAAGGACCATAGACTGCTAAATGAGTAGTCTAAGATCAGTAAAGACTGAACACTGAAGATCATAAGATCATATTTAACCCACTGCTTGAGCACGGTTAAGAACCAACAGTGAAAAGATGCTCCTACTCCCTGTCTCTTAAACTGTGCAAAAGTTCTTTCATAAGGCTAGTCTTCTCAGGTCCACCTTCCACTGGGGCCTGTGATATTAAGTCAGCAGAAGTAGAAAAAGACGCATATCATACATGTACATGTACAATGGTGAGATCACATGATATAAAGTAATGCATTATACCTCTGTTAAATGGACTACAAAGGCTAAGTAAGGCCTTTATGCTCTTCTCATCATTTTCATGTCTTTAAACATCAAAGCTTTGTTAATTATTCTTAGTCTCTTAAAACACTTAAAATTATCTTCTAACAAAAATGACCTTCCAAATCACCTTCTATGTCGCTGTCAGACCAATATTCTCTGCCTCTTTTTTTTTTTGAGGCAATTGGGGTTAAGTGACTTGCCTAGGGTCTCACAGCTAGTAAGTGTCAAGTGTCTGGTCGGAGACCGGATTTGAACTCAGGTCCTCCTGACATCAAGGCCGGAGCTCTATCCACTGCACCACCTAGCTGCCCCTTATCATCTCTCTTTTCAAAATCCTCCAGTCTTCCTCCATTGCCTACGGGGATGAATGAACAATAAATGCTTCCTGTGTGCAAAGCACAGTGCTAAACACTGAGAATACAGATAGAAAAGCAAGAAAGTCCCTGTTCCTTGGCTTGTCATTCAAGGACCTTCATAATATGTTCCATAACTATCTTTCGGTCTCCTTTCCTCCATTGAGTCTATGCCTTTGCTCACTTTGTTCCCTACCTCCTCCCCTGAATTCCTTCTTATTTCTGACTGTCCAAATCCTACACATCCTTCAGTACCCAACCCATCTGCTACCATGAAGCCTTCACATATCATTCCAAAGCTACATCTTTACCCTCTTTGAATTCATAGCCTTTATTAGCCATACTATCCTTTTGACAATTATTAAGTACTTACTGCCGTGTGACATCTGTTGTATTGACATTTAACTCTTGCATTATTATTTAACTTTTAATTTCATTTACTTTTCTCCCTAATTAGACTTTAAGTTCTTTGAGGGTAGAGATCATGTACTAGGCTTCTTTGTATCCCTCATAAGACCCCCAAAAGGGCCTTGCACATGGTAGGCTCTCAATAAATGTTTGTGTTGAGTCACTGAATAGCTACATTGCATGTGAGTGGCTCATTTGATGTTGAAATAGGAGCATGTGACTTCTATTTTTTTTTCAGGAGTTGGTGCCAAGGAGCAATTTATTAAAATGGAATCTGGGGCAAGGAAGGAGAGGTAAAAGGAGAAATAATCTTTTGTTTTTGATTGACTGATTTGTAACAATATGAAAGCATAGCATTAAGGTAACAAAGAAGATAATTCAGCAGAATGTAATTTTAAATAAAAATTTGAAACAATATATAGCAACACCCATATGGTACCTTAACAACTTTTAGAATTCCTTCATTAGTCCTTGGGTCTGTATGCACTTCAAACCAATTTCCATCATTTCCAGAGACAAAGAAAAAGTCTGCCAACCAATTGTCTGTGTTTTCTTCATCATGATCAATTGCTTGAAATCGTATTAGTTCTGAACTTAAACAGTTTTCTTCAATACTTGCTGAATACTGAAATGACAGAAGTAACAGCATTACCGTATACTGAAATGTTTTCCAAAAAGGAAACCTATTATGTAATATAATTATCATCATCCTCACTCCCATTTATATATCACTTTAAGATTTGTGAAACATTTTCCTCAAACCAAGGCCATGTGGTAGATAAATTAAAAATTGCTTTAAGTTTTACAAAGTTTATTCTTCACAATAACTCTATGAAGGAGATTATGAAAATATTATGACCATTTTATAGATGAAGAATCTGAAATTCATAGATATTAATTGACATTGCCTCAGACCTTTGACTAGCAACTTTGGCGACCATAGCAAATAGCCTGAAACTCCCCTTGAAACAAGAGTTCTGAACTGTTTTAATATCATGGTCTTTTTGTCAGTCTAGTGAAGCCTGTGGCTCTCTTCTCAGAAGAATACTTTTAAGAGTATAAAATAAAACACATTGAATTACAAAGGAAACCAATTACATAGAAATAAAGATGTAATTTTTTCCTATCCAAGGTCATGGGCCTCCTGAAATCTAACAACAGAGCTTTCGGGGATGTTTGGACCCCAGGTAAGAACTCTTGCCTTTTTTACAACATGACTAATATGAAATGTTTTGCATGACTATGCATATACAATCTATATCAAATTGCTTACCTTCTCAATGAGGGGGTAGGAAGGGAAGAAGGGAAGGAGAGAATTTGGAACTCAAAAATTTTAAAAACAAATGCTAAAAATTGTTTTTACATGTAATTGGGGAAAAATAAAATTTTAAACAAATAATTTAAAAAAAACCCCTTTGCCTTAAAGCTATTCAGTGGTTCATGGAGTGAGGCCAATTCAGTTGAGAAGAAGGGAAGAATTCATTACTACAGAGGTTCTCAGATGGGTATTCTTAAACATGACAGCTGTTAGTTTCTATTATTCTTTCTTACCAGTTATTTCTATTCTGTTAGAGTGCATGTGATAGAAACATGAATATAATGTTTAAAATTGTGCAATCTTTAAAAATTATTATTGGAAATTTTTACATCTTCTAGTTTTCAATGTCTAATGGAGCAGAGTGCTATTTGTCCTTCTCTAGTCATAACTTTGCTTTGCTTATGATTACACAGCTCATAAATATTGTAGCTGGGACTTGAATTCGGGTCTCCTAAAACCATTCTACTATGATATAAAATAAAAGATGGTGGTTAAATTTTTATAAGCAGTATTAATAAAAGTAATTTTGCTTTTGTTCAGTATGTGGCTGTAAAATGAAGAAATTGATTTCTTGTGTGGCTTATGGACATAACCTCTTTTTTTTGTTGTTACAGTCACATCTCACAGAATTATATAAGTGAATCTCTATTCTGGTATATTGCACAATGTTTTGGATGTAATGGCAATTTAATAGTTATTGGTTGAATGAATTAATGAAGGTGACATTATGAAGCATGTTATTCATAAAAAACTCCAAGGAATATTCAGAAAAATTAAAAGTTCACAAATGCCTATCTCAGAGATGACTAGAAAAACATACATAATTCCTACTTGTGGATGACAGTATATATTCAAGAACAAAACTTACTGACGTTTCTTCTAATGTTGGGAAATTATCATTGACATCTATGATTTTGATCCTACATTCGCACTCTGAAGACAGCCCATCTGGAGCTCCATCCCGATCAGAGCCCCTCACAACGAGGTTATAATTGCTATGTTCCTAAATGAAAATGAAAAAGAAGATTTATGGATTTGGTCATATATTAGGTAAAAATCAGTCCGGATCACTTAATCTTTTTACTCATAGATCTCGGGCAGATTTCAATTAGGAAAAGGAATATGAACTTTATTTGAAAGTACTGCTTATGAGTTCCCCTCCCCCACCTCCTTTGTGCCCCCAGTTACAAAGGGTGATGGATACATTAGTTCTTCCGTTTTTTCAAAATCAAGGAGTGTGTGTGTGTGTGTGTGTGTGTGTGTGTGTGTGTGTGTGTGTGTATGTGTGTGTGACATCTGATTATTTGTAGAAGGCTTTACTTCTCTGTCAAGATAATTCGTCATTGTGCGGATTTCTCCAGTATATCTGTTCAGGATAAACAATGGTGAACCTGCAGGCTCCTGAGATATTATCTTGTAAGCAATTTTAGAATTCAAATGATTTTCTTCATCTGCATCAGTAGCACTTAGCTTTATCACCAGTGTGTCTAGGAATGAAAAAAAGTGATTGAAAGTTTTCAATAGATTCTACTAATGCAAAGAATCCACAGAAGCGTTGTAAATTATTTTCTGCCTATTTTATTTTTCATAATTAAATTCCCTTAAAACTTCTATCTTTTCTTCAAGTGCTCCTTCTACTTTCTCAGAGTGAGTGGAACTTGGCTTGCATAACTCCAGGTAATGGGATCAGAAGGAGAGTTGAACAACTACTATTTCCAAATGATTGTTCTGATGCCATTACTCAAAACCTTTTTGGATTATTGTATCATCCTCATCCTTGGACAAAGAACCAAGGAGAAAATTGTTTTTCTGTATCTGATTTCATCTACTGCTTGATAGCTGTATGGTTTATCCTTACAACTTCCAGACAATAGACATTTTTCATCCACTTGGCTTTTTTTCCTATGTAGATAGTCATACCAAACTGCTTGAGCGATTATGGATTTCATTTAAGAGGCTCTGCAATTATTTATGGTTAGATACAATTAGCACAATGTCTTTCATAAACAGGAATACCTGGAGAACAACCATCATCTGTAGGGAATCTCTCCTCAACTTGGACATGGCAAGCACAAAGTGACAGCACAAAAAAGTTGAAGTAAAATAGTATCACAAAAGCTCTTTTCCAGCAAGACATCTCCCATGCATTTGTCAAAATTAAAGATAACCTTGTTTGACAGTAATCTGATTATTAAAATTTTGTGAAACATGAAACTGAAAGATATTCACCAAAGGTGTTCACCTTAGTCATGAAAGAAAATTAAGTTAAGTTAATGCAATATTCTCTACAGATTCTTTGCAAGAATTTTTCTGGATCGTCTCCATTTCCACAGTTTCTGCCAATTTTTGCAAGTATTTGCAAATGTTTGATGCGTTTGGTCAAATGTTTTCCAGAATCTCCACACATTGGAGCCCTATGACATTTTGGTTATGTTTGTATTGATTATTGGCCCCTGAACTTATTTATACCGGTGAGCCCCAAATATTCATCATTTCTGGTCCTGGCTCTGCCAAACCTCCCTGGAGAAAATTACAAAATTATGCTTATGATGATGCTTCATATAAATTCATGCTATTAAATTTCAACTGGACCCTCACTGTTCTTTGGAAATATTTTTATTTATATATCAAAACCCTATTAAATTTCTCAGTGTGTATTCTGAATATCACCTATTCTTTTCAAATCTACCTCCAATTCTTCCCCTTTCGCTCTACACTCTCAGGAAAATATTCTTCCCTTCTACTTTATTGAGGTGATTGGGGCCATCTCATGTGAGCTCCTTCAGTTTCCCTTCTTCATACCTTAAAACTTCTCTTGTCTTTAACCATCTTCCACTTCAGAGGAAAAAAATGTCTTCCCTCTTTTCTAAGAAGGTAACTTCCCACCCAACTGTATCTTTAGTTTTATTCCCTCCTATCTTCTCTGTGACTCTGTTCCAACAACTATGCCTCAACTGCAGCCAGATCCTGGTTAGTGTGAATAGTGAATCCTGTGAAGTGGTTGTATTATTTGAATTTGAGCTGTAGATTTCCACTGGGCTGAAATCAATTTCCATATTTTCTATAATTATAAACCTTGAGTAATGCAATTTTGAATACATGCAGCCACTTCATGGGCTTCATTTAAAAAAAAATCAGGATCTGGCTGTTTTCTGTTTTCAATCTTTTCCTTTTCATTGACTCTTTCCCTTCTCTCTACAAATATAGTCAGATCTACAATGTACTAAAAATCCTTCCCTTGATCCTATCGCCCTCTCAAGCCACTAACATTTATCTCGCTCTACCCTTTGATAAAATTTTAGAAAGGATGGTCCTTACAGAGTGATACAGTCCCCTTATTGCTGACTTGCTCCTTCATCTTCAGCACTTTGGCTTCTATGCCCTTCACTGTTGAAACATGATCTTTTCACAGTTCTTATCTGTTTTGACCTTACCATAATAATTGACATGGTTGACCAAATGCCAAAAATGTTGATATCAAATCCCATCTCCTCTACACACGCTTCCTGGATCTCATCAATTGGTGATGACCTTGCCCCTCTGGATCTTGCCGAGTATTTGGTTTTACACTTACTGTGTAGTTTTTTTGTACTAGGTAAATTGTGTATGTGTCATATCCCTTATGATAGTAAATTCTGTGAGAGCAGGGCACCTGTTTAATGTAAAATTTGTTTCTTTTCTAGAACCTAGCATAGGTACTATACTCTCTAGTTGAAGTGATTTAAACATTTCTTGTTCTTAAATTCTCTTGGCAATCATTCCCTTGGGAATCTTGTTATGTACTCCAATGGGTTCAAACAACACTTTTAAATTGAAATATCTAGCCCCAACCACTCTTGTTTTCTACTGCATATTGAACATTCTCATCTCAACATCCCAGGTATTTAAACTCACCATACTTTTCCACAAACCTGCTTTTCTGCTTGATTTCTATATTTTGGTCCGTCGCTACCATTTTCCTAGTCATTGGTGTTTGAAACCTCGATGTCATCTTCCTCCCTCTCACCCTTAACATCCAACCAGTTACAAAGCATTAATTGATTTTTACTTCTGTAGTGGCTCACACATTCATCCACTCTTTCCCACACCTATTGCTATTATTCTACTATGGTTATCATTACCCTCTACCTGAATTATTACAGTAACCCATCAAATGATTTCCTTACCTCCATTCTCTCCCTACTCAAACCTATCTTACACAGTGTTGACTATATAATTTGGCTTTGATTGGGGCACTCTCTCTTCCATTAAAAATTTTTCCTCTATTACAAGATGGTCCTCTATTACATACCAGACAGAGCTAAAATTCTACTTACTAGAGAAGACCTTTTCCAGTCCCCCTTAATGCTAGTATTTTCCCTCTGCTGATTATTTCCACGTTATCCTTTATGTGGTTTGTTTATGCAGAGTTGTTTACATGTCATCCCCTCCATTAGACTGTGAACTTCTTGAGCTGAAGGCGTATCTTTTATCTTCCTTTGTATCAGTAGCACTTAGCATTGCACTTGGCACACAGTAGGGGCTTTGACTAACAAATTCCAACCTCCTTATCTTGGCATTCAGAACCCTTCATAACCTTGTCACAAACTACCTTTTATATCCTTACCTCACATTTATAACCTTTATGTCATCTGTATTTCAGTTGCACTTGACATTTATCTTTTTAAGAATACGTATCACTGGGACAGTTAGGTGGCATAGTGGATAGAGCACGGGCCCTGGAGTCAGGAGGACCTGAGTTCAAATGCAGTCTCAGACGCATAACACTCACTAGCTGTGTGACTCTGGGCAAGTTACTTAACCCAAATTGCCTCACCAAAAAAAGAATACACATCACTTAATCTTTACTTTCATGCTTTTGCTCCCACTACTTCATTCGTCAGGACTGTCCTCCCTTACCAGGCCTGCTTATGCTTCTTTTAAGGTACAACTCAAATGCTTCCTCCTCAATGAAGCCCTTGATCTACTCAGCCAGAAGTGGTATTTCCTACCTCTTAAATGCCATATTGCCTTGTATATACCTCTCTTATGCTCTTATGTTCCATTTTATATTATTATAATTTGTGCTCATGTCTAATTGCGCCTAACAGAATGCAATAAAGTAGCTCACCTTTATAAAGTACTTTACAATTTGTGTAACACCTTCCTCATTTAATATTCTGTAAGGTAGACAGTTCAAGGAATAGTATCCCTATTTTCCAGATAAAAAAACTGAGTCTCAAACAGGTTATGTGACTTACTCAATCACAGCTAGTAAGTTTTAGGGCTAGGACACCACCCCATGTTTTCTGACTTCCAAGCCTGAGCTTTTCTCACTACCTCAAAGTCAATCATATTCTATTGATCTTTTTATTTCTTCATGGACGTGGTAGTCATTTACTGAATGCCTAATGATTTGGATTGATTTTCAGAATAGTCCTGTGAGGTAAACAGACCAAATACCATCACCCCTGTTTTGCAGAGACAGGAGTTCTGAAGTGAAATGCCTTCTCAGATTGCCTAGCAGACTTATGGCAGAGCCAGGTCTAGAACTTTGATCTTTTGGCTTCTGATACAGGGTAAGATAATGGAAAGGATTTCTGATTTGGAATCAGGAAGTCACGAGGTCTTATCCTTCCCTTGGTAGTTACTCTTTCCGTTATGGCACACTGCTTTTCCTAATCTATGCAAGCATGGTACTGATGGTGCAGTGGATAGAGAATTGGACTTGAATTCAAAACTTCTCTCAGACACCGACTAACTAAGTGACCCCGGGCAAGTCACTGCATCTTAAGTGTAAAATGAGAATAATAATAATAACCTCTACCTCGTAGGGTTGTTGTTGATGATCAAATGAGGTAATAATTGAAAAAAAAAGTGCTTAGCATGGTGCCTGGCTCATTGCAGGTGCCATATAAATGCTTCTTCCCTTCTCCCTTCCCATAAGTATGATATTTCATTCATTGTTACTTTCATCTTCCATAGGATGAGGATAGTAATAACCATAGCCCTTAATAGGGTTGTTTTGACAATCAAATGAGATTTGTAGTCATGTAATAGTAAATGTTTAACAATTGGCACACAAAAAATCTAGCACCTTTCCAAGTTTATTCTTCATTATTTAAATTTTTTCCATTTTTTTTTTAGTTTTCAAGACTCACTTTTATAAGATTGAGTTCCATTTTTTTCTCTCTCCTCCCTCCCTTCCCCTCTCCCCAAGATGGCAAGCAATCTGATATAGGCGATACATGTATAATTATATTAAACATAATTCCACATTAATCCACATTATGTTATGAAAGAAGAATAAGAACAAAAGGAAAAAAAACATGAGAAAGCAAAAAAAAAAACAAAAAAGAAAGAAAATAATACGCTTTGATCTGTGTTCAAACTCCACAGTTCTTTCTCTGGATGTGGATAGCATGGAAACATTATGAGTCTTTTGGAACTGTCTTAGATCATTGTATTGCTGAGAGGAGCTAAGTCTATCAAAGTTAATCATCTCAAAATGTTACTGTTATTGTGTACAATGTTTTCCTGGTTTCGCTAACTTCACTCAGCATCAGTTCATGTAAGTTTTCAAGGTTTTTCTGAAATCTGCCTGCTCATCATTTCTTATAGCATAATAGTATTCCATTACATTCAAATATCACAACTTGCTAAGCCATTCCCCAGTTGATAGACACCCTCAATTTCCAATTCTTGGCCACCACAAAGAAGAGCTGCTACAAATGTTTTTGTACATGTGGGTTTCCTTTTTTAATGATCTCTTTGGGATACAGACCTAGTTGTCTCCATCACTTTCTTAAGTCTAAATAATCAATAAAACAATAAATCAAGCCCCTGATTTGTAGCATTTGTCAATTGCTAAGGTGTAAATGCTCAAACTGAAAAGTTAACACTGGCTCCAGGAAATCTATATGAGCTGGTTCCAACACATCCCTGAACAAATGTTTGTCATTTGTTCTATAAACTTTAAAGCCCTATGTAAATGTTAGTTACTATAATCATCATTATCCTCATCAAAAAGTGCTGCCCCACATACCATCCGGAAGATTTCCTAACTGCCATCCTGAAGATGGAAACAGAGAGGAGCCATCAACACCACAAGTGCAGCTAATAAGATCCCCAAATGATGTGATTTTGTTTCAACTCCCTTTAATTCACTGGAAGAGGTAACATAGCCTACTATTCTGTCTCTCTCTTCTGTCACTATTTTGTTCCCTGTCAGGCCTTATTTTTCCTCTCTCCCTTTCTTTATTTTAATTGTAAAATGGGAGTTTAAATTGCATGTAGCCTTGTTTACTATGCAATTCAATGGAGGCATACGATTTTGTGCCCTAGTTCGATTCCCCTTATGTGTGTCTTCTCACTTTTTTTCCTTTTGTGACCCTCTTCTCTCCTATATTTCTTCAGTTTCCTTATTTTTTGTGCCTATCCTGTCTTCTTCCTTTCTGTTTCCTTCCTTTTTCTGAACCACCCATCCCTCAACTGTCTCTTTTTGCTTCTGAGTCCCCTTCCTATTTTTCTCTACTTTTCAAACTCTGCTTTGAAGGATACTGGGTCATGTGAAGGGGATTAGAGGGGGAAGAAAAAAAAGGGGACTGGAAGAAAAAAGAATGAAAGAGATATAGAAGGATAAGTTCCAGTTTACAGTTTTCAGAACATTTTACATGTTCTCTTTTACCCTCTGAGCCATGCTGAGAAGGAGGTATTGCAGATTTCATAACTCCTATTTTACATGTAAGGAAACTAAGGCTGAGAAAGGATGACTGACTATCCTATGGTCACACAGCTAGCAAGGAGGTTGGGATTAAAAGCCAGGTTGTTTTACTTTAAAATCTTGTACTCTACCTACTTCCCAATGTTGTCTGACCCAACCTATAAAGTTTGAAAGTTAGATAATCAGGAAGAGGAGATATACAAAGAAAACATGAAAATAAAAAAAGCAATATATCTTATTCTGGATGTCACTATTAAAGCACTATTATGATACTTGTCATGAAATTGATGCTGGGTTCTTGAAGGCCATACCAGTAGAACATACATCCTGTTACGAACAACCTGGGAAGATTTGGAGTATGAGCCCAATGACTGGATGTTATATATTCAAAACCAGCCTAAGTTCAGAGAAGCTTCTCAGCAAATGCTAACCCAACAGGTGATAAAATTCTTGACTATAAGAAATTATAAATTTTTTTGGCCTAATATGTAGAGGAGATTGTGATCTATGCTGATAAAGGAAATAGCCACATAATGAAATCATGGATCTATTACGAAAGAAAGGAAGAAACAGAGAAAGAAGAGGCCATGTAGAACAACCTGTTCAACTCCAATGTCTTAGTCATTTCATAAACTTATAAAAGTTCTATTAGTGTTCTTTACCCGTTAGCATAAGATCTACTTTTGTTTCAAATTTGCCTTCTTAAAGGCAAACTTTTATAGAGTTCTTCTTAATACTTACAATTGTAATTCTGTTCATCAATTTTGATTATATTGAACATATCTCCAGGGACATCTTTAAAAGTTATGCAAAGCAACACCTCACAAAACCTTGTTTAGAAATTCTTTTCAAGTTAGTGACTTTTCAAGTCACTGCAGACACTATTTGAAAAGAGTTTCTTCCATAACTTAGTTTTCCCTCTCAGCTTTATGCCACTTAAATTTTAACCTTTAAGATGAAAAGAGTAGAATCTTTTAAAGCTTTTGGCCAGAATAATATCTATTAAAGGCACAATGTTACTGGGGTGTGGGGGAGGAAATCACTGTTATACTTACTTGTAGCACAGTGTTCTTCAATACTGGCAGTATATACATTTTGTGTGAAAACTGGAGGATTATCATTTACATCCATAACTTTGACTCTAAGCTCAAGTGGTCTTTCTAAATCTTCACCTCGGGAATTCAGAGCACGGCAATAGATCTAGGTCAAAAGCAATAAATTGCAAGTCTTCATAAGAGAAAATGAAGTAAATGAAATACGCATATTATTTTGCATATAGAATATTGGCTGAATGAATATCTGAATAAATGAGTGGTTTGGTGTGGTAGGACATGCCTAGTACCTGCTACTAGAGAGGGTAAGCCTGGTGGATAACTTGGGTTTGGGAATTCTGAGCTGCAGTAGGGCTAGAGCCTACTGGGTGTCTATATTAAGCCTGGTACTGATATGGTGAGCCTGTAGGAACAGAAGACCACTAGACTTCCTAAAGAGGAAGGAACCAGAACAGATCGGAAACAGAGCAGGTCAAAGCTTCCCTGATGATCAGCAGTGGGGTTGGACCTGTGAGTGACTGATATACTTCCAACCTGGGAGAGATATGGGGACCTAGTCTTTAAAAAAGAGAAAAGAATGAATGAATAAATGAAATACTCAGGAAAAATCATGAAATGAAGTGACAGAGAAGTTAATCACTGGAAGTCTCCAACTGGAAACTGAATGACTACTTGTTGGAGATGCTGCAGGGTGAATTCCTATTCAGGCATGGTTGTATTAGATAATCTCTGAAATTCTTTTTAAAACTGAAATTCTATGACTCTCTATGTTCAATAATTTATATATTTGTGAATGACTTGACTTCTTGAATATTAGCAGAATAGAAAGTCCTCATTGTGTGTTCCCCTGTATTTTCACACCTTCTTTTACTGCTGATTATTTATGCAATTTCTGAGTGAAACATCATCGCTTAAAATTGGCCTTTGGAAAATGTGTCTGAATTACATTGTAAAAAGGGAATTTTTGTTTTTTTCTGTTTTGATAGAGACCTATGATTTCATTGGTATTGGGAGATCCCCGGTGAGGAAAGTTTAAACAAATAAATAAACCAAAGCACAGTGATTTGACTTACCAAGAACATTGGGGTTATTTCTCGATCAACTACTGATGTTATGTTAATTTCTCCAGTTCTGGGATTAATAGTAAAGACTCCGAAAGGTGGTCGGTCAATCCCCACCCCAGAGATTCGATAAGTAATCTTCTGGTTAGCTTCACAGTCTGATCGTATCTGTAAGAAAGGAACTATGCTTGTGATTTCTGATGAGCACGTACATCACCATAACTCATGACATGATTACTTCCAGGTACTCTGTCATTCTAAAAGTCTCAGGAATTTTATAAATCATTATAACTTGAATCTTTTAGAAGGAAAAGCAGATGAGATAGGCTATGGTTACACAACATTTAACTCAGTCTTTGGGACAGAATTGATTCAAATAAATCACTTTGACTAAAGCTCTCTTTTTCACTGAATTTATTGTTTTGAATTGACCTTCTTGCCTAGAGATTAACAGCACTCAGAGGAATGGAAAGCTGAGGTTCTTCTGGTCTATTCAGAGAAGAGAGGCAAAGGTTTTCTTTTTTCCTTTCTTCATTGAGTTATCTAAGTAATTGTCTCAATTTTCTGATATATTCTATATGTACACACACAGTGTGACAAAACAAATCAGTTCTGTTACTTCCCTTTAAAAATAGGATATATCATATGGTTCACATGCCTGACTAGCCTTTAACTTGAGGTGAAAATGCCAGGGGCAATTGTGCAAATGAAAAGAGAACCATGAACCAACTGTCTCAGCATTCCTTGTTTTGAAGTCAAAACACAAGAACATGTGTTACTTACTACTTTTGTAAACTTGGACAACTTACTTCACCCCCACCCTCCCCAAGCCTCATTTTCCTCATCTGTAAAATGAAATGATCAGAATATATAATCTCTAATGTCCCTTCTAGCTCTGGTTATTATTTAATGCTCTCCCCAACAAAACCAAACATTATAAATCCATAATTAATAAGTGTCAATCTCATGATTGTTTATATATTTATTCTATCTAACATCTTCTGCTTAAAATTTTATAGATTTTAGTAATGACTGTTGAGACCTTGGGGAAGGAATGATGACTGATGGGCTATGAAAAAGGTGATTTCATAAAATATTGCTATTACTGGCCCCAAACTTATTACTATATTATTATAGCCAACATTTATATAGTGCTTGTTATGTGTTAGGCACTGTGCTAAGGGGTTTACAAAGATTATCTCATTTGATCCTCGCAAACAAATAGGTTCTATTATCCTCTTTTTACAGATGAGGAAGCTGAGGTAGAGAGAGATTAAATGGTCTAGTAAGTATTGGAGGTTGGATTTAAACTCAGATCTTCCTGACCCTGGGTCCGTTACTCTATCCACTGTGCAATCTCTCTGGTAGAGCTGAAAGTGCTATCTTAGTTTCCTCTTGTCTGTCCACAAGACAACATGTAATTCATTGAAATTCAGAAAAACCACTGAAATCAGAGGATAGATAGAAATAGCACTGGAGTAATATGTTGTTCCTCCTTTGCTCTTGAGGACCAATGACAGCAGGAGGGTGATATCTTGACTTGCAAGTGAACTGGATTTAAGTGAGGCAACCTCTCTCTCTCCTCCAGAGTCATCAGAGTCTAGTAGCAAGACATAGATCAGGATGACTGGCAGTGGCCCAGAATGCAGTGGGAGACCTTAGACTTGTAAGCTAAGGTCTTTCCCAGGTCTTAGTTTGTGTGAGGCAATGCCCATTTGGGGATTAAAGGTTAGGTGGTTGTTGTCCTTCCTTTGTTCTCAAAGAGGACCAATGACATCAGGAGGGATATCAGTGACAATATTGCAGATTTGAGACTCTCAAAATTTCTTAAAGCTGCATATGAAAATAATGTCTATAATAGTTGCTGTGCATTTAAGGTATGGTGGGGTTCAAAATCATGATGATAGACTTCTTGCAGAGTATTCTTTTCCCATCTCCCTTAATGGTAGTGCCTTTTTCCTCTATTGATTACCTCCAATCTTGTTTGTACATAGTTTTCTGCCTGTTGTGTCTCCCATAAGACTATGGTTCTTTTAGAGCAGTTACTACCTTTTGCCTTTCATCACATCTCCAGTGCTTAGTACCATGTCTGGCACATAGGACATTTACTGACCGATTCCTAACTTGTTACATTCAGATTAGAAACTATAGAGTAAGGCTAAAGGGGACAGATGGAGGAGGAAGACACATCCAGAGGCAAAGCTTGAGAAGCTGTATCTGGGAAAATCTTACCATTCCAACTGTGGTATCAATTCAGATTTGTCTGGGTGGGGCAATGGAGTGGGGCAATGGAACGAATATTAGATTTGGAGCCGATTTACCAGGTTTGAACTTGGACTCTTTTATTTACTATCTATAAATTCTCGGTTGGAGCCATTTAAACCTTCTTATCCTTAATTTCTTCATCTGTAAAGTGAGGGAATTGAGCTAGTTGGTGCTTAATTGCTACAATTAAATTCAGACAAACTTGACACAAAAGCACTGGGGGCTGGTTGCTTTGTAAACTACACTATTCAAGCTAACCTGTAGTTTAGTTATATTTGAATAAAAAGACTTCTGCGAAAATTAAGCTGTTTCTAAAATTTCATGTTTATGCCCCCCGTCTCTCCTTTTTGCTTTTACTAAACTCAGTACTTTGTCAATATCAGTCAATCCCAGGGCTTCAACTCTCATGTCTATACAGATGTCTCTCAAACTACATCTTCAGTGAATCAGACCTGCATCTTCACCTGGATGTACTCTTAAAACTCAGCATGTCCCAATATCATACATAAACTCTACTTTGTTACTTCATTGGTTCTGTCCACGTCACTGCCACTAACCCAGCTTCCCATGCTTGATACTTTGCACCTATCTTTGATGCCTCCTTTACCTTCATGTCTCAAAACCATTTATCAAGTCCTGTTTATTCTGCCTCCATCTCTTTTATCCATACTCTCTTCCCAATTCACACTACCTAGTAATTATTGTCTAGTAAATGGCCTTCATTGCTACCTGCCCAGACAAGCATGACTGCATCCTGACAAATATTACTGCCAACACTCACTCTTTACAACAATCCATCTTTCACAAGGATTCCAGACTGATCTTCTGTATACATTGATCTGGTCATGTCCACATGTTCAGAAATCTTTGGAGGTTCTCTTTTGCCTGCTTAGTGTAGCTCATACTGATTTGTCTGCCATTCAAAGTCCCCCACATTCTGCTATTTACCTTTTCCACCTTATTTTCTACTATCCATGGTCACGTATTCTATGCCTCACATAAATGGAACAACTCTGTCCGTATGGTCTCTCACTTCCATGCCTTTGCTCAGACAGTTGCTTGTGCCCACAATGCCTTCTCTCCTCTCCTTCATTTCTTGAATTTCTACCCATCCTCTAAAAGTCTAAATCAAATGTGCAAAATACGGAAAACTTGGAAAATGCATAGTTTTAAAACTTTTAGTGTTTCTAATGATGAGGTTACAGTTACATTTTTTTTTAGAATTTGAATCAGTAACTAAAGATTTTGTTGAACTCTTATATAAAACTGCCCTTGAATCCCCATCATCTTACCTTGTCAGTCAGCAATGTTCCTTCCTCTATGACCCCACATAGCATTTTATTGATGCTTCCTTAATGTGCAATTATGCATTATGGATATCTGTTTTTGTGTCATATCACCCTATGAGACCTAAACTTTGTTTCTCCGCTATGTAGTGTAGTGCTATATATGATTCATGATTCATAAATGCTCATTGAATTAAACTGAATTCTGTGTAAAAAGTCCTTTTTGAAAAAGTCTTTGTTTTGCCTCCTCTGAACTAAGGGTAAAAGGTATTTTCATATATCTCTTGGTCGTCATAGGGTGTGTGTGTGTGTGTGTGTTGAGGTATAAAATGGGGTTTAATGAGCTCCTTATAGTTCAACACATCATGATATTCCAACTCTAGCTCAGGAGCCTGGAAAGAGTTTATGAAGCTGAGATAAAGAAGAGAAATTGAACAGGGCTAGATGCATCAGCTGTGACCCACCTGATTCATTCCTTCCTTCTGCCCTCTTACTTCATCTAGTCTTCCTCTTCTTCCTCCTCAACTGGATCATTATCATATTTAATTAACATTTTTTCTGTCCTTATAACTGTACATTATAGATTGGACTCTAATAAGGATGGTTGATACTTTATATTTTGTTTATGGCTTTATAGAAGGAAGATTCCCACAAATATGTCTTGTAGAAAGAGTTTCCCTAACTCTGCAGAAGTGTTTGCATCTGCTTCCTTACTTACTTTGGCAATTGGGTTCCTCTTTGAATTGTCTTCTCCTTCCCTACAGGCAGCAGCAAATTTAATCCATTCTCTCTTTTGTCGTCTGACGGTTTGCCATTTTGCAGTTCCATTTTCACTGTCTAGCTCTTTCACCTTAAGCAAAAAAGATCCAATTAAACAAATTATTAAAGAAATTTTGAAAAAGTTTTTGAAACAAGCTCCGGGAAAAGGAATTTTATTGAATTTAGTGGACAAAGTAAGGTAATGCTCAATTCTTATATGTTGATAAATATAATTTAGATACCATCAACCAAATTATCTTTGGAAAGATTGTCTAGATTTAATGATATAATTATGAGGATGCTACAAATGGTGGCAGTACCAGAGTGTGTTGTACTTCACCTTGCATTTAAAAATATGTGCCAGGACTCTCTGGTATAATCCCTTTCCTACCCTACTCTCCTTTGCATCCTCAACTCTGACCAGACTTGCACAAGCTAAACAGTTGCTAGTGCTCCATTCTATAGTGAATTCTATAGTGAACAAATCATATATTTAAACATACCCATAGGTGTGCCTAGAACATGGGCATGTAAACTAATACACCTGGACACACTTGACTTATGCTTTATTCATGCCAATGTACATGGTCTTACAGAAAATAACAAGAGATGTCTTACTGTGGGAACAGAACTACTTCAAGATATCCAACTACAATATGGCAGAGGACAAAGGAATAGTAATATATATGTATACATATATTAGTAATATATTCTTAATATCAATTCCTATCAATTATTTAATGTCAAAATACATTTAAGAATTTTATTATTAAATGTTAATAATATTAATAAATATATTAATAATAGCTTTAAATATATGTATCTACAATCCTACAGATTACCCACTTTAGGATTGTTTTATTTGTCTATCCCCTTGTGATAAACTATGTGCTTGCTTTTGGAGCTTTTAGAGGATAACAATGTTATCCTCACTGTAGGCTGATAAGAGTATTTTTCTGATAGGTATTTAAGAATGTCAGACTACTTAGTTCTAGAAATTTTGATATACACATGTATGTTCTTATGTACAGTAGTGACTTATTTATCCAGCATCTTAGAAATGTTCAGGAGTGCATTTTTAAAATAATCAAAGCTAACCCAGTACAAGAGCTAAAATATTCTTTTTTTTTTTGTAAGATCAGCCCTAAATCTATGATTCTATGACATTTAAAAAGCACCTGGGATGAAAGTCATTGCATATATATATATATATATATATATATATATATATATATATATATAGGCAGTATATGTGCATACATCATATTATCTTTACTCATTTGAATTATTTGAAGTATCAAATGCTGGCCTTAAATTCCTTTGATATTATAGTTTAGAACTCAGATTTAGCTTTTCTATCAGTATTTATTGTCACTCTTCTTTTTTTTACATCTTTTTTTTTAAAAGATCTGAACCAAGCACTAAATAAAATGGACATGTTTGTAGTAGAATAGAAAAAGAGGATTGTACATTAAATGACAGATCTCTGTTATGTGCAGATGGCTTTTGTTCTTAAAGTTTGTAATAGATCCAACCAACAGCTTTCAAAATTATACTGCTTGTCTGTGCTTCATTCTGTCTTTCCTTCTCCTATCGGCATTGAGGAAAAAGAATACTCCAATGACCTTCTTTTCTTTTCTTTTTGCTTTGTTTTGTTTTCTTTTTAAAACAACCCTATCTATAACTTCCTTGCCCTCTGCCCACTTCCACTGTGAGATGGGGAAAGAAAAACAAAGCCTTTGTTTGAAATATGCATATACAAGCACAATAGATTGGCTTTATTCAAAAATGTATTTATATTTTACATTCTGAATCTGTCACTTCTCTGTCAAGAGGCGCTGTCACTTTTCAATGGTATCAGTGTGCTTGTCTCTACCAGTCCTTTCCCTTCCAATGAACATGCTGTTTCCAATCATAGCTCAGCTTAGAAACTGGATCACTAATCTTAAAACTGTGTGATAGGTGAAAGTCAGTAGGCTTTGGGCTCTCCTTCCTGGTAGATTGACTGTAAGTCATTCAAAGCATGAGTTTAATGTCAACCTTGTAATCACTCAAAGTGTTTGTTTCCTGGTTGTGTTTTGTATTATTGGTGGTGATAGCAATCTGAGCTGATTAATTAATGGATCTTTAGTGTTTATACATAAAAATTAACTTTAATGAAATAATTTTATTATACTTTACCTCTACAATGAATTCACTGGTAACCTCCTCCATGACCTGTAATTGGAAACATAAGATTAATATAAACTTGGGCATTGAAAAGGGTATAAAATTGTAAATAAAAGTAATGCTCAGTCAACAGATATTTAATGAATGATTACTATGCTTACACTGTGAGAAACACAAAGTTTAAGAAGGAATGATCTCTGCTTTTAAGGAGCTTATAATTGAATAATAGAAATAGGACACATACCCCAATAATTCTACCACGAAGTATCATGTGATAAGAACAGTAAGAGAGGTATGAACAAAGCGATGTGGTTGCTCAGTAGGAGAGAACTTCTTAATGGCAAGATCAGGGAAGGTTTCACAGGAAAGTTTGACAGAGGAGATAACTTTAGATGGTTCTTGCAGGATGGATATGATTTCAACAGGTAAAGATGGGATAAAAGGGAACATTCTAGGAGAAGGGAATGGTAAGGAGGAGGTGAATGGAAGATGTTCTCAAGAAATGGCAAAAATGTTTAATTTTACTACAGTGTGGTATAGTTGTGGTAGAGAAGATCAGAAAGGTAGACTGGAGTCAAGTCTTGAAAGACCTTGAAAGATGTATTTTGTTTCTTCATCTGTAAAAATGGGGATAATAAGGCTTGCATTACTTACCTTACAGTGAGGAAAGCATTCTGCAAACCATATAATTCTCTGTTAAGTGTGAATGCTTACGGTTGGAAAATGTATGTTATTCACTGAAAAGATGAGTAGTAAGAGAACTATATACAATCTCAAGCAGCATAATTAAATTGAAATGAATAATTAAAAAGTGGTAGGCATAAGTATTGGTAAGTGGCATTTGAAATAATTATTGGTAACTGTACACCAAATACATTTCTTTCTTTTCATTTTTCCCATTGTCATTCTCTTCTCATTGTCATTATCTTCTCTTCTCTTCCCTTCACTTCCCTTCTCTTCTCTCCTTCTCTCCTCTTTTTTGGCAGATATATTCTTCTTTTCTTCCTTCCTTTCACTGAACCAAAAATGTTAATGGACAATGGCTTTTCATTATTCACAAACTAACTGAAACAAGCACTGTTCTCTAAGGAAAATAGCATAATGAGGTTCCTTGTCTTGGTTAGGCAAAAATGGCCCAACTCCACCGGATTTTCACATAGATTTCCATACTATAAATACATCATAATAAAATGGAATCATTTATCAGCTCCTGAGTATTCTCCCATTTAATATACATTTCAATTAATATAAGCAAAAAAAAATCTACTTCTTAGCTTCGTGGTCTGTGTTTACCTTGCATCACATTATTGTTTTCTATTCTATATAAGGGGATAAAAAGACAATATCTTTCTTTCCCAATTACATACACACATTCTCTGGGTGGTTAGGGTTCAATTTTACTTCCCTATCTACTCAGTGACTACTGAGTTCTTTAGCATTTGGTAAATAGAACATTATGATGAAGTGCATCTCATGCAACAAAATCAACCCAACTGTGCATGTGTGTGTATGTATATCTTTGTGTGTGTGTATTCTCCTTAATCTTTATAATACTTCTAGTCTAGGCCAGTCACATGAAAGAGAATTGCCAAATTTATTTTACTTCTTGTCAATTCATTATAGACTGTTCTTCAGTTGCTTTTGAGGGCTAGGGGACAAACTTGCCCTTTCTGTATTCTAAGGAACCCATTTTAAGGAAAAATTCAAATTAATAGGTTCCTACTCTGTTAAAACCAGACAGAAAGGCCCTCAATCTAGTTTTGTGTACCTTTGATATATCTTTTTCTGATGTTTATCATTCCGGAAGAAGTTGTGTATGTAGGTGAGAGGACTACATGATTATGCAACTACATTTCAAATAATTTGAAAGTAACAGTTAATGAATTTGGGGTCCTCTGTGTATGTATGTATGTGTGTATATAGAATCAATCTAGAATAAATAAAAAAAGCATTTATTAAGCAATTACTATGTGACAAGTACTACAGAGATAGGCAGTATGGCATAATGAGTAGAGGCCTCAGCTTGAAGTCAGGAAGACCTTCATTCAAATCTATCTCTGAGAAGTATCAGATTGTGAGCTCATTGAGTATAGGACCTGTCTTTTGCCTTTCTTTGTATTCCCAGTGCTTAGCATTGTGTCTGGCACATAGTAGTTGCTTATTGACTAATTATGACCTGGAGAAGTCATTTAACTTCTATGTACCTTAAATAATTTTCTAGCACTTATAGAGTAACTCATGATGGTACAGGTGAAAGAATACTGCCTTTGGATTCAGAGGACCTGGATTTAAATCCCACCTCAGATTTCTACTACCTGTGTGATCTTGGTAAGGTCCCATAACCTCTTAAGCTTCTGTTTCCTTATCTGTAAAATGAGGGAGGGGGCTAGATGGCTTTCTGTTCTAGATCAACAATTTTATGAACCTATGAGTCATAGACAAGTGGTAATCTGCTTTTAGGGAGAGAGTTCCCATACTGATGAAATCGCAGATCCTTCATGTATTTGTGTGTGTGTGTGTGTGTGTGTGTGTGTGTGTGTGTGTGTGTGTGTGATATTGTTACATATGCCTCAGAAAGGAGTTCCAATTTATTTTCTTTGTCAAATGGAAATAATGCCTATATTACCATCACACACATATTTGAAATAAGGGTTATAATCACTTGAAATCAATAACCTCCTTCCAGAATAATACATTTCAGGGAAAGGATCAGCAATGATCCATGTGACTGTGGCCAGGATGCCTGGGTGAAATAAAGACCTCCCACTACTGGGGGGTCTCCTACCCACCATGCTTTCTCCACTCCCTCCCTCCATCCTTTGCTTTGGCTGTGTAATTGCTCAAAGTCTTGGATGAGATGGGAGTCAAGAGCTCTATTCCTCCTGAGGAGATGAAGGAACACTGGGCATCAGCATCTACCCTGCTTCTGTACCCTGCCCTCTTCTCCAACAATTATCTGACCTGCTTATGTACATTAAGGACTTCTAGGCCTTGGCTCTACCCCACAGCAGCTGTTCCCTTAGGAGTTTCTGGGACTTTCCATCTTTCCTGCAGCTGAACTTCTTCTGATACTTGTTATGTATTGTCTCACTCAGTGTGTTTAACTCCTTGAAAGTAAGGACTGTTTACTTTTTCTATTTGTTGCTCCAGGGCTTATTAGCACAATGCTTAGTATGTGGTAAGCGTATAATACGTGATTTTTCATTCATGCCATTAGTCACGTGACTGGATTAAAAAAGTGGTTTTCTGTTATTAACAGCGTAGGATCCTCTTGATTGGAGAGTGGCCTCTCCCATGGTACAGTGGATAGTGTGAACTTGAACTTGGCATCAGAAGTCTCAGATTGAATTCCTGCCTCAGACACTTACTAACTTGGTGACTTAGTTGAGTATAGTTACTTAACCTCAGCCTCAGTTTCTTTATCTGAAAATGAGGATAATAATAACACCCATCTCATAGGGTTGTCATGAAGATCAAATGAGTTAACATATATAAAGAGCTTTGAAAACCTTCAAGTGCTATATAAATCTTAGGTATTACATATACATATGTATACATATGATAGTGAGAAATGCATCATTCCCAACTGCTGGATGTTCTATTTGTCTTCTCAATAATACAACTATACTGAGTTACACTTAGTATCATTGTGGTGCTTTATAGCACTGTAAGAATCACAGGTCACTTTCTTCCCAGCCTTATGAGATAGTACAAATATTATTATTCCCCTTTTAAATATGAAGAAACTGAGACTTGGCAAAAGTGAAGCACACATATTAAGTACTTAAAATTATTTATGGAATTAAGTTAAATCCAAGTGCCTCTTGGCTCTTAGTTGAGTGCTCTCTGTACTACAATCAATTAGGTAATCAACTTTATTAAGGCTTTATTAAGGGCCTATATGAAAATATCTCACTAAAGTTCTTTGCAGAACTTAATTTAAAACTATGATCATTGCATCAGCTTTTTTTGTCCTTTCTCTATAAATACAACTGTCACTAACATTGTGGGAAGTTGTATCTGTAGTACAGGAAAATAAGCCATAGATTTTGTAGTCTGAGGACTTTGGTTTGGGTATTAATTCTGCTATTGATTAGAAAATCCTTTAACCTTTATAGGTCTCAGTTTCCTTATTAATAAAATGAGGGGCATGGGCTAGCTGACCTTTAATGTCTTTTCCAGCCACAAATCTATGATCTTGTGATTGACTGAAAAATCATTGTATGCCTTTAGGCAGCATCTGCATATATGATATCCTCTTTCCTCATTTGGATTATTTGAAGCATCAAATGCTGAGCACAGACTCTTTCTTTCCTCATCTTACTTCCCTTTTTGAAGTTAGTTTTTGAAGTCACTTGTGCTCTCACTACCATAAGTCTATTAGCAACCAGTTTCCTCCTGAATAATAATTATAAAATGGTTGAGTAAAGTAATTGGTATCCATATAGTGATGTTGTAGAAGTGCCAAGTTCAAATCTAATTATACCTGTTTACTGTGTAATTGAAGGCACGTAGAGTACGTGATGGAATCCAAGGTGGAAAGCCTAATAATTTACTACATTAAAAGGAGGAGGACAAGTCTACAGCCCAAGCAATATCCCAAGGATACCCTTCCAGTCACTCCTTCACAAACCCTGTGATCAGTATGACTAGCCAGAGACTGAAGAGTCTAAACAGTTCCCCTTTGTAAGTCAAGAAGAAACACTACTGCTACTTACCCCTTCAGTTTCATTGCTCTAACCTAAAAGTAACTCTACCTAGGATATTTAGACCCCAGAGAGAAGCTGCATATCCATTCTCCAAAGTCATTGGTCTCTAAAACTCAAGTGAAAATCCATGTTTTGTTGTTAAGTTGCAGCGAACTTCCTAACTTTTAAAAACAATGAAATTTTATGAGTCCATAATTTTATTCTGACCTATTCAATGTACAGATCAATACATACTCTGTGTAAATCATGGAATCATACATCTTTGGACTAGAAAAGACTCATGAGTTTGTCTAGATAAACATAACCTGAAATGTGCATCTTTTCTCTACCATTCTTGATAAATGTTCACCTTGCCTCTGAGTGATGACTTCTAATAACAAGGAACTCACTACTCTCTAAGTTAGCTCATTCCATTTATGGATGGCTCTAATTTTCAGAATGTTTCTCCTCTTATGGAGCTAGAATGTGTCACTTGGTGGTTTTCACTCATTGATCCCAGATCTGCCTTTTGGGATCAAGAAAGAATGAATCTCACATTGCTTTGATCCAACTAATGGTTGGTGTAGAGACCTCAGGCAGAGCTAGGTGCCATGGTGTTACTACTAAATGCTCCCAAATGCTATTTTGGAAAAAAGATACGTGATATTAGTATAATACAGAGGAAAACTTGAGTTCAAGTTTGGCTCAGCTACTCAGTACCTTTGTGACATTGGGCAATTCACTTAACCTTCATGGGTCTCAGTTTCTTCATCTGCAAAAAAGGAAATGGACGAGAAGACTTTTGGGGTACCTTCCAGCTCAAGATCTATGAGGCTACAAATTGATTTGACATAGATTACTTTCATGAGATATGCAGTTGGCAAAAGTGTACACTTTCCCACTTTTGTTTAAATAATCTCTTCACGAATTCAAAACTACTATCAATTAAAATAAATGAAGTGCTGAAAGTACAACTAAAGTTTCATCACCTGTGTAACTTCTGGTGACTTAAAACTAAAAAAGTTTCTTTGATAAGTAACCCTGACACCATCCAAATGATCCTATGTGGAATACTGATTAATTTTGAGGTCAAAATGAGCTTTACCAAGAAGCTTAGTTTACCTTTGTTTCTTTGTACAATTCATATTTGACTTCTGTATGCCAGACAATATGGCCTACTTGCCTATCTATATAACATTCCATTTTCCACCTGGATGTTCCCCCCACCTCACATCCCTTCAAGGCTTAGCTAGAGCCTCCTCCTTCAAGAGGCCTCTATTGATTCCCCTACTTGTTAGTGCTTCTCTCAAAATTGCTTTGTGTTTATTTTGTTATCTCGTGGATTTATTTATTTGTGTATGTGTTGTATCACTCTAGTGAAATGTAAGCTCCTTCAGGTCCTGGAATGTTTCATTTGTGTATTTGCATGTAATCTGTGCCTGGCACAGGACCTGATATAGCAGGTGCTTAATAAGTCAATCAATCAAAAAACATTTTTTAAGCACCTACCATGTGCCATGTCCTGTGCTAAATGCTGGGGATACCAAAGACAGTACCTGCTCCTTGTGTTTGTTAATTGATACCAATGCTTTCTGTATCTGCCATGATTCCAACCGAAGTTTCAGGAATGTTGGTAGATAAAGGAAACCTGAGTTTTTAGTAAGAGAATTAAAGCAAAATTTTCCCCATTACTCTGCATGGATAAGGTAAATTTCTTTTTGTAAAAGATTTTGAAGTGAACAAAAACAGAAAAAGATTTCTTATGAATATTTAAAGCGGGGAATTCTTTTAAATTAGAGCAAAAAGCAAATCAACGTATTATTGACATTCATCACTCTTTCCATTAGAAGGTACCCTGGCAGAGAACAAAATTTTCTACTTATCTGACCCCATATTAATATGTGCTGAGGTGAGTATGTAAACACTAGTGTAGTCAGTTCTTTTAAGTTCTTTTAAAATCCTAGTTGGCCTGTTTTCTACTTAAAATAGACAAATTGCTGCATTCCAAACTTTTACTTATTAGACTTTTCAAGAAATAGAATATCTGATTGAAGTTCTTGTGATGTCTGGAGATAAGACATTAGCCAACATTGCTGTATTGACTCAAATGCTTATCTGACAGATGAAAAATGTCTGTTTTATGTTTTCCATCTCCAGGAAAGACCTAGGCCTTAACCAAATCCAGTTTATGGTTTGCTCTGCCTGCTGTGATTCTTCATAATACAGTACATATACCATAGCATTCCCCAAATTTAAATTTTTTTTTAATTAAGAAATTGTCAAGAAAAATAAATCTCAAAACTTAGACTTAATGCTTTGGTGCCTAATCAGTAGCCATCTGATCATGTTTTGAAGGATACATTCGGTTGAGATAATGAAGACCTTAAAGTGTGTCTTGGGATCTTTAAAACAGCAAGAGATGACACACCCCATATTATCAGATAATACAAAAAGAACACCATTTTGTCTTCCAGTGGCCAGCTTTTTTATTGGTCTAAGTCACAGCCATAATACTGTTCAAAGTATTTCTTTGTGGTTGGCATCTATATTATACAAAGTACCCATCAGACTTAAAGGTGTAGCCACTCCCAGGTTAGTAGAAACTCTAATAAATGGTCTTTGATTTAAATCTTAATGAACAGGGAAAGAGTTCAAGCATAGGAATTTGACTACAAAGGTAGTAATATTCTTATTTTCAACACACCCCTAGTATTGCCTCTCCCAAATAATTTCTTTCATTCTACCTTGGTCTTGAAACATTCTAGAAGTCTGTTCTATGTGGTTTTGACCATTGTTGATTTTTATTGAATGAAATAAACAATTTTTATCTTTGTATCTCCCCCAGAGCCTACCAAGGGACATGGAACATATTAGACACTTAAGTGCTTATTAAAATGTAAAGTCCTGGAATCTTACTGGTTATGGTGACTGTGATAAAACTGTCAAAAGCAAAGTAATATACAGTCCAGTGGGAAAACTAAAGTTAGGAAAAACCAAGCTTTCCAAGAGATAGAAAATGAAACTGCAAAAACAAAAAAGTTCATGAGAAATTAGCAATTGTGATAATGAAGTAGAAGCAGAGGCAGTATAATTCTATGGAAGGAGCCCTGGATGTGGGAATTGGCTGATTTGGGCTTGAGTCCCAGAATTTAGGCTTATAAGTTTTGTGACCTCAGGCAAATCACTTGCCTTCTTCATTTGAAAAATGGGTGTGATTTCAGCACTTGCCCTACCTTATGAGGCTGTATTTGCAAACCCTGAAGTCTTACAGAAATGGGAGCTGTAATTGTACTAAACAATCTAACAAGTCCCTAGGAGGAGAAGATTAGCCATTTAATTAAGAGGGCTATTAGCAAGAAATGCGTTTGAGCAAAGACCACCCTGAGGGAAAAGTCACTGCTCACTTGGCTCCCAAACCCCATTTGCCACAGAGTTCCTTACAGATGACCAAAAACTCTTTTGCACTGATGGTAGGGAAATATCCTTTCCCCCAAATGTCCAAAATAGTAAACTAGTAATTAATTCCTTTTAGGATAAGCCATGAAATAGATAATTTTCTCTCTTAAGAGTATGGACAATAACATGTGATAAATATCAAACGTGAAGGAGAAAAATTGATTGTTTTCATCTTGAATTGTAATGTTGAACTGTGACTATTGGCCATGTCTGTTTTTCTGTGATGCTTTTGAAGTCTGCAGGAAACTCTTACTGTGGCAAGTTAGGGGTAAGGGCTTTCTCATAATCCTTAATACTTTTCAGGTTGTATGACTAGGTTTGTATTTTGACATTGTACAACCACGTCAATTCACATGTCACGTTCACTGTGCCTGACTACAGCAGGGACCTTTCTCTGTAAGCCCTATAGAGAGTTTGCCTGTGAGTTTATGGGAGCTCATTCTCTGCCTATTACCTTGGGGTAAATGGTGATGGAATTGTAGCACACCTCTGGGTTGCCCACTCTATTCCTACTTGTAAGTTTGATTCCCAGGAGGATGGCTACTTCAGATTTAAGTGGGTTCTCACTCCTAAAGCTATAGTTGATGAGGCTCCTGATAGGGAGGCAACATGATGTAGGGGAAAGAATGTTTGGTTTGAAATAAAAGAGATCTGGGTTCAAATCGTAGCTCTGCCTCTTCCTACTTGTGTGACCTTCGGCAAATCGCAACTTCTCTGTGCCTGAATGGTTTTAATTGTAAAATGAGGGGTTGGAGTAGATGACTTTTAGGTTCTTTCCAGTTCCCAATCTACGATCTTACAAACTGAACCCCCTATGCTGATACAGAAAGTATTTAAGATAGGGCTAGATAAGTTTTTATTTCACAATAATTTCATTTTGCCAACTCTCTCTTTCTTCTCCCTCTCCCTCCACACTACTTTAAAGTCTCATGAGTAACTTTTAAAAAGAGATTTTACCTTCCACTATTTATGGTTGGAAGATTTGATATAGATGAATCATTGCAATGCTGAAAGTAAAACACTAAAATAGAAATTATCTTCTGAAAGAGTTTTCATGATAGTCTAGGGAAATGGCATCAAACTCAGGTAGAAACGGTGGCCACTAAACTGTACATAAGGATCCTTGAAGGCACATATTGAATTAGAAAACCACATATTAACATTATCTAAGTTTTTTATTGTATGCTTATTTATTTTGTTAAATGTTTCCCAATTACATTTTAATCTAGTTTTGCAGCTCTAAGGATGGATGTAGGCCCCATATAGGTAGACTGTGTTTTTGACACCGCTGGTCTGGGGATTGCAGAACATTGAATCAACAATCCTTTCATAAAGCTTTGTGCAGTGTTTGAAACCCAAGAGCAAACATTTAAAAATATATTTTTCTCAATTTTAGAAATGATAATAGCTTGCCTGTAGCAAGATATGATTCTCAACCTTCAACTGAAAAAAAAGTGAAGAAGATAGGTGAATCTTAAACGTAATATCTTTACTCATTTTTTATATTGAAGAGAAATTGAATCTATATAGAGTCACAGAATCTCAGAGTAAAAGGAAACCTCAGAGACAGTCTAATACATACTTGAACAAGAATCTCCTTTTGATCAGAACCCTAGTAAAAAGGTCACCTAGCCTTTGTCTGAAGACCTCTAGTGAGAACAAACATACATCCTCCCAAGACATGCAATTTCACTTTAGGGACTTGAAACACATTTTCTTGTAGAAATTGTATTATTAATTATAGTTAGACTCTTAAGATAGCCCACAAAATCCTATTACCAATGATGTAACTGAGCTACCATAGCTTTAAAATAAAAAATGGAAAAAAATGAGAGGGCTTGGAACTGGAAGTCACCCTCAAAAATTAGGGTTCAGAGAAAATGGCTTTGTGCATATTTTGTGGCTAAAAGAGACATTTCCCATTTAGTATTTTTGTGGTATTTGTTTAGTATTTTACTTTAAGCCTTACCTCAAAGATGAGAAATTGATCATTTGCTACATATATAGACATAAGTAAGCCCCCAAGTATTAAGAAGTTGGAGACATTCTTCATTTGGCACAGTGCCTACTTCTGTGCCCATTAATTTTAATCATACCTTTTTTCTTTGTCAGATCATAAGGTTTTTACAGTGCTTCCCAAACACATGATATAAATAAGCAGGCCTTTCTTTAACGAGTGGGAAAGTAGGATCCTCCATTCCTTAATATCTTTTAAAATAACCTATACTCTTCAAAAATTCCTTTTGAGATCTGCACAAGCTACTTTTAGAACAACTTAACATTTTTCCTAGAGCTTTAGTTGAATTATTTTAAAAAATTCTTTAAAGGTATAACTCCTTTGTCTTTTACTTAAACCTCATTAAAGCAAAGATCAGTACAGAAAATTTAGGAACAATAAAATGGGTATAAAATTTGTAATGATTATATCACCTTTAACACAGTTTAGCTACACACATAAGTTATGTAGAAGAGTATACAAGAAAAGTATAATTGTGACAGTCTTCCCATACAGCATACCAATAACTGAAAGGTGATTATGACTATAATACACAACACTAATATTTTGCCTTTAACAAAATTGTAAAATGAATATTTTATCTGTAAAAACAATTGACTTTTCTTCTTGAAATTGAGATATTACTTTGTAATTTGTTTGTTGATGTTTTTAAAAAATTGATAATATACTGGCTTACATATGAAAAGAAGAAAACTGAAGCAAAATGAAGAGCAGAACTATTCATATTGCATGAGACACCCCAAATTCACTCTGTAAAACAACATTTCAGCACTGAGAGAGGATCAAAGTAATTTACCAAATTGATAAGTCCTATTTTCTTTCTTTGGTCATGCAATGTTTGCTAAGCACACTTTTTGTAAATATTTACTTTAAAAGCCCCCAGCTTCATTTTTGATAGAAAATTTCCATAACAATATGAATTATAGTATAAAACATGTTGGCAATGACTTTTAAATAGAATTCAGAAAAAATGTGTTTTTCTGCTACTTTACAGCCTCATAGACCCTCCATGAAGGAAGCATCTTTAGAAATTTCTTGGAGCTTCTAGGAGTGAAAGTTACTGTTCAGAAAGAGAATGAATCTTGAACCAATTCAATAAATAAAGGTCATTGACTAACCTGAAAGATACAGATGTCTAGTGTGTTTTTCTCCCTCTTAATTTTTTACTTACCATTAAAATGACTAGAATGCCAATAGTTCTGAAAAGGAGCCAGTCCATTGATTCTGATTTTTCTTACATACAAATCCAAATGATGTTCAATTTTAGTCCTGGGCACCTGGACCCTGTGTCTTGCTGAAGAGGAAGGTGTGCTTAATGATGCTTTTCCAGGAGGGCATCAGAGCTCATTCTGACTTCCTGTGGGTGAGAAACTAAAGATGCTCTATAATGACTCTGTTTCCCCACCCCAAACCCCTGGGCTGGTCTGAAAGACTTGCATCGTTATTGCTCCAGGTAAAAGCATAGACACACCTTGCTTCTTATTGCAATGAAACCCTTTGTTGGACACCAAAGAGAAAATTTTACAGAGTGAGGACAAGATTTACAGGGAAGATACCCAATGAATAATAAATTACTCATAACATGAAAAATAATTAAAATGCTACCACCTATCATCATCTTGAATAAAATTAGTAGGCTTCTTCTTACCGCCAGCATTAAAAAAAGCAAAATTATATATACTGTCTACAAATACACATATCTACCAGAGTACCAGCTTCTAGGAACAAGATGTACCTCCTAGGAAATTCTATAGTCATTTGTCTTCTTTAGGTCAAGGAGTACTTGGCTAACAATACACTGCAAGGAAAATGAATTGGAAATGTAGCTAATATTCATTGGTTCTGTACATCCTCTCTGTAAATTCCTTTGCTCATGAACAAGACATTCTCTTTATTTGTAAAACTGCATTGTACTTACAATGCTGTCTTGTCTTCTGGGAATCTCCTACTAAAAAGAGATGTATACATTTGAGCGAGTGCAGGGAGGAGAATTAAAATAATTAGAGGATTGACAATGTGTCCTAAAATAAAAGAGTAAGATAATGGACACACGCACCTACTTATGAGGAAAAGGCATTATTTTAAAATATGAAAAAGAAACTAATTCCTAGGTAGAGGCATCATTTAGGTGTTGTACATGCAGTAATAAATACTTGACTTAAAAGTGGAAAATTCAGTCATGATTCAGATATTTACAGATGTTAGATCAGAAAGCTCAGCATTGTATGGAGAAAACAACTTGACTGACTGACCGTTTGAAAAGGTTTTTGGTTAGCGTGAATAGCCTGTACGAATGCTTGGAATTGGGAGCCATCATGTTATCTCCAGGCACCAGTGTAGACAATGGCTTGGCTGAAGTAGGTGCTTCGTAAGGTGCTGCAGATTGTACCTCACCATGAGCAAGGGAAACCAACTAAACAGTTAAAAGTTATTCAGAAATGGATTCAGTTGCCTCTGTAGGTAGTGAGTTCCCCATTACTGAAGGCTATTTGCTGTTATTGTTGTAGGGGGCATTCATCTAATGTTTCAGTTTGGACTAGATAACCTCTGTTGTCTTCAAATCTAAGATTTTATGATCGTGATACATTACAGTGGGTCCCAGTAGAATGTAAGCTTATTTTTGTCTTTTTATTCTCTGTCCTATCCCAGCATCTGACACATAGTGGCTGCTTAATAAAATTTTGTTGAATTGAATTGGATCTGTACCTTTGCATAGAGGTTTAAGAGTTCATTTGGAGTGGTCGCCAAAGCATTGCCATTATTTGGAGTGATGTGGTATGCCTAACTAAGATGATGACACTCAAGCTCAGGAGTCATTTCCTAACTTGTCTCAGGAATAGTATCTGAAATGTTAAAGAAAAGTGGCTCTTGAATGTGTGAATGAATTCCATTTCAATTTAAGTAGCATTAGGCTCAAGAAATGTTAGTAATATTATTTGTCAGAATAAACCAGGATTTACATAGCTTTGGTAACCATTATCCAGAATATCAACAAAAATGCCTATTGACAATTCTCTATGATGGAATCAATCACTTTCTGTGTACATTTACCTTTCATGAATTTCACTACATCAGCGAGAAGGAAGCAAGAAGCATCAGTTATATGGTGCCATGATTATTGTTTAATATAAAAATACTCTGGTATGAAGCTTTTTCAACAGTATTCAATCTCTTTTCCCCACCCCAATCCAATCATCAGCTAGATCTGTACCTATTTTTGTTTTCTTCTATTTGAGCAGAAGTTCTGGTTCCCCTACTTTTCTTTATATCAATAGATTAGCAGGGTATGATGAAAAATAAAAGGCTCATTCAACTGTTTCTACAGCAATCACCCCAGACACATTTACTGTCCGATAGAGATTGCTTTCTTTTAAAAACACTCTAGCAACGTTTATGATAAGTATTTAGGGGATACATGCATATATATTACATAGTAATGCCAAGTGACTACCATTTTGCATGAAACTTTTATCCAAAGTGTCAGTACCATATAATTGAATGATTAATTGTCAACTCTGTCTTTTTCTACTTTAGATGTTGGGTCCATGGATTATCCTATTACTGAAGTATATTGCTATAGAATCTAAGAGTGGGAAGGGAGGTCCAAATCTGTACATGACAACAAATTCCTAAAATATCCCCAGCAAATACTTTGGTAGATGTCGTGATGCCTCTGTTTAAGGCATGTTTTCTGAAGCAAAACATTTCACTTTTGGAAATCTCCAAATCTTTGGTAACTTCTTTTCCCCTTATGGCAAGAAAAAGCTTATTATTTTAGCAAATTCTACCAATTTTATCCTTCAGCAACTTCTCCTACTTCTTTCCTCTTGTGACAAGCAGAACAAGTATAACCTTTTCCTTTTTTCTACATGACAAATTTTCAAATATTTTTGCAATTTGTTTTAGGTCTGTCCTTCAGCTAGCATCTGGAACATCACTATATTTGGCAGAAACCTTAAAAGAAAGAAACATAAATAGAATGTAAACCTTTTAAGGGCAGAAACTGTTTCATTTTTGTCTCTGTATTCCTGAGGCCTAGCGTGCCTGAGGCAGCCACCTGGCACAGATTATGGAGTACAGGGACTATTGCCAGGAAGAACTGAGTTCAAATCTGGCCTCAGACATTTTACTAGCTGTATGACACTGGGCAAGGCACTTAACCTGTTGCTTCAGTTTCCTCATGTGTAAAATGAGCTGGAGAAGGAAATGGAAAACTGCTGTAGTATCTTTGCCAAGAAAACCCCAAACGGGGTCACAAAGAACCAGAAATAACTGAAATAACTGAAATATAACAACAACAAAATATAGTACCTGGCACATAGTAGTATGTTGAATAAATGCTTCTTGAGTAACTGATTGATGCTATTTATGATGCATTTGGAACTCCTTGTAATAGATCCTTGCCTTCTGAGGACCAGTACTGGTTTTGAAAGACTATTTAGATGTTAGAAGGAAAAAGGAATATAAGATACTGATGGCCTAAGCCCTAAGGCTGTCAAATAGTTTCATAAAATGATGCAGATGCAAAGGCTTTCATTTCCACAGGCCTGAAGAGAAGGTCTGGCATGTAAACAATAAAGCTTATGTTGTTTTTGACCTAAAGCAGTGGCTGTGAATACTTGCCTGTCTGCACGATTTGAGATAATGGCCCCAAAGATAAACATCCTGTCTCTTCATTGAAGCTAATTGATTTATGGCAGCAGATAGAAAGAAAACCAGGCTAGTCAGTGGGTGGTAGCAGGCACCAAGTATCAAGGTAAAATTTTCTACAGGTAGTTGGTGTAAATAACACGAGGATAATTTTAGCTTATACCCCAAATCAAACTTACACACTAGCAAATAGCCTTGTTCAATCAGGTTCAGAATTCATTGTGATACCTCTGGGATCTGTGCCACACATGCTATACTACTTGTAGGTTGACTTAGTCTCAGATACTATCATGAAGAAGTATCATCTGACTCTTGATTCAGACCTAAGGCTCATGGCAATCAAGATAGGCATCAAATTCCACAATCTGATATGTCTTTGTTTATTGTTCCTGATGTCCATGGCAGGGTCAGGCTAAATTGTGAAGTCAGTGAGGTTTGTGTCTTTGGCATCTTGCACTTCCTTTTTCAGTGCCCTCCTCTTTCAGCTGTGATCTGCTCCCTCCCCACCCCCACTCTCCCTATTAAAGCTTTTCTTCTTACTCTCTTCTTGTTTTCCAATAGTCTCATGCTGTCCAGACCCCAGAAAACAAAGATCTGACAAAATCCACCCAAGGAAAATGAATGAACCATATTTTAGGAATTAATTTTAATCAATTTTAAGATCACATCTTAAAAGAGGAATTTTTGGAAGCAATATTTGACTGCAAAGGAATGAATCTCTAACAGTGGGATTTTAAGAGCTATGCAGCAGAACAATGGGGGAAATATTGGGGAATTTCCTAGAATTCCCAGATCATATCACATAGGTGAACTCATACTGACTGCACATAAGGTCACAGAATCATAGATTTAGAGCTAGAAGAGATGTGACAGAATAAGAACACAGGATCACAGTACTATATTGCCTCTGCAGGTTAACCTGAATCATGAATCTTTAGCTCCTGAGAAGAACCTAGTAACTTCCATGTTCAAACACACACCAACACACACACGCACACATGCACGCACACATACACACACATGCACACACTCTATGATGGAATATTTGCTATTTGGAATTACTGTCTGCTTCTTGGTAAGCACAATTTGTGAAAGAGTAAGTTACTTGCATGTTACAATTTAAAAAAAAAATAGCAACCAACCCCTAAAGAAGTCAGAAGGAAAGGGGGTCTTTTTTCAGTCTGTATTCTTTTTTGATATCTCTGAAGCTTTTGACAGCTCTCTTCTTATTAAAACGTTTCCCTCTTGGCTTCTACAATACCAGACTACCAGACTTGCAAAATGTTGAGACTGGCAGGGATTTTAAGGATCATCAGATATAACTGTCATTTTGTAGATGAGGAAGTTGGTAGTCAGAGGAGTTGCCAACTTCTTTAACCATTCCACCATCCCTCTAACTAGAACAGTGTTCCTCTAAGACTTAGCCTCTGGTTCCTGTTCTTTTTTTCCTTAATTCTCTGTTCTTAGGAGAACTTATGCCTTCCCTTGGCGTCACTATAGGGATAACTTTCAAGTCTGTGTCTCTCGCCTTGAGCTGTTGTCTAAGTCATGGTCTTATTCCTATCTACTAGACATTTCCACATTGATATCTGATGATTTCAAGTTCAATAGCTCTAGAAATGACCAGCATTTTCTTATTTCACTTCCAACAATAACAACGACAACAACAACTTTCTCTTTCTTAACTGGAATACAAGCTCCCTCAGGGCAGGAACTTTTTCACTTTTGTATCTACATTCCTTGTGCCCAGGGCCGGGGAGGTGATAGGTTTTTAAAAAGTGCTTGCTGATTGAATGGTATTACCTTTCTTTAGTCTCCCAGTACAGAAACGTTGTGGTTCCCTTGTCTTTTTCATCCCTCACACCCACATGATCACCTTGTTTTGTTGTTTCTGCTTTTGGATTACCTCTCATACCCTTCTCTTTTCTTCCACTTCCACTGCCACCAACTTAGTTCAAGGCCTTATCACTTCCCATCTCAGCTGCTAGAACTACTTTCTAACTGGTCTCCCTGCCTATGCTCTCACCCAACTTCACTTCATTATGTACAGTACTGCTGAGATGAATCTTTATAAACCATGCTTTTTATCAGTAACTGCCCTCTTTAGAAGACTTCGGTGGCTCCTCGTTATCTAACAGTAAAGTCTAGACACCTCAGAATGTCTTTTAAGGACTTTTATAATATACTCAAATTACTGATCCAATTTTACCCTTCTCTGTCTCCCCATTTGAAGCTTTTATCATGGACAGATTGGTCCTGTAAACATTCTATGCTCATTCTTACCATTGTGTCTTTGACCGTACTGTTTCCTCCATTGGAATATTATCCCATCTTCTCTAGTTCTATCCAAATTCTACCTGGTCTTCAGGATACAGCCAAAGTCCTGTCTGCTCAATAATGTTTACCAGCAAAACTTCTCCCTTTTCTGAACTTCTGGCCTTGCAGAGAGTAAAAATCACAAAGAAAGGAAGTGCTGTAAAATTCAAAATATGATTATGGAGAGAGGATATACTAATGAAGATCAAGGATTTATATTTCAATAAATTTTGGGGAAAATTTGTTTTTGAGATTTTAAGCCTTCTTGAAATTTTAACTTTTTTTCTGTGTTATTTTTACCCTAATATGATTCTATAAATCTATGGAGAAAAGTAGATAATGGCAGTGGAAATAGATGGGTCAATATCTGGGACCTTAAGAAAATAGAAAATGCAGTAACAGGTGAAGCAACTCCATGGGATATTGTAACAGATGTTCCCAGCCCCTCACATTCCTGATCCTTTGACTCCTTATCTTTATCATGCTACAACTCCTGTTCCAGGCCGTAGCAGCTACCACCAGTAGTTTGGAGGAAGTCTCACTGTCATTGCTTAGAAAAAGATGATGTTCAGAGGAGGGGAAGTTCTCATTTCTGTTGCCTAGGCTGGTGTTTGAGGATCACCGCCCCCCCCAGTTGAAGCACAGAAGACTGTTTCCCGTGGAAGCACTGCAGTACATGGTGGTTAGACTCTAGAGTGCTATTAGGCCTGTGCTTCTAGAATATACAGGCTTCTATGAGCTAGCCTGGGAGCCTGATTACTAGGAATAATATTTCTATTGGACTAAGCTTTCTAGTCCCAAGAACTCAACAGACCCTGACAATTGAATATGTTCATAAATTAGAGATTGTTTGTTCTTCATTGTATTATTTAACTTTCCTATGTATATCTCATGTTACCCTAATTAGATTTTAAAGTATTTATAAGTTAGGGTAGTGGCATATGTGCTCTACACTTTGAGATGGAAAAAAGTGAAGGATACATGGAGGAGGTAGAACTTAAGCTGAGCGTTGAAGGATGGCAAGAATTTTTAGAGACAAAAATGAGGAAGGAGTACACTGCAGTCTGGAGGGGGGAAGGAGAAGTGGGGTCTGTGTGAATGTGTAGAAATAAGAAAGAATAAATAGCTAATAGTTCACTTTGGCTGGAATGTGTGAGGTGGAAATTAAATGAGAAAGATAGATTGGGAGCAGATTGTTTTGGTTTTTTCCCCCAATTAAGAAGCATCATTTTCTCTCCCCCCAACTCCCTCTGAAGAAAAGTAAAAAAAACTAAAACTTTTGTAAAAATATGGATAATCAAGCAAAATGAATTTCTACATTGGCCATAGGTTGGTAGCAGATTATGGAGGACCTTAAACTGCATCCTGAAGAGTTTGCATTTTTCCTAGATGCAATAGGGTCCAGTGAAATATTTGAAGAAGGTTAGGGTTGCGCTGGTATTCTTATGATAGGAAGATTATTTTGGCATCATTTTGGACAGAGTATGGAGAAACTTGATCCAAGGAGACCAATTAGGAGAGTATTAGAATAGTCCAGATGAGATGTAATAGTGACCTGACTTGAGTGATGACTGATTAGAAAGGAGATGAATGTTAGAGGGATTACAGAAGTAAAATTAACAGAACTCATAACCTACATGGATATTGGGGATGAGGGAGAGAGAAAAGTAAAAGATATTTCCAAGCTTGTGGAAACTGACAGGATGGTAGTGATTTCTATAGAAATAAGGAAGTCTGATTGCAGGGTTTATTTACTGGGGAAGATGAATTCAATTTTTTGCATATTGAGTTTTAAGTCCTGGTAGAACATCTAGGTAGATATGTCCATTGGACAACAGGTACTGAAATTCAAGGAAGTGATTAGGACTGGGTATATAGATTTTGGAATCAATTGAGTGAAAGTGGTACTTGCATCCAAGGGAATGAGTGAGATCACCCTAGAAGAGATGGTAAATAGAAGAGCCCCAGATTAAACCATGGGAGAAATCCATACAGAATGATTGTGAGATAAATGATGAATCAGCAAAAGAGCTCGAGAAATGATCAGACTGGTAAAAAAATCCTGGAGAGACCACTGTTACTTCAGTCAAGAGAGATCATATTTGAAGAGGAAATGGTCAACAGAATCATGAACTCCCAAATCACAGAAAACTTTGCCTATTTATAAAGGCAGAGGGTGAAGACCTAGAAAACCCCCCACAAAACTATAGGATATAGCACTTGAGAGATTTATGACAACTGTATCGAAATCTAGTTTATAGCTATCAGAAGACATAAAGTGTTGAGGAGTGGGTAGGGGATGGGAAATGGGATCAATAAGAGTAAACTACTCTTGCAGGAATTTAGCAGTGAAAGGGAAGAGAAATATGGGATAAAACCTTGAGGAACCAGTAGGATCAAGGAAAGTTTTAGTATTTTTTTAAAGGCTGGAGAGACCTGAGAATATTTGTAAGCAGTGAAGAAGGAGCTAATGGATAGTGAGAAACTGAATATAAGGGAGAGAAAGAATAGTCAATGGGATTAACCTCTGAAGGAGATTCAAGGGAATAACATCCAGACATATATGGAAGAGTTAACCTTTGAGAGGAGAAGGGTTACTTAAAGAAAGACAGGATGGATGAAGATGGATGAAGACAGGAGTTCTTAAATTTTTTTTTTGCATCATTTCTTATAGGTGGATCATAATTAGAAAAATGCTACAACCCACCTATGGCATCTTTGCCAGTCCAGTGAAGTCTATGGACTCCTTCTTAGAATAATATGTTTAATGCATAAAATTTTAAAAAAATTACAAAGGAAATCAATTATATTGAAACAGTTATCAATTTTTTTTTTTAAAAGTTAATGGCCCTGAGTTTTAGAACTCCTGATATAGAGGGAATTTGAGGTGTTAAGAAAGGGAGATGAGGGAGATCACAGAGAGATGGTCTTGATTTTCTCTGGAGATAGTAAAAAACAAAACAAAACAAAACACCTAGTTGTTCTTGATGAGTTTAAGCCATTAGGTCCAGATGAACTCTATTTCAGGGTACTGAAAGAACTGGTTGCTATGGCTGCTGAGCCTGTCAAGTAGCATGTCAGGACTGCTAATAGTGTCAAATCTGAAAACAAATGACCAAGAAGTCACAGAGTTTATGTAACCACTGTTAACTCTAAAAATACCAAAGAGCTTGCGTGGGTCGTGACAACCCCAGTTAACTCTAAGAAGCAAAATAAAATAAAATAAAACCAAAGAGCTAACAGTGTTCAAAAGCAAAGAGCTTTCTCTATTCCATTGGAGGAGGGAAGCTAGAGACATATGCTGGAGCCTCCCCTGGAAGGAGATCTCATTTAGTACGGCCAACTCTTAATATTGTATTGCAATGGTTACATGGTGAACTGTAGCCCTGACAATGAGGGGTAACGGCAACAATGGACAAGTTTGATTCATAATAGGACTTCATGACCAGAACATGGTTTTTGCAGTACTTGTCTGCGTTCAGATACTGCCGCAAGTGCCTGCGCACGCGGCTGTGTTTATATTCTGGTTAAGTATGACACAGAGAAAGAAACATGTGGGCCAGGTGGGTAGCAAGTAGAGAACAAGCTCTGTTTATTAATCTGAGGGCTAGGGTTTTTATACCTCACTCATGGGAACAGCACCCAGAGTAGCAAAGGCAAAGGATCAACAATTATTTTTCTCATGGGAATAGTAACCAGGGGGAGTCCCCCACTGAACCATCTCCTCGTCTCCCTGTTATCTCCAAGGTCCTTCTGTTCTCAAGAGAGGCAGAGCAAGGGTGGTTGGATAGCCCACATTTCTGACTTAGGCAGCCATCGGACACAGGAAAACAACAGGTAAAACCTGGACTGGTCTAAATCCTCTCACTTGTCAGTGCTGGCCCTCAATAAGGTACCGCCTTATACTCATGTGAAACAATTCTGGGATTTTGCTATGGCATAGTTAATCCAGAGAGTGAGCACAAAGGACTGTTGTTATGCCAAGCACAGTTTGCTTGCTGGGCCTTAGCTCTGGAAAACAGGATGTCTTCTAATAATGAAAAGGGAAGAGTAAAAAGAGAAGGGTGGTCTTGGCATAGGAATCCTGACAGTAGCGATCTTTGAAAGATCCTGGGGGAAGAAAGAGGTGCTTCAGGTCTGGAGAAGAACAGATGCTTTTCAAATTTTCTAAAACCTGGAAACAAATGGCATCTTATATATACGATGCTACAGAGACTTTGACGTTCTTGGATGATGTCATTATGTGGTTTTATGCTTCTCTCTGCTAGACTGTGTATCTAAACTCTCCATTAAACACACGTCATCTTTCCTGGGTGGAGATCTTCTCTATAGGGTGTCAGATGCACTCCAGTTAACACTGCATCATTGCATTTCTGCTCATGTTAGCTACTCTCTGCTACCACCTGCTGGTCTTTGGTTGTGCCATCCCTCCAGGCTGTCTGTTGTTTTCTAACTCTATCTGCTAGAAGTGTATTTTGCAAGGAAATGTCTTTCCTTGCAAAGACAGGCTAAAGCTGTTTTAGTCCTGGGCATTCCCTTAGGTCATGTAGCCTGAGGCTATGACAACCGCACTTAATAAAGGTTAGAATTAACTCTCTCATTTGAGATCCCTGGCCCCAGCCAATTATCTGATTTGAGGTTAGGAAATTCCTTTCAAACACTTGACAAATCCCTTATTGTTAGTCTGCATCCTCAACAATTTTAGATACCCCACCTCCAAAAGAGATGTGTTGATAATATTGGGTTGATAACACTCCTGTCATATAAATATTATGTCAAGTGATCCTCACAAGGACCCTGTGAGGTAGGTGTTATTATTATCCTTATATTACAGATGATGAAACAGAGGCAAAAAGAGGTTAAGTGATTTACTTGGGGTCACATAGTTGGTAAGTGTCTGAGGCTGGATTTAAAATCAGATCTACTGCACACTAGGGCTAGGATTCTAATTGCTAAGCTACCAGCTGCCTAAAAGGCACAGATGGCATACTTATCAAATTGAAAAATAACATAAAACTGTGAGAGATAATTACCAAGACATTGGATAATAGTCAGGATAAAAACAAAAGACCTGAATAGGCTAGAACACTAGGTACAATGTAGTAAGATAAATGTAAGCATAATTTCCTATAGAGCCTTTGTAAAGATCTATGTAGAAGGTCTGAGAGTTCTCCTTGAGATTTCCATTTTATGGCTAGCAGTACAACACTTGATTGGTGCCTCCATTATCCCTCGTTTTTATCCATGACTACCCTCATGCTTTTTTTTTTATTCACACATTTCCCAGATGATCTCTTTTATTTCTTTGTGAATACTGTTTTACTTCTTGTAGGTGGGTCATAATTGGAAAATACTACAACCCACCTGTTGCTGTTACATGATTCTCCATTACCCTGTGGGTCAGAAGGGGATAGCATCCACATCCAGAGACATGATAATGCCACTGTACTCTGACCTGGTCAGATCACATCTGGAGTATTTTGTTCAGTTTTAGGTATAACATTTCAGGAAGAACATTGATAAAATGGAGAATATCAAAAAGAGAGAAGAATCTAAGTTGGTGAGGGGATTTGAAATTATGCCATATGAGAGTTGGTTGATGGAAGTGGGGCTGTTTTTCCTGGATGAGAGATTTAGGAGGGATAAGAGTATTTGACAGATGGTCTTGAGAAAAAAGAGACTCTACTTGACTCCCAAGGGCAGAGCTAGGAACGATGAGTGGAAGTTTCTCTGAGACTAGAGAACACTGAGGCATTGATGATGAAGATAAACAACAGATTAAGGAGTGAGGATAGAGCTTACTCCATAGGAGGCTGAGGTAGAGTGGAGATAGGTCATGGGAAATTAGGTTAATGATCAATAAGGGTTCTTTCCATCCCTGATAGCCTATGAATCTATAAATCATAAGAAAAACCAAGAGATCGATACTGATAATTTATTTTTATTGCTGTAAATATAAACTCTTTGGAAATTACAAACCAACTTTTAATATTACAATCAAATTAAAATCAGGAGTAAACACCCAGATGTACTAAGTTGAACTTTGTGTTGAAACTTGAAAAATGTTATAGACTTTTAAAAATACCTTAATCAATTAAAGAAGAGTGAAACAATGAACAATCAGCAAAAGAAAATAAGTTAAAATAAATAGATGATTGAAATTGGTGAATAATCATTTAGTGGAAAGGAAAGAGTAAACAGTTAACAACCTGGTCATTTATTGTCTCAAACTCATTTGAGAAATACCTAAAAGCAAACTGTAATGTTCAAACAGTCTGAAGCTTAGTTCATATATAAATTAAACAATCTGAGACATGGAGTCAGATTGGGATATACCTCACTAGATGTACTGATATGTTCTAGTGCAATGACACTAGCTAGGAAAAGTAATTAAATTGGTATCAAATCCATTAAACTCAACAAATGCTGAGCATCTCCCATGTGCAAAGGCACTGGTAGAGAATATTAGGCCAAAAGAAAAAAAAAGTTAATACTTAGCTTAATATGACTGGAAAAGAAGATAGGCTGCAGACAAGAGTCACAATTATAAGCTGGGCACGCATGGATGAATTTTACTCTGCATCACTGGAGGGAATGTAGGAGCTAATGACAGATCCTGCCAAGTATCTAAGTGCTTCCTTTCTTAGCTTATTTTGGATAGGACATATGAGATTTTATTGTTCGGGAAATTCCCTAGGGAGAAAACTATCAAGCCAGATTGGTACTTTCTCTGCAACTTAAAAGCCTTAGAGAGTTGCTAGGGGAGAAAGAGGACTTGTCCAGGGTCATAGAGCCAGGACTAGAACTGTTCTTCCAGTCTCTAAGAGGGGCTCTCTGTCAAACATACCACATTGCCTCTCACAAGTACTTAGCCAAATATTTTGCTTTTTTTGGTAAAGTTTTAAAATTTAAACAAATATGAAATAGGAAAAGAAAAAAGAAACAAGCTTAAATACAAAATAAGAAAAGAAAAAAAACCATTGCCATGTGCACAGCAGAACATAAGAGAGGATTCAAAATATAAAGCAATATATTTCCATTTCAAGAAAGCCCGTATGATAAATACTACACATTGTGTTCAGAGCTGTCCATCTTTTCTTTGCTTCCTTGTAGGTTTTATTCTGTTTTCTGCTGTGCATTTTTACTTTGTTCTTTTCCCTCCCCTTCTTCCCCCACCCGCAGAAGGCTACAATTAAGTATGGATATATATGTAAATACATACATATGCAAACATATATACACATACACACATATACAAATGTATACAATTATTCATATATACACAAACATATATGTATACATACATATATACATATATTTACATATACAGACATATATACTAGATATCTATAATCATACACAAACATACACATATACATGCTTATGCATTTATATAAGACTGCACTATACTTTGTGCTGTTTCTCTGAAGGTGGATAACATCTTCCTTCATACATCCAAGCCCTCCCATATTTAAAAAATTTTTCTTAATCTATCAACTAAATCTATTTTTCTAAATCTACCAACTCATCATTTCCTACACCACAGCAATATTCCAACCTTATACCATCTAGTTATTTTAAAGAGTTTAAAACAATATTGATTAATATGACTGACAGAGTGCAGTTTCCCTGTTTTTCTCTTTTGATTAACTCTATTTTAGCTTTAACTTTGTCTGAGATAATGATTATTACCTCTGTTTTTTCCCTAACAAATTCTACTTCTGATCTTTATTTTATGTTTGCGTGTATCTCTTATTTCCTAACTCTCCTGATTCCTCTACTTTACATTTACCCACTACTTTGCTCTCCTATTACTTAACCTTTCCCCCCCGCCCCGGGGTCCCTCCCTTACCCACTCCTCTCCACCCTTTCCCCTTGCCCTTTTGTTTCTATCTGAATTTAGAAGACTTTTAAAGCCTTCCAGATATAAATGTTCCCTCTTTATCCCATTCCCATTAATCTAGACACCTTTCTATATCCTCCCCCCTTATCCCGTTCCCTCACCCTCTTATTTCTTTATAAATTTAGAAGATTTTTATTCCCTTCTAAATGTATATATTCTTCTCTCTTTGATCTGATGTGAATAGGGTTCCCTCTAAAAATACCTCCCCCCATCCCTATCACCTTGGCCTTTTATTTCTTTCTGAATTTAGAAGCCTTTTATATCCTTCTAGACATATATGTATTGTTCCCTCTTTAACCCATTCCTGATGACAGTAGGTTTCCAGAACTACCAGCCCTCCTCCCCCATCTAATTCCTCTGTGTCAGTTCTTCTCACACCTCATTTGTCTAAGATAATTATTCTTTCTACCTTTTCCTAGACAGTATTACTTTTTAGAATAACATCATACTCAGCTCCTTTCCCGATATTTCTTTAGAACTACCCAATTACTAATTCAATCTTAGACATACAGTTCACATTTCTTCATATAAAAAGTAAGCAGTCTGTCCTTATTGAGTATCTTAAATAAATATATGTATAAATATATATAAATAAAATAAAAAAGAATAAACATGTGTAGGCCAGAAAAGAGAATCTTGTTTGGGAGCCTATTTAGCTGACTTTGGGGACTATATTTCTAACAGGATGAAAGACAGGCAATGTTGTTTTCTGCTACTTACTTTGTCACCTTAGACAAGTCACCTAACCCGAGTCTCACTTTCTTTATCTGTCAAACTAAGGGGTTATATTACATGATCTCTAAGACCTTTTCAGCTCTAAATCTGAGGAAAGGGTCCCTGTGGTCATAACACCTTTTATTATGGAAGGGAAAACACCCCCTAGTGTAGATGATCTGTGTAGATATATTTGCTTCCTCTTACCCCCAAAATAAATTCATCAAAGATCAACCCCACTCTGTATTCATAAGAAAGCTCTATGGAGATGACTTGTGCTAAATCACCCGGATCTAGCCATGATGTCTTCAGGTTGATTTCTATTTCCTCATCTCCTAAAGGAGGCTCTTCTCACGCAGTGGGCTCTAAATCAGTGATTGATACCTGACTGACTAAACAGTCTACACAACAGCTATTGCTGAATCAAATCTGAGGGAAAGAATAGAAAGGAAGTGAAAAAAAAATTCTTTGGGATGATTTTTATTGCATTTGGTGCCTTTGGCTCGTATGCCTGCCAGAAATTTCTCTCTACTCCAATCTGTCCTCCACTAAGCTGTCAGTGTGATCTTGCTTAAGTGCGGGTGACATTCACGTCTCTCTCTCTCCTCTCTCTTCACTGCCCCACTCAGTAAATTCTGGTATCTCTCTATTTATGTCAAAAATAAAATACTCTGGCTTTTAGCACCCTTCATAACCTGGCCCCTTGCACCACCTTTCTGGTCCACTTGCACATTACACCCCTCCAGGTACTCTGTTATCCAGTGACATTAGCCTCCTTGCTGCTCTTCAAACAAGACTCTACTCCATACTTTAGACATTTTCACTTGTTCCCCATTCCTGGAATCCCTCTTCTTCCTCATTTCCATCCTCTGGCTTCCTTCAAGTCCCAGATAAAATCTCACCTTTGACAGGAAGCCTTTTCTGATGGTCCTTAACTCTACATGCCTTCCTTCTGTTGATTATCTTTAGTTTATTACAGAGTTTGTATGTTCTGTCTCTCGTTAGGCTATGAGAGCCTTGAGAGATTTTTAACTTTTCTATCCATAGCATTTAGCACAGTGTCTCTTTCTCTGGAGGTAGGTGCTTAATAAAATTTATTGATTTGCGGATTGTACTCCTTGAATTACTGTGATGTACTTTACTTAGTGAATAGAGTTCAAACAAAATAATTTCAGTTGGTTTATTTTAATTCAAAATGTTCTTATAGGTGAGATGTCCATGGTAGGAAAAAATAGCAAATAAAAAATAATTGTCATTAAAATTTTAAGGATCATTTCTGGCCAGTATTGGAAACTGGATCTCCATTCTTGGTATTTTATTTTTACAGTTTTTTTTTATTTATTAGTATTTTATTTTTTCCCAATTACATTAAAAAACACATTTTTTAGCATTCATTTTTACAAGATTTTGATTTCCAAATTTTTCTCCCTCCCTCTTTCCCCTCCCCTCTTCCAAAAATGGTAGGCAATTTGATACAGGTTATACATGTGCTATCAGTTTAAACATATTTCCATAATAGTCACAGTTCTGAAAGAAGAAACAGATCAAAAGGAAAAAAAAATCATGAAAAAGAATAAAATAAGTGAAAAAAATATGCTCCAATCTGCATTCAGAGTCCATCAGTTCTTCATCTGGATGTGGATAACATTTTCTTTCTTGAATCGTTTGTCTTGTCTTGGATCATTGTGTTGCTGAGAAGAGCTAAGTCATTTACAGTTAATCATCACATAATGTTGCTGATGCTGTGTACAATGTTTTCCTGGTTCTACTCATTTCACTTTGTTCAGTTTGTATGTCTTTCTAGGTTGTTCTTTAATCTGCCTGTTTATCATTTCTCATTGCACAATAGTATTCCGTCATATTCATATATCATGGCTTGTTCAGCTATTCCTCAATTGATAGGCGTCCCCTCAGTTTCCAATATTTTGCCACCACAAAAAGGGCTGCTATAAATATTTTTGTACATGTAGGTCATTTGCCCTTTTTTAATTATGTCTTTAGGTTACAGACCTAATAGTTGTATTGCTGGATCAAAGGATATGTATGCTCAGTATTATAGGTCTTTGGACATAGTTCCACATTTTTCTACAGTTCACAACTCCACCAACAGTGCATCAGTGTCCCACTTTTCCCATATCCTCTCTAACATTTATTGTTTTCCTTTTTTGTCATATTAGCAAATTTGATAGATGCGAGGTGGTACTCAGAATTGTTTTAATTTGCATTTCTCTAATCAAAAGTGATTTAGAGCACTTCTTCTTATGCCTATAGATAGCTTTGATTTCTTTATCTTCATTTCATCATTGCATGTTCATATCCTCTGACTATCAATTGGGAAATGGCTTATATTCTTGTAAATTTGACTCAGTTCTCTATATATTTGAGAAATGAGGCCTTTATCAGAGACATTTGCTGTAAACATTGTTTACCATCTTTCTGTTTTCCTTCTAATCTTGGTTGCACTGGTTTTGTATGTACAGAAGCTTTTTATTTTAATATAATTACAATGATCTATTTTGTATTTTGTAATGCTCTCTATCTCTTGTTTGTTCATGAATTCTTCCATTTCCCATAGATCTGACAGGTAGACTATTCCTTGCTTTTCTAGTTTGCTTATTGTATCATCCTTTATGTCTAAATCATGCACCCATTTTGACCTTATCTTGGTATACAGTGTGAGATGTTCTTCTACACTGAGTTTGTGTCCTATTGTTTTCCAGTTTTCCCAGCAGTTTTTGTCAAATAGTTAGTTCTTATTTAAAAGGCTGGGATCTTTGTGTTTATCAAACACTAGATTACTATGGTCATTGACCATATTATAATAATCTATTTGACTGTTCCACCACTCTGTTTCTTAACCAGTACCAGATAGTTTTGATGATTACTGCTTTATAAGATAGCTTGAGATCTGGTATTGCTAGGCCACTTTCCTTTGTATTTTTTGTCATTAATTCCCTTGACCTTTTGTTCTTTCAGATGAATTTTGTTATTATTTTTTTCTAACTCTATCATATATTTTTTCGGTAGTTTGATTGGTATGGAAGCAAATTAGTTTAGGCAGAATTGTCATTTTTATTATATTGGCTCGACCTACCCATGAGCAATTGACAATTTTCTAATTGTTTACATCTAACTTTTATTGTGTGAAAAGTGTTTTGTAATTGTGTGCATATAGTTCCTGGGTTTGTCTTGGCAGGTAGACTCCCAAATATTTTATATTGTTTACAGTTATTTTAAATGGAATTTCTCTTTCTATTTCTTGCTGCTGGGCTTTGATGGTCATATAAAGAAATGCTAATGATTTATGTGGGTTTATCTTATAACCTGCAACTTTGCTTAAGTTGTTAATTATTTCAAGTATTTTTAGTTGATTCTTTATGGTTCTCTAAATATACCATCATATAATCTGCAAAGAGTGATAATTTTGTTTTTTCTTTGCCTATTCTAATTCTTTCATTTCTTTTTCTTCTTTTATTGCTGTAGCTAACATTTCTAATACCATATTGAATAATAGTGATGATAATGGGCTTCACCCTTGATCTTAATGGGGAGCCTTCTAGCTTATCCCCATTACAGATAATGCTTGCTGATGGTTTTAGATAGATACTGCTTATCATTTTAAGGAATGCTCCCTTTATTCCTTATGCTCTCTGTTGTTTTTAATAGAAATGGGTGCAGCATTTTGTCAAAAGTTTTTTCAGTATCTTTTGAGATAATTCTATAATTTCTGTTGAGTTTATTTTTGATATGGTCAATTATATTCATGGTTTTCTTCTTACTGTTGAACCAACCGTGCATTCCTGGTAAAAATCCCACCTGGTCATAGTGTATAATCCTTGTGATATATTGCTGTAATTGTCTTGCAAGTTTTGCATTGATATTCATTAGGAAAATTGGTATATAATTTTCTTTCTGTTTTAGCTCTTCCTGGTTTAGGTATCAGCACCATATTTGTATCATAAAAGGAGTTTAGTAGGACTCCTTTGCCTATTTTCCCAAATAGTTTATGTTGTATTGGAATTAATTGTTCTTTAATGTTTGGTAGAATTCACTTGTGAACCCATATGGCCCTGGGGAATTTTTCTTATGAAGTTCATTAATGGCTTGCTCAATTTCTTTTTCTATGATGGAGTTATTTAGGCACTCTAGTTCCTGATCTCGGTAATTTATGTGTTTGTAATATTCATCAATTTCACTCAGATTGTCAGAATTATTGACATACAATTGGGCAAAATATTTCCTAATGATTGCTTAATTTCTTCTTTATTGGTGGTGATTTCACCCTTTTTATTTTTATGCCATTCTTAGTATTTTTAAGGAAGGAATAAGCATGACATCTTGTTTATTCTGTGTGTTAGGAAAAAAAGCTAAGTGAAGAATTTTATTTACAAGTCTAGTGCAAATAACTTTTAAAAAATTTAGCACACTCAGTTTTATTTTACTGGGAACAATACCAAGACATATGAACATTTTAAGAAAAACATCTTTTTTTTCTGTCATTCAGGAGTATGATGCATTTCTCAAAATTATATTTCTCAATGCACAGAATATTATTTTGATTTTTTTATTAGACTTCAGAAATTTAGACTATATAACAAAGTATGTAGCAACCATACATAAACAATCCAACAAAAACAAGACATTGCTGACCTTTGCTTTGTATCTGGATAAAACTAGCATATGTCAACATTTGGAAAATAACTAAAAAAATGGAGTGTGTAAGATATGCCAGGAGGTGACTGAAAGTCAAACCAGCAATATCTGAATAATGAGATTGCGAATAAAATATTCCACATTGGGGATTAGGGAAATGGATCTGGATTTGTTCAGTGCTATTATGTTTTTGCTAACACAAAAAGGACAACAGTTTAAGTTCCTAGTCAAACCCTTCAAAAAGGCATAGAGCAGAAGGCAGAGAGAGACCTGAAGCTCAGTTAAAGCCACCAACATTATAAGCAAATGCTGTACAGAAAAGTTCTTTTCTAATTGTTCCCCATTTAATATTTTCCGTGTATCAAACTAGGTCCCCTTGGGTATTCCCACAGTACTTCCCTACTCCCACCCCCAAATATGTGTTTGTGAGCATTCTGTTTTTCTCAGCCCTGTTAACTATATTGTGGCAATATGTTTATATGAAACATGCATAAATGGCTGGATATGCATTAATAATGCTTGCTGAAAATGATAGTCAAGAGATAATGTCCTGCCAAGTCAATGATTACAGAGGTGATTTAGCTTTGAGTGGCAATAGCAAACACGACTTCTTTCAGTCTGCAAGTGCAGTACTCCTGGCAGATTTGTTTGTTTGTTTATTGTTTCTATCATAATCACAAACAGTGGTGGACAGGAGAAGGAATTAAATAAAGATGTACATGTGGAGTCTTGTGGCTCTGTTACTCTGTAACATGAACAGCCTTCACTACTACTATAGTTAGACCCTACAGAGGAAATTATACTCATTCTCACTGTTCATCACTAGCCAGGAAATGTAAGGCTCTCTTTTTGTTCATAGAACTCTGGTGGCTCTGGGGACCTTGGAGGAAATTATACCAAGTCCCAGTGTCCCTTGTGGACTCCTCTTTGTCCTATATTCCAGCAACATGGGCAGGTTGGCCCTGAAATATCCTCTTCCTATTTTTACTTTCTTAATCAGTTATTCCTTTCCGGGGCCTATTTTCTAATTACAGTTCTTATTACCGTTGAGATGGAGAGATTTAGGGAATCCTTAAAATAAATATCCAATAAAATCCAAAAGAATCTTACAGTGGTTAACTTTTGCTCAAGTATGCGGTATATTTTTCCATATATATATATATATATATATATATATTACCTATGAAAGCAAAATGGTACTTTGTACACAATTCAAATTCTTCCCAAATGCATGAGCATGGTACACATTCCGTTTTACCAGAGCAACATGGCAGGCAATTCAATCCAGAGCAAGCTAACCAGTGAAAACCGCAAGCACAAAGAAGATGATGTCCTATGACTATGGGCCTAGTTTACTCCCAACTTGAAACATCCCCCAAGCCACACATAGATAAATGCAACATCTACCTCATGTCTTTATTCCACTTTCAGCTTTTCATTAGCACTAATAGAAGAAATGACTGAATTGTACCTGAGAGAGGTTTTCCTGATAACGGTGTCACAGAATCTTTCTCTCATATTGGGATACTATAGGGTCACCCCATTATACTTTACTATAATTTTAGAGTCTAGATGTGCATCATAAATAACCCTGATATGCTATTTTGGTGTGGGGTAAAATAGCTAAATTTTGCTCACAACTGCCACTGAAGAAGGTTCAGATACATTCACTGCTTAGAATATTGTATGGTACTGTATTTTGTGATCCGGCTTCGAGTTGTACTAGGGGAGGCTGATCCAATAGTCTGGTTAAAATGATCAGAATTCCTCACATGGCCAAGTGTAGAACTGCCACTCAGGCCACTGCTGTTCAGACCTATGCTACTCAAGCCACCTCCCCCACTTCCCAGGCTGCTCATTTCAATGCCACCCCCACTTATGCCAGACCCACTCAAGCCTATTCCACCTCCACTCATGCTAACACCTCCCCCACTCATGGTAATAGCACCTCTGCTCACATTGCTGCCAACCACACTACTAACACCACCACCACTGATTCCAGTTACCCCAGCACCAGAAACAACTCTCTCTGTAACAACTACATTATGGGCACTGGATAAATCAGGATGAATACTTAGATTGCCCATCAGGCCAGAAGTTGGTCTAATGACTCTTTCAGTTACTACCACATTTGATGTATCTCTGGGGTCAGGGATACTCAATGAGGTAGGTAGTCTTGAATTTGGTGCAATTACCCTCTCTGTCACTACAACATTGGACCCTTCTCTGAAATCAGTTAGATCTAACATGCCCTGGAGATCTGAGCCAGAGATGGGTCCTACCACCCTCTCTGTCACCACAACATTTGAGCCATGCCGAGGATCATGAATATGTACCGGGGGCTGCAGGGACCCAGTGGTGGTATATGACTCAGTCACTGTAACATTTCCATAGCCCAGAGGATCAGGTATAGGCATAGGATGCTGAACGACAGGCCCAGAGGGATAGGTACTCTCAGAAACAACTGTAGTGGTACCAAAATGTGGAGACATTGGTGGGTGTCCAAAAGAAACATCATTTCCTTGGGGAGGACAACTGGGTTCGGTGTTCTCTGGTGGCCAAGTGTGATCAACATCTGGATAGGAATCAATCTCTTTTCCCAGGCTAATATCTGCCAATTTCTTAAACTTTGGCCCCAAAGTGTCTAAAAAGCTGTCATCCTCGTCTTCTCCGATGAAACTACAACAGCCAACAGAGCCAGCAGAAGAGCCGACCCCTTCAATATCATAGATGAGTAAACAATCATTTGATGGTCTATTTTCATCTTCATCAGCATAGGCAAATGCTTTCTAAATTTGTAAAAAAAAATTATAAAGTTATACATACATTTTAACACGTTAAAAATTTCTTTTTTGTCTTTATTAATTGCTTAATGAAAGAAATTATGAATAAGAATATTTTAAAAAATCTATCAGATCTAATTTTTGAGATGTCTTTTTTCTGTTCCTCCTTATGGGCCTTTTTCCTTTACCTCCCCCTTCTCACTATTTCAAAAGCATTTGTTACACGCAAAGCCCTGTACTCAGGTCGATTCAAAGGTAAAATTGGACCTAACCTCTGTCCTTAAAGAGTATGCAGTCTAGCAGCAGAGTCTTGGCATCTATACAAATAATCAAAATCCAAAATAGAACACAATAACTATATGAGAGGTATAGTTCTATAAGAGTTCTGGGGATCATAACACATGTCTGATGAGGGGATATCATAGGATCATAGATTCAGAACTTAGAATGTTAGAGGTTATTTAGTCTAACCCTTTTATTTTATAGAGGAGGAAACTGAGGCCTGAAGGTTTAAGTGACTGGTCCAGGCTCACAAAGGTAGAGAGAGACAGGGGATAAAACCCTTGACTTCAAATCCTATGTCCATTCTATTGCACCAAACATTGAAAAAGTGACATACATGAGGAAGTTACTCCCAACAAGTTGGTTGGTAATCATTTGTAATCACTAATTTGCTGACACCTAGTGTTGATGGAGTACTCGCCACAGTCTGTGAGAAATTAGTGACTTAACCTCATGGACCCATTGGTCAATTTCCATATAGCTCAATTTAGATAGAAGGCACTATGAGAATACAGATTGCATAGCTGGTCTTCACATATGTGCTTGCATCAGTTCTCTGAAAATTTGGAAGAAGGTACTTAAAGCTGATGTTGTTCTTTGTGCATCTCCCTGTATGTGATGCCTCTCATCACACTAATAACTTTGAAAGAGGAGAATGGAGCTCATCTTGGTTCATCTGTGTATAGCTTTCAGGTGAAATTGTGTCAAGAGGCCAAGAAGATTGATCCAAAATATTGGACCCAAAAAGATGGGAAGAATTTGACTCTGGTTGATACCATTCTTCATATGAAGAATTAGGAGACCCATCGACCCTCTGCTAAGTGAAAGAGCCTAGAGGCAAAACACGTGCTCTCTCTTATCTGTGTTCGTAATGTTGTACTATATATTTCTAGGATGAGGAACTAAATCTACATACTTTGTACAGCAGCTAGCCAAATACCATTTTTAGCAGCTAACAATAACAATGATGATGGTGAAAACAACAATGACAACAGCAACATATTTCAATACAGGTGGTGGTAAAGTGGGTAGAATGCTGAACCTGGAGTCAGGAAGATCTGAGTTCAAATCTGGCCTCAGAAACTTGCTAGCTTTGTGACCCTGGGTAAGTCACCTAACCAAGTCTTATACATCCTTAAAAAAAAATCTTTCCCAAACCCTGCCATTATTTCAAACTATCATCTTATGTCTCTTTTCTTTTTCTCAGCCATACTCCTGCAAAAATCTGCCTATAGATGTTACCTCTGTTTCTTTGTTACTCACTTCTTCCTTTGAAGTCTCACATTTGACCTCCTGACTGAACCAAAGCTATCTACCCTACCCCAATTACAAATCATCTCCTCATTTTAGTCTAATGGATTTTTCTCTAGTCTTCATCATTTCTGACTTCTCCATGGAATTTAACACTGTTGATCCCTTTCTCTTTTTAAGTATTCTAGCTATTCCCTGGGTTATTATGACATTGTTCTCTCCTGGTTTTCCTACTCCTCCTCAGTCTTCTTTGCTAGCTCGTCATTCACATCATGGTACTTAACTCTAGGTGTACTCCAGACTCTGCTCTGGCCCTTCTTCTCTCTTTCTGTCTATACTCTCTTACTTGATGGCTTCATTAGCTCCCATGACTTGAATCTCTATGCAGGTGACTCCAAGATCTAGATATCCAGTCCAAGTTTCTCTCCAGCTCCATTTTGTATATCACCAACTGCTGTACATTTAAAAGTTCTGCTCTCATAGACATTTCAAATTCAACATATCTAAACCAGAAACTTATCTTTTCTCTCACAGCTATCCTTTTACAAACTTCATCCCACCTATTCAATCAGCAGCTGAATCTTGTCATTTCTACCTTCACAGAATTTTGCATCTATACTCTTCTCACTATTCAAAGAGCCAACACCTCAGGTCAGGCCTATATCACCTTTCACCTGAAATATTGTAATGGCCTCCTAATTTATCTCTCTGCTTCAAGTCTATCTTCATCCCATGGCCTCTTCCAGCTGCCAAAGTGCAGTTCTGATTATATTGCTACTCTACTCACTAAACTGCAGTGACTCCCAATGGCCCCTACAACCAATATAAACTCCTCTGTTTGTTGTTTAAAGCCCTTCATAACCTGGATCCAACCTATTTTTAACAGCCCTATTACATAACTCCCCTTCCTACATTCTACATCCCTGATAAGGTGGCCTTCACTTTGTCCTTCATCCATGGCAGTCCATCTTTCACCTCCATGCCTTTTAACTAGCTGTCCTCCTTGCCTATAATACACTCCCTCCTCACCTCTGCCTCATAGAATTCCTCACTTTCTTCAAGACAGTTTAGGTATCATTTTCTTCATGAAGTCTTTCCTCATCCACCTAATTCTGATGTCCCCTCTCCATAACTACCTAGAATTTAAATTGCCTTATATTTGTTTATTCTGTAAATACTTATGAATGCACATGTGTATTTTCTGATGGATTCAAGCCTCTTAAAAGCACGGACTGTTTTGGTTTTTTGCCTTTGTCTCTCCAGAGCTTAGCACGGTGCCTGGCATAATTGGTGCTTAGCAAATGTTTGTTGATTGATTAATTGATTGATACATTTCCAAAAGGCATCAAAATTTGATGTTGTGAAATCATTGCTACCTAAATATACTTCTGTTTGGAGATGGCCAAGCCAAATAACATCACTCTAGACTTTGGCATTCCTCTATGGTTTCCCCCTGGGTAGCTGAGTGTACTCTGGAGGGTTTGAGAATACCCTCTAGGGAGCCTGGTTGTCCTAATGCCACCCTCCTACCACACTCATGATATTTACTTCTCCATTTAATAAAGCAGTATAGTAATATCAGAGCTGAATGGAATAGGAGATCATATATTGTTGAAATATTATTTATATGCTTAGGCTGATAGAGTCATAAATAATGCAGAAGTTGCTGTTATATTTATTACCTGGCAGAAGTAGCTTTCCATGAAGTTCATATTCAGGCCTCCTTCTCTACATTCTCTCATGGAATTCCTTCTTAATGTCCCAGAGTATCCTGTACATACTTCAGGTACTGCAGATGTTTTCACTCCATTTGATAATTCAAATCTTGATGTTCCAATTCCTCCTTCTCCTAGGTCTCTCATCTCTCTTTCTCCATATTCATTTGTATAAACTCCTAAAAAGATCATTAATTTAAATGTTTAGGACTCCAAAGAAGCTTACTGAAATATTTTGTTTATCTAGATAGGCACAACACATTCATGAGTATTTAAAAACATAACATACACACTCAGTTGGGTATAGAAATCTTTCTTACCCTACAAAAAAGTAGGAGGGGAAGGGGTTAAGAGAAGGGTGGGGAGGGGGCTGATAGAAAGGAGGGAGGATTGGGAGAGGCAGTGGTCAGAAGCAAAACACTTCTAAGGAAGGACAGGGTGAAAGGAGAGAGAGGGAGAAGGATAAACAGGGGAAATAGGATGGAGGGAAATACACAGTAATCTTACTTGTAGAGAAATTTTACAGCAAGTTTTTCTGATAAAGGCTTCATTTCTCAAATATATAGAGAACTAAGCCAAATTTATAAGAATACAAATAATTTCCCAATTGATAAATGGTCAAAGGATATGAACAGGTAGTTTTCAGCTGAAGAAATCAAAGCTATCTATAGTCATATGAAAAAAATGCTTCAAATCACTATTGATCAGAGAAATAAAAATTAAAACAACTCTGAGCTACCACCTCAAACCTATCAGACTGGCTAACATGGCAGAAAGGGAAAATGACAAATTTTGGAGGGGATGTGGGAAAACTGTGACACTAAAACATTATTGGTGTTGTGAACTGATCCAACCATTCTAGAGACACATTTGGACTATGCCCAAAGGACTATAAAACTGTACATACCCTTTGACACAACAATATCACTACTAGGTCTGCTTCCCAAAGAGATAAAAAAGGAAAAAGAACCTATATGCACAAAAATATTTATAGCAGTTCTTTTTGGGGTAGAAGAGAAATGGAATTTTAGGGGATGCCTATCACTTGGGGAATGGCTGAACATGCTGTGGTATATGATTGGGATAGAATACTGTTGTGCTAAAAGAAATGATGAGCAGAATGCTTTCAGAAAAAGCTGAAAAGATGTGTACGTGTAAGCATAACAAGGAGAAGAGTGCACACAGTTATAGCAATATTATAAGATCATCAGTTGTGAATGACTTAGCAATTCTCAGCAATACAATGATCCAAGACAATTCTGAAGGGTTTATGATGAAAAATGCAATCCACCTCCAGAGAGGGAGAAGATGGAGTCTGATTGCAGGTCAAAGCAAATTTTTTTACTTTCTTTATTTTTCTTGTGTGTGTGGGTTTTTTTTTTTGGTCTATTCTTTTACAACATGACTAATATGGAAATATGTTTTGCATGATTACACATGTCATCAAATTGCTTTCTTTCTCAATGAGGGGGGAGGAGAAGGAGAGAGGAAAGGAGAGAATTTGGAACTTGAAATTTTAAAAAAAGTGTTAAAATTGTTTTTACATGTAATTGGGACAAATTGGGACATGTAATTGGAAAAAAAATTAAATATATAAAAAAGACTTGGTATAGCTCTTGTCCCCCAGAAAGTTGTTGAGATGCTGGAGACCCATTGATTATTTGAGACTGCTAGAGTTTATATTCCTGAGTATGATGGGGTAAGGCCACAGGACAGTAGATGAGAAGGGAGGGGAAGGAAATGGTAGGTCTGCATGAGTAAATGGTAGTATCAGCCACACTCAAAAAAAAATAGTGTCTGCTCTCCTAAGAGAACTAGGATCCTATTGCTCAAAGTATACTTGAAGTGCTCAGCACTTAGAGTTTTCTGTCCAACACTCAAGTTCTCCATAATTCTGTTAAGTTTCAGAGTTTGGTGGAGAATAACATAAAAAAATTACATGCTTAGAGAAGAATGAAAGAAACCATACTCATTTAGCTTGAAGAAACAAAATGGTATAATTATTTGAATACATATGAAAGGTTTATTTGTGTTTATAGTGAATGATAACAAGCTAATCCATATCTTTAATAAAGACATAGAAGATTTAAGTGGTTTAAATTATAATTCATGTGACTCTTTGGCTGTATCTGAAGATCTTGTCTATTCTCCTGCCTTAAGACAAACCTATATTTAAATAATTCTTCTTATATTTAATGACTCCCCAAGAAACAATTCCTTGTCTTCCCTGTCAGGGAAGGGGAAAATGTCCATTGTACATCCCAGTTCAATTAACCTGGTTGAAATGCTTCCATGATATTCAGTCTTCTATATTTATTCTTAAGTAGTTGGATATGGTTAGCAACTTTGAGATCAACATGTCTATTGATGTTGAAAGGAATCTTATTTCTCAGGCTATCACGTGTGTTTAGTGTTATCATGATGAAAAGGTGGAGATTCAAGTCCTACAAATGAGCCCTGTCACTGAATTAAAGTTAAACTTTAATTAATGTGAAATTAAAAAAAAAAACTAATACCAGTCTAATGTCAGAACAAAATATCCTGACCATCATTGACATGTTATGCTCCTGCCCATCTCAAAGAAATTAATACCAATCAGATCACCTGTGAAGTTCTATACTCCTCCTCCTTTTCCTAATAGCATTTATATAGCACCACTTTAAGGTTTGCAAAGCACTTGATATATGCTGTCACATTTGATTCTCATAACAACCGTGTGAGGTAGGTGCTTTAATTTCCCCCATTGTACCGATGAGGAAAGTAAGGAAGAGAGCAGTTAAATGACTTGGCCAGCTAATAAATGTCCAAATCAGGATTTGAACTCAGGTTTTCCTGTTTCCACATGTAGCACTCTATCCACAATGCCATCTAATTATACTCTATGGCTATGATATCAAAATGTTAAGCATAAACCTCAAATACCATGGTCTTCAAAGAATTAACATTATGGGTGATCCAAAGGGCAATGTTTGGGGTGTGGTAGGCATGAGTAGGCTACAGCACATTACCAAGGTAAGTTTTCACAGGAGAAGCAACGTAATTGGTATCATCAGGGATGTGTACGAGAAGAAAAGGAATTGGTTTGCTTAAGGAGTGAGAATATGGGATAACTGATAGGTGACTTGCATACTCCACTGTTAATTCCACTCAATGCCAAGAATGGAGAATAAAAGAATAACTCCAGCACTCCGATGGGCCCCTAAAGAGCATTTAAGCGAGGACATGGACAAAAGTGGCACAGGACAAGCAGGCATGGAGGTGGTATGATCTTCACCATTGGAGGGAGTAACCCAGGAATGTCTTGGAGGCAGCTCAAACCAGCTCAAGGAAGTAGATTTTAAAATTTTCATTGTTAAAATTTGCATTTTGGAAATCCACAAATGCTAGAAATCAGGGCTTGATTTATTATTTTATTGATTGGCTATACTGAAAGTATAATGTGAAAGTGTTTGAGAAAATGTTAAGAATGCAGATTAAACTTTCACTTGTTTTGTGCATATGCCCCACCTCCCACCCCCAGCCAGTTGTTCCACATTTACCAGCATGCTCCTGAAGCCCCAGCGCTGAGATCACAGAGCCATGGAAGCATGAAAGAATACAACTAGAAATAATTTCTCCAGAAACCTGTGATGTGCAAACGAGAAATCTTAAAAGTAAAGGTTACTAAAATTTTTAAATGAAAGTGTGATTTGCCCTTGACAATTATATATATATATATATATATTTATATACATACATACATATATATATATAAAGATTTTTTCTCACCATTTTAAGTATATAATAGGAAATAAATTTGTATTCCACTTACCAGCTGTGTCAATACATTCATTCATATTTCCAGTAGCATCTATCACTGGTATAACTGGCACACAGATGTTGTTTATATCCTAAAGAAAGGAAACTGTTATTTCTTTCCTTTGGCAATAAACAAAAAAATGGTACTTTCCATTATATATATTTCATATTCTTTGTTTTTTTTTCCTCTCTCTATTTCCTTTGGATTTCTAAGGTGTGTTTTTTTTTTTTGTGATTAGATTTGCAACTTCATTTGGTGTCAGGAACTTCCTGTGAGGAACCTCCTTCTACCAGTACAGATGAGCCCCAGCCATGCAACTTCAAAATCTTAGAGTCTTAGAGAGCTATCTGATCCACTGAAAAGGATTAATGACTTGCCCAGATCACATACCCATTATGTATCACAGGAAGGCAGTGTTGAACCCAAGTCTTCCTAATGTGGAAGCCAGCTCTCTTTATACTATATCACTCTCATATTTTATAAATATGTATATATCTTATTAAAATACATAAGAAGCTTTGAGATCCACTTTTCTTTACCCTCATTCAGGAAGTTTTTACTGATTAGCTTAATCCCATTTTGATAATCCCTTTACTTGGCTTATGGCATTTCATCTATATTAATTTTGTTTGTATTAAATTGTTAGGTCTTAAATAATTTTCCAGTTTGGATATGTTCCATCTCTCCAATTACATTGTTAGTTTCTTGAAGCAATGCGCTATTTCTTCTATTTATTTTGCTTTTCTTCTCTTGCTCCTATTCCTATCCCTTGCCAGAACCTAACAGGAAAGTTCATGCTCAGTGGATTTTAATAAATGTGGACTGCTGCATTTCTGAACTCTTAATTAATTTGTTTAGAACTCAAGTTTTAGCCGGACTGCAAAGGACATTTCCAGAAAATCAATACTTACATCAGGCTGGGGTCCCTCTACTGCCCAGGAATGGATTGCACCTTCTGTACACTCTGGAACAGGCTCAAAGCCTCCTCCCACACCGCTGGCACCCCCACAGTCACATGCTATCAACAAAAATGGAACCACTGGCAAAGAGAAGTAGAAATAGATTGCAATTAGCAATAGATCTATGTTCTCATGGAAATAGTTTTTTTTAAAAATTAAATTATATTTAGTTAACTGAGAAAACTCCATGCTCAATATATGAAATTGCTGTAAAAGATAAGAAAAACAACTTTAAAATATTTAAAACACTGTAATCAATTTAAGCCTCTGTCATTGACTGCACTCAATTATAGTATACTACAGAGTGGCCACAGACAGGCCACTCCTGTCATCAATTCATATCCTTTTTTTTTTTTTTTGATATCTTTTTTTTGGGGGGAGGGGCAATTGGGGTTAAGTGACTTGCCCGGGGTCACACAGGTAGTAAGTGTCAAGTGTTTTGTCTGAGGCTGGATTTGAACTCAGGTCCTCCAGACTTCAGGGCCAGTGCTCAATCCACTGTGCCACCTAGCTGCCCCAATTCATACCCTTCTTTAGAACTTAAGATGATTCCCTTTAGTTGGCCTCATCAAGTCCAAAACCTTGGGCTTCGAGGTCTATGATAATTTGGTACTTATCTATCTCTATCCTTGTGTCTCGTCCCTCTTTAAACCCTACTTTTCATTTCAGTCAGTCCAGTCTTCTCACCATCTTTCTAATATGCCATGATCATTCCTACCTTTATGACTTCGTACATGTTCCTTCTCTCTCCTCAAATGATGACTCTCTTCTCTTCCACTCATTGAAATCCTAATTATCCATGAAGTTCTAGATCAAGTTCTCCACTGATTCTTCTCTAGCAGTTCCAGGCTATACTGATCTCTTTATTCACTGAACTCTTGCTAACTCATGATAATGTGGCATAGGAAGAAATGAAGTCCAAAGCTCACTTTTGTTCATTATACCATCTTCTTCCATGAAATGTTAGCCTCTCTCCCAATCAAACATTTAACAAAAAGTCAAGGGCCAGTTTGAATGCCCTTTTTTCTGTTTATGACACTTTCCTGGACCCTCAAACAAGAAGCAATTACTTCTTTCTTTGAATGAATATACCTTGTTTTATCCATCTTATACTTCTGCACTATGTATTCTTAGCTATTTGCCTATGTATTTACTCCCTTATTAGTCTCTAATTTTCTTGTAGGCTGGAATCCTATCTTATTTATTCTTGTATCTCTCATAGAATCTGGTACAGTGCAGATAGGGAATAAGCATTTATAGAGTGCCTAGTTTGTTCCAGGTACTGCGCCAAGTACTTTATAAATATTATTTCATTTGATTCTCACAAGATGCCTGCCTGGGAGATATGTACTATTATTATTTCCATTTTACAATAGAGAAAACTGAGGCAGAAAGCAGTTTAGTGACTTGGCCTATGGTCACACAGCTAGTAAGTTATCTAAGGTCAGATTTGAACTCAGGTCTTCCTGACTACAGAGCCAGTGCTCTAGCCACTGTACCATCTAGCTGCCTCTAGTTGCCTGCACAGAGCAGGATGTTAATACTTAATGTTTTCTGAACGAATCAGTGAATTCTAACCAGCTTCAAAAGGAAGGACTATCCATTAAAAAAAAAGCCCATCAGTCAACAACATCTGAAACAAATATATTATCTGTAATTTAAATAAAAATAATAGTTTTGTTTTATGTGGGCACAGCCTCATACAGAGTAAAAGAAGGTATAAACTAGTGGCGCTTACCCCTTTTGCAAATAAGCACCATTCTAGTTACATAGCCATTCCTAGTCACTCACTATCATGGTACTCATGTTTCTTCCACATTGGCAATGGCATATATTTCAAATCTTAATAGATGGCAAAGAAATTATGAGGCCAAGTTTAGTTGAGAGACAGAAAACAATCCATCTTCCTTTTCCCTCTATAGACACTAGATAAATAAATGAAATACTTACATCCAAGCACCAAGAATCCCATAATGAGCAGACCAATGCCAGCAGGACCAAAATGTACATTATCTCCAGGATAACCTTCAACTCCATTCCCGTTGGCATAACCTGAAGTAGAAGTAATATCGTAATTGTTGGTAGTAATGTCCTCCTGATGGTTGGTGGAAGTTTCACCTGTATTATCTCTGCTCCCATCATCAGTTCCTCCTCCGTTGTTATCTCCTGGGCCATTAGTGTCTGTTCCTGTTTTGAGATCTTCCAGGTCTTTCATATCAAGAATAATGGTACCAGTACAAGTTCTTTGGAGAGTATCTGAAATGGTAAGGTATTAAAGGAATGTCACATGTAAAACACAGTGGCCATCCCAAAGCATATGCTACCTTGTTTTTTTCCCAAGTCGTGATAAAGTTCATCAGATGCTCTGTACATATATTTCCAGCCTTTGGCATAGTGCCTGGCACATAGTAGGTGCTTAATAAAGGCTTATTGATTAATTGATTTCCACAAAAGTTGCTGATTTCTTTTATATTCTTCTGTACCTTGGCACCAGAACAGCTTTCTTTTAAAAAATTTCTCATGATAGGTCTGAAGTCCTGAATATATGATCATTATCTGTTTATACTTTCAGAGTCGTTAAAAGACTCAAATTCTCACCAAGGTTACAAGGCACTTCTGTAGAAAAATGTAATTAAAAACTAGCTGCAGCCATGTTATAGATAACACTAGACAGGATGATAGAAAGAATAGGATATTTGTCATCAAAGTCCCTTTAGTTGCTTATTATAATTATATCACAAGTATCTACAAACTAAAACAACCCCATGGTAAAGCTATGGGCCTATAAGGAGTATATGAGAGCAAAGGGCAATAAAACATCTAGGCCAAGGAAGATCCTCAACTTGATGGAGCAAGTTGAGAAAAATAGAAGGACAGAATTCCTGTCAACTATTTCAGTTCCAACTGTTCATATTTCCATTGTTGGAGTCATTCAGATAAGCTGGACATGGAGAGGGAGAGGTTGCAGAAATTCATCAATATGCATCAAAAATGTTCTACCTCTATACTAGCACTGGGTCAAAAGGTTCTCCTTCTTTGGTAAGAATCATGTATCATGTTTAGTATAGAGCAAAATTTCATTAATTAGAATCAATTAGGAGAATGGTCAATTTTAATGGAAGAAATATGCAAATTGTGGAATGGTCTTAAGAATTATGGTTATGTTGCTTTATTTTTGGTCCCTGGTATTTAAGTAAATCTGTGATTTCAGTCAGCCAATAAATATTTAGGGGAATAAAAAGAAAAGGCAACTGCCCCCAGCCCAAAAACAGTCACCCTCCTCAAATAGCATATATTCTAATGGAGGAGACAACATATAAATAATTATATATGTATAAGACATATAAAGAGTAGATGAAGGTAATATGAAAGGAGAAGGCAGCAGTTGGAAAGGCCTCCTACAGATGATGGGATATGAGCTGATTCTTGAAGGAACCTATGGAAATTAAGAGGTAGAAATAAATGAGTAGAGCATTCCATGCTTGGGGGACAACCAGTGCAAAGGCCCAGATAGGTTATGAAGCATCATGTTTGAGAACTTGAAAGTAGCCCAGTGTAACTGGGTAGAATTTATGAAGGGGAGCCAGGTATAAGAGGAATGGAAAGTAGGAAGGGACCAAGTAATCAAAAACCAAATAGAGGACTTTATAGTTGATCCTAGAGACAACAGAAATTCCATAGAGCTCACTGAATAAGAAGGTAAAATGGCTAAGCCTAAGTTCTAGAAAAATCACCTTGATAGCCGAGTTGAGGATGAATTGGAGTGGGGAGAGACTTGAGGCAAGGAGACGAATAAGAAGGTTATTGATGTTGTGCAGGAGAGAGCTAACCTCTCTGCTGACCTCCAGTCTTGCATCTCCAACTGCCTATTGGCCATCTTGAATGGATGTCCTATAGACATAAATTCAACATGTCCAAAACTGCTGGGTTTTGCCCCAACCCCTACACCTTTCCTAAATTTCCCAGTTACTGTTGAGGATATTACCATTCCCTCTAGTCTAGGATCACAGCCTCAGCATTCTTAACTCTTTTCTTTCACTCCTCCTATCTCATCTGCTGCTGAGGCCCATTTATTTTTTATCTTTGTAATATCTCTCTTTTTCGTATCTTTTTTTCAGTTAACGCAATCACCACCCAAATGAAAGCGCTATCATTTAACATATGGATTATTGCAGTAGCCTGCTGGTTGATCTTCCTGCCACAAATATCTCTTCACTCAGCTGTCAAAGTGATTTTCCTAAAGTGTGAGTCTGATCATGGCATTTCTCTACTTGAGGAACTCCAATGGTTCCCTCTTGCTTCCAGGATCCAATATAAACTCTTCCATTTGGCATTCAAAGTTCTTTATAATCTTCCTCTTCCTTCCAATCCAGTTACAACTTAATCCTGCACCCCAACCTCATTCTGTCATCCTGTGACACCAACCTCCTTGCTCTTCCTTGAATAAGACACTCAATCTCCTGACCTGGATACTTTCACTTGTTGTCCCCCATTCTTGTGATACTTTTCCCTCTTCATCTCCATCTCTTGACTTCCCTGGCTTCTTTCTAGGCTCTTCTAGATTTTGATTTCCTCTTAATTCTAGTGCCTTCACTTTCTGTTGATCATTTCTAATATAGCCTGTAAATATTTGTATTTGCATGTTGTCTCCACCATTAGACTGTAAGCTCCTTGAAAGCAGGTACTGTCTTTACCTTTCTTTGTATCTTCAGCACTTAGCATAGTGCCTGGCACATAGTTGGTACTTAATGAATATTTATTGACTGATAGTGAGCAGAGTAAGTTAAGACAACCAAATATCCCATGAAATAATATTTCTTGTTGCATTGGGGTGCCTGATAAAAACCAATTCCATAAATACTTTTATTTACCTTTTCATGGAGAAGCTATAAGCTGCCCTTGCATTTAACTTTTATGTCTTTATTATGTCTGCTGGTTTCATAATGAACAAAAATGCCAAAAAGGGTATGGCTAAATCCTTTTAATAGAATACTGAATCATTGGCCATTATACAAAGATATGACATCAACAATAGTTGGAAAATTTTTAGACATTAGAACTATTTTATTTTTAACACTGTGTGCCCATGGAAGAAAAGAACTTACAAAGGACTGAGGGTCAGTTTGTGTTTTGGTTTGTTTGTATAAGTTGCTATGATAAAAATTCATTGTCAAATTTATAGATTCTAATTTAATGAAATATTACTATAAACACAAAGTGACTATATTCCTGATGGTTCCAATCTATATTGACTGCTTTGGTAACTCATTAAAGAGAGAGATTATTTCAATAAGAGAGAAATGATGAGTGTTTTGTTATTTCACTGTAAATATAACTGTATTAGTGAACTTTTAAGCTATAAAATTTTAGAAAATGCTATCTTACCATCTATGGATAGAATAGTTCCTTCATAGTGTCCATTGAGTCTTTGATATACCTCTCTGGTTATTACATTGTTCAGGGTAAGTTGACCAGTTCTTTCATTAACTGCTAGCAAACCACCAGGATTTGTTCCCATTATATATCTGTATTTTGAAGAATTCCACAAGATTGTTAACAATTTGAAAAAAATATATTTTATTTAAAGTGAATGTTCATAATTGGACATGTTACCTGACTGTTTTTGAAGGTCCTCCTGTGTCCAGATCAGTTGCTACCATTGATCCAATGACAGAATTTTTCCCCATATCTTTAGTTATACGGTAAGTATTAGAAGCTGGAGCAAATACTGATCCTTCAATTACATTTTCAACTGATACTGAGATGACAGTTGCTTCTATCTTATATTGAGATGCAACTGAATGATGGAATTCGGCTTTGTTTCTAACACCAATGCTAAGTTGCATGTTCTGTATTTCTTCATAATTAAGAGGCTAGCATGTAAAAAGAAAAGTATTGTCATTCTAACAATCTCTCATATATTTGCTACCACCCTGTTATAGGTTCTTACCACCTCATGACTGGACTATTACAATAGCCTGCTGATTGAGCTCCTTGTCTCAATTGTCTCCATCAGATTGATCATCCTAAAGTGCTGGTCTGACCATGTCATCCATACCTGGATTCCCTGCCCCATTCAATAAGCACCAGTGGTTCCTTATCAACTCCAGAATAACATATAAGATCCTGTATTTGACTTGTAAATTCATTCATAACCTGTCCCTTCTTACTTTTCCAGTCTGCTTGTATCTTACAATACCCTTTCCTACCTCTCCTTTCCCATATCTTAGGTGATAGAATGACCCTGGCTTCCTTGCTGCACTCAAATGATATTCCATCTCTCAATTCTGAATATTTTCCCTAGGTGTCCCCTATTCCTGGAATACTCTTCCTTCTCATCACCTCCTTCTAGCTTCTCTGGCTCCCTTCAGGTCTCAGCAAAAGTCTCACCTTCTACAGCAGTATTTCCCCAGCATTCCTTAATCTTTTGGCCTTCATTCTGAGACTATCTGCAGTTTACCTTGTATTTAACCTGTTTGTACATGGCTGCTTGACTGTTATCTTTCCTCTTAGATTGTAAGCTCCTTAAGAGCTAAGACTACATTTTGCCTTTTTTTTTTTTGTAGTCTAAATACTTAGCACAATGCCTGGTACACAGTTGGCACTTAACAAAAGTTAATTGTTTGCTTAGTCTAACAAGAAACAAAATTCCAACCTAGAGAGAGCCACACATTCTTTTTGACTACCTACTATGTTGCAAGCACTGTTCTAGGTCCTGGGGACACAAAGACAGAGAGCAGAAACACTAGTTAGTATTTTTTCTTTCTCCACTTAAATATAGATATATTTGTACTAATATGTGTCTATATTCACAGAACAATATATATTTCTTTGCCTTAAATCTCATTTTAAAAAATGAGAATTGAGAGCAATAACACACATATGTAGATACTTTTTAGAAAGTTACAAAATCACACTGACCCAACAGACATGGTGGAGCATGTTTGCAATCTGTGCTGCTAGGGAGGCAGAGACAGTTGTGTCTATTGAGCTCAGGAGCTCTGAGCTGCAGTTGGCTAAATGCTAAGGGTGGTATCAATATGGTGCCTCTGGAGGTCAGGACACCACCACGTTGTTTAAAGAGGGGAGAACCCAGGCCCAGGTTGGAAACAGAGCAGGTCAAAGCTCCTGTGCCAATGAGAGTGGGATTACGGGTCTGTGAGTAGCCTTTATACTTTTGGACTGGGCAAGTCAGGGAGTCTTAGTCTTTTAAAAAACAAACAAAAAAACCAATGTTCATGACATTTGGAATCTTTCATGAATTTTCAGAGGATGTGTTTACAAACACCACCAATCTGTAATCTAGCTAAGGTTCTGAACTACAGATAAAAGAGAATGGAGGAGAGATGATCTTAATTGGTGCAAGCTGCTGTTGGAACCTAAAAGAGTCACCTAGTTATCTTCTTCCAATTGACTGTGTCATACAACAATGAAAGACCTTAAGAGTAGTTTAATGTTTAGTAACCTTCTTCATTAATAAAAGACAATTCATGAGCACAAAACATGATCTCTACATATCCCAAATCTTCCTGTTTCATATCCCACTGGAATTTCAGTTGAACATTAATTTGCATATTTCCTTATTTCTATGAAGCCAAAATGTCTAGTTTCTGACTTTATTGAAGGGTTTCAAATGTAAAATTCAGAGGTTATCTTGAATTATAATTCTCTGGATTTTAAAAATAATATAGCATCCACCATAAGACGATGGAAAGATTATTGGCTGTGGAGTCAAAGGACTTGGGCTCAAATCCTGCTTCTGATGCTTACTATTTGTCTGACCTTGGACAAGACACTTCAACTTTTTCTCAGGCTTGAGTTTCCTTATCTCCAAAATGGGGGGAGGGAAGATTGGATTAGATGCTCTTTGAAGTTCCCTTCAGCTCTTTATATGCAAACCTATGATCTAACAAGCTGGAAATAGCAATTGTTTATAAGCAATAGTAGGAAAAGTTGTTTTCATTTAACAGATGGAGAAATTGAGGCACACAGAGCCTTAATTATTTGTGGTGTTTCCCATGAATAACTTGCTAACTTTAGTTGGTAATTCAGTATTAGGTTTTTCAACTTCCATTTTAATATCCTAGCCAATAAAGAATGTTAACTACTGGGGAACATTTTGAAAGGGATGTTTTAAAGTTCGGAAAGCATTTTGAATACACCATCATCTCATTTGACTCAAAATGCTCCAGTGGAAAGTATGCTGGTTTGGGAGGCCAGGGGCTGGGGTTCAAATCTCATCTCTGCCATTTACTCCCTGTGTGATTTCAGACAAGTCATTTACTTTCTCTGGGCCCTGGTTTCCCCATTCACAAAATGAGAGGATTCCAGCTCTAAGTCTTTGGTCCTGTTAATCTCACAAAGATCTTGTGAGCTAGTTTTTATTGTTGTTTAGTTCATTAGTCATGTTTGACTCTTGGTGACCCCATTTGGGGTTTTCTTGGCAGAGGTACTGTAGTGGTTTGCCATATCCTTCTCCAGCTTATTTATAGTTGAGCAAACTGAGGCAAACAGGGTTAAGGGACTTGCCCAGGGTCACATAGCTAGTAACTATCTGAGGCTGGATTTGAACCAAGGTCCTCTTGTCTCTCTATCCACTGTGCCACCTAGCTGCCCTTGTGAGATAGTTACAGAAGGTTTTATCATTGCCATTCTACAGATGAAGAATTGAAGCTGAAATGACTTGGTCATGTGACATAGCAAGTGGAAAAAGTAAGATTTGAATCCAGGTCTTCTTGGTTTTAAGTCCAGCATTTTATCCTCTCTGACACACTGCCTTTTTATAAGAAACTCATGGGTTGAAAGAACTAGAACTAGTTGGTCAGAAATATACTAGTGACTCCAATAACATTATGCATCTCTAGAATGATTAGGAAAATTAGGGTTTAGGTGAAGAATTAGCTAGGTCACATGTGGAAAGGAATAGATGGGACCTTAGCAATGGCCTAAATGCTAATGACCCACAGACTGCAAAATGTCCAAACTTTTCCAAAAGGAAAAGTTAAGTTCCAGTAAAAAATACATTTAAAAAGAACATGTGTAATTATTAAATGGAATCATTTATATAAAGTAATTTTCAGATCTTAAAATGGTATACACAAGTCTACTATTGTCATGACATCACAATATGCCATAAAAACATAAAAGGTAAAAACCTCAAAATGAAACAAAATGTTTATTTCTGTTTTAATTTTGTTCTTACATGTGTACCTAATTAGTATTAATGCCCATTTCATAATTTTTATAGGGTAGACTACTTGAAGAAACAGAAGCAAAAGAAAGTCTTGTCTAAGTTGAAAAAAAAAAGCAAAGCAACTCAAAATTAATTTTTCACAAAAACACATTTCAATGTACAATATTTTCTGCTTATTAACCTGACTTTAGGATGAGGTGTGAACATAGCTACTTTGTTATAGACCTAATAAAGTGTTAAGAACACTGCACTTTTAAGTCAGAAGACCTATGTTTGAATCTTAACTTTGCCACTCACTAGCTGTGTGACCTTGGGTAAGTCTTTTAGTTTCTCTATACCTTGGTAGCCTCCTTTGTAAAATAGGGATAACAATGTGGTCTTCCTTGTCTCATAGAATTGTTGTGAGAATCAACTAAAATAATATTAAGTAAAGCATTTCTAAACTGTGAAACTATATAACCATGAGTCAGTATTTTGAAAAAGGTCTTAAGCAAAATATTTATTGTAATGGTATTGTACCTTGATAACTCGGAAAATTCCCTCATTAGTCATTTCATCAGTTACTATTTCGAACCAGCCTCCTTCATTTCCCGATATAAAGAAGAAGAGTGCCAACCAATTATCTGTTCCCTCTTGATCCAAGTCAATTACTCTGAACCGAGCCATTTCCTGGCTAATCATATTCTCTTTTATATTTATTGTGTACTGAAAGAGATGGATGAATATTTATTTTTGAAAAATGATACAATATTAGTTTCTGCACAAGAAGAAATAGATTAGAAATTCAAGAACATTTATAATTATAAATTGTTTAGAAAAGAATTATATTTATATGTTATCTTCAATATGAGCATCACTTCTAGTCTTTCATAAATCCATTTTCATGAGCTACTTTTGCTACTATAGATGTGCAAGTATAGAATCCAATTTTGTGAAGTTTTGTCTCCACCAATGAAAATCTACACTACTATACAGGGTTATTATGCAAGAACCTAAAAGATGCTCTTTTCACTTCAAGTTAGAAGAATTTGTGAGAAATACTTACAGTGGGGAGTTCAAGTCTTGGAAAATTATCATTGACATCTAAAATTGTGATTTTGCAGTCACTTTGTGCTGATAGCCCATCTCCACCTCCATCCCGGTCAGAGCCTCTTACAACAAGACTATACATAGCATATTTCTAAGAAATAAAATAAAACAAGATGTTACATGTAACAATAATCTTTAGTATGGTCATTACTGTAAAATAGGCAAAGCTCTTTATAAGTATTACTCAAAATGACATTCAAAATAACAATACTCCAAGGAGAGGATGTAGAAAGAACAATCCATTATTCCTGAGACTGGTGGATAAAACACAGATGATTAACAACCCAAATCTGCATTTGGGGTTCTTTCTCCCAACACACATCAGTTGGTATTGCAGATTGTACCTCTACTTCCTTTATTCTTTTCCCAGAAATGCTAGTCAGAAACACTAACTGGTTTGAATTTTGCTTTCTCTGGTGGACAGTAGAAGAAAAAAGGAACCACAGTGGGGCATAGGATGAAAGATCTTTACATAAAACAGTGCTTTGTATGTAGTAAGTGCTTAATAAGTGCCTGGTGAATTCTTTGAATGAAGAGAGAATTCATAAGCAGCTATATGACTCAGTGGAGAAGAGCGTGGAGTTTGGAATCAAGAATGCCTGGCTTTATGTCTAACTTGAGCAAGTCTCTTGGGCAATCATGGAGCCAAATGGATATTTCCTATCCCATAGAATTGTTGTGAAAAATAAAGCAGATAATTATGTGAAATGCTTTATAAACTATAAAGCTCTTTAATAAATGTCATCTATTGTTATCATGCAAAAGTACTGTCTAACATACAGATTCTTCATCCCATGTCCCCACTACATCTTTACTAGTCCCACCCCTCTCCAATCCATTCTTCATATAGCTGCCAAAGCCATTTTCTTAAAACACAGGTGTGGCCACATCACTCCTATTTTTAAGAATTTTCATTTTCCTCTAGAATTATCCTAGAAGAGATTTTCTGTTTCTTCTAGAATAAAATGAAGGCTTTACAGGTTGGCATTTAAATCCCTTCTCTGTCTGACTACAGGCTACCTTTCTAGGTTTATTGTACTTTACTTAAGCAATTTACATTACTTGTTCATGGTGAATTTGGCATTTTGTCTCCCACCTTTGCGCCTTTGCGCAGCTATCTTCTCTAGCACTGGCTGTACTTGTGGAGAAGACTACCTGCCCTCCCCTTCCAATGTGACTGGTTTTGGAGGGAGACTTAGAATATTCCTTGCTTCCCAGGGTCACTTTGAGGATCTTCCTATGCCTTCTTTATTCAATACACTTTCCCCTTTTTAAGTCCACACAATTAAACTTTTCTACTCAATGCAAATGATGGTAGTTGTAAAATATTGACCTCCAGGTTATTCTCTTTCTTTTCTCAAGGAGTTGAGCACCTGGCTCACCATCTTCTCCTCTCCTTATACTAAGGGAACTTTACTATTCATGTAGATGATCCCTCAAACTTTCTAACCTCCAATTTCCTCCACCTCCTTATGTTCCTTGACCTATTCCTTTACTCCAAGTCAGCCAAACAAATAGATGATCACACAGTGGATCTCACTATTACTCACAAGTATTCTACTTAATTCACCCATCTGATCATAACCTCCTATCATTTCACCTCTCCCTATGTTTTACTCCTCTTACATCTTTCTTTGCTCTTGTTAGACTGTGAGCTCCTTGAGAGTAAAAACTGTCTTTTGCCTTTCTTTGTATCCTCAGAGCTTAGCACAGTGCCTGGCATATAGTAGGCACTTACTAAATATTTGTTGACTGACTGACTCATTCCTTCTACCTTTCAGTGCTTTGTCAGGCCATTACCCTCAATCCTAATTTACTTCTTCCCCTTCACCGTTAACCTAATATTTAGTCATTTCAGCTCTATACTGTATTCTGCTTTTGAAGCGCTTATCTTTATCCTTGCCCCTCCCCACCCTCCACCGTCCTAGCACCAAACCTCAATCCTGATCTGATCCCATTTTATACCTCTTTTTGTTCCTTCTCAGCAGCTGCTGAATGGAGCTGGAGGAAATCCCATAACATCATTACCTGATTTTGTCTAGGTTTTCACTGCAGGGAGGCAGTCATCTTATTCCTTCCTGACTCTCTATCTCTTCTCCTATAGAAGCTATCCCAAACTTTCTTTTGCTTATCAAAGCCCCTCCCATGCCTCTTCTCCCTTCCTCTCAGCTGAGGACTTTGCCTCTTACTATACTAAAACAAATTGAGGTCATTCAGTCTAAATTTCTTCTTCCATCTCTCCCATCACCATTCTTTTCATCTCAAAAACCCCTTGACCTCCTTTTTCAGTCTCTTCTCCAGCAAAAAAGGTGTCTCTTCTTCTCGCCAAGGCTAACCCTTTCATCTCTTCCCTCTTATCTTCTCTAGGAGATTGCATCCTCAATCATCCCTTCCTTTCTCTAAATTTCTCCCTAACTACTAGTACTTTCCCTATTGCCTTTAAACACCCCCCAAATTTGTCCCATCCTGAAAAAAAATTTTAACTAGTCCCTGTCATTCCCCTTGAGCTATCAGTCCCGATTTCCTCCCTTTCTTACTCAAACTTCTAGAAAAAAAAGGTATCTATAGTTGTTGATTTTACTTCTTTTCTTCTAATTAATCCCCAAATCTTTGCAGTCTGGCTTCTGACCTCATCACTGGCACTATGAAATGGTTCAAAATCAGAAACAGATATGGTTTTATAGTTTTTTTTCAGTCTTGTCTAACTTCATGACCCCATTTGGGGTTTTCTTGGCAAAGATACTGGAGTGGTTTGACATTTCTTTAGATCTTTTTACAGATGAGGAAATTGAGACAAACAGGGTGAAATGACTTGCCCAGGGTCCTGTAGCTAGTAAGTGTCTGAGTCCAGATTTGAACTCAGGAAGATGGGTCTTCCTCACTGTAGGCCTGGCACTCTATCCACTCTGCCACCTAACTTCCTATTTATCAGTATAGATGACATTAAACAAGGTACATTATCATCTGCCTTGCTTCTAAAGCCTGAAGGCTGTGGGGTCTTTCCGTCTGATTTGCTACTGAAACTTCCTTTATGGGTTATCTCTCCTTTAGACTGTGAGCTTCTGGAGTGCAGGGAATGTCTTGTTTTTTTCATTTAGTATCTTTAGCACTGATCACAGTGATTTGCATATAGTATGCTTTTTGGTTGGTTGGTTAGTTGGTTCATTCATTCATTCATTCATTCATTCATTCATTCATTCATTCATTCATTCATTCATTCATTCATTCTAGTCCTGACCCTGTTAACCATCTATGTGACTTCAGATTAGTCACTTAATTCTCTGTGAGATCAATTTTCTTCTTAACAAGATAGTGAGATTGATTACAGGTGGTGGTCAGGGTTTAGACTTCTTTCTATTTCTCAGATTCTTTAATTCATGCTGTAAGAGTACTATGGTACCCTATTTAAAAGTGCTAACTCTTTTTTTTATCATTTAAATAACTACGAACTACTTTACCATCAGATTCTTTATTATTATAATATTATTTAAGATCCAATGTTCTTAAACTGTAAAGGAACTTAGAGACATCTATTCTGAATGTCTTATTATACACATGAGGAAATTGAAGCCTGGAGAGGTCAAATAAGTTTTCCAAGGTTGCCCAGGTTAAGCCTCTATTTGGATCCAGGTCCTCTAAATTTCAGTCCTGTGGTCTTTGCACTGAAGCACACTATCTCTCTGGACAGCTGCACTAATAGTAATTAAAAAATGAAAAATCTGCTTGGCATCTTTTCTTCTTTTAAAAGGGACATATTAAATGTAAGGATCGTATTGATATGAAGGTGGTGTGCCAGCTGCGTGGTACAGTGGATAGAGAGATAGGTTGGGAGATCAAAGTTCAAAACTGGCCTGAGACCCTCACTAGTTGTGCGACCCTAGGCAAGCCATTTAACTTCTGTTTGGCTCAATTTTGTCAATTGTAAATGGGGATGACAATAGCACCTACCTCCTAGGATCATTGTGGGCATCAATATTTGTATACATAGTAGGCACTATCAAAAAAAGTAGTTTATCTTCCTCCTATCAGTACCTGTTTGAATAAAATCTGTTAGTGTCAATAGCTCTTTCAAACAACCACAACAATTTCACCTCTCGGTCCAGAAAGGGATTCATGGTTCGAAGTTCTCCAGAATATCTGTTCAAAATAAACATTGGGGAATCTGCAGGCTCCTGGCTGACAATCTTGAAGGCGATTTTGGAGTTCAGGTTATTCGGTTCATCGGCATCAGTAGCATTTATCACCATCACCAGAGTGTCTAGAAGGTAAGAGAAATTGATTGTTATAAAGTTTAAACTTCAACTGTGTTACAACAAGAAATTTACTTCTCAGGTAAGGATTTTCTTTAGCATTCACATGCTAGATGTGCTTATTAGCATAATGTAAACAGGGCCTTTTCAATTCTGGCCTAGATATTTGTGTTCTAGTCAGCTAGATGGCAAAGTGGATAGAGCCCTGGATCTGGAGTCAGGGAGACCTGAATTCAAATCTGCCTTCGGACATTTATTAGCTGTGTGGCTTGGGCAAGTCATCTAACTTCTAATTCCCTCAGTTTCCTCATCTATAAAATGAGGATAATAATAGCACCTACTTCTTAGGGCTGTTGTGAGGACCGAGTGAGAATATTTGTAAAGTTCTTTGCAAACCTTAAAGTGCTATATGAATGCTATCTATTATTATTATGATCATTGGCTAATAAAGTTGTCTACCCTTTCTTAGCAGTAATCCTTCCCTTTACCCCTTTGCTTGTCACACCTTGGACCTATTTAGTTTTGATAACTTTGAAATAAAAGAAAGATGCCACTATTTTTCTTCTGATTCTGTTACTTTTTTTTAGTGGTAGAAGGATCATGTTAGGGGTGTGGAGGGAAAGCATGGTAATCATTTACATTGCCTATTACAATCTTAAACCAATGATTGTTGTTCAGTCATTTCAAACTCTTTGTGACCCCATTTGGAGTTATCTTGGAAAAGATGCTGGAGGTTTGCCATTTCCTTCTCCAGCTCATTTTATAGATGAGGAAACTGAGGCAAACAGGGTTAAGTGAATTGAAGGGTTTGAGGCTAGATTTGAACTCAGGAAGAGAAGTCTTTCTGACTCTAAGAATGCCACCCGTTCCACTGCACCACCTAGCTGCCCCAATGATACATTATAGCAATTTGGAGATAAACTTGGGTCCTTGAAGGCTGTGCTTGCAGAGTATAAATAAGGTGGAAAGGCTTTGAGTATGGGCCTGGAGATGGACTGGGTTCATTGTCTGAGAACCAGCTAAGTTAGGTTCAGACTAGCTGATTGGAAGAAGGCTGACCACTAAGTGCTTTTAGCTAAAGAAGTTCACAAGAGTGGGATAGAGTTGTGATTTGGTCAGTAGAAGCTTTGTGCACTTGTATGAAACCTTGACTTTTTTGAAGTACTGAAGTCAGTAAACAAGCATTTATTAAGCATGGCTTATGTGCCAGGTACTGTACTGTGTTGGGAATGCAAGGAATACAAAGAAAGGGAAAAGAATTCCTCCTCTCAAGGGGCTCCCAGTCTAATGGGGGAGACAACATGAAAACAATTATGTAAAAAACAGATATATTCAGGATAGATTGGAGATTGTTGTTGTTGTTTGTCCTTTGTTTTTGAAGAGGACCAATGATATAATTAACAGAAGAAGGCCCTAGAATTGAGGGGGATCTGGAAAGGCTTCTTGCATTAGGTTGTATTTTAGCTGATAACTGAAGGAAGCCTAGGAAGCCAGGAGGCAGAGGTGAAGAGGTAGAGAATTCCAGGCATGGGGACAGCCAGCAAAGCTGCTCAGAGTTGAGAGACTGAGTGTAGTGTGTGAGGAATAACAAAAGAGACCAGTGTCACTGGATCAAAGGGTACATGGGGGGAAATGAGGTTGAAGAAAATGGAAAATGTAGGAATGGACCAGGTTATGTGGGGACTTAAAAGCCAAACAGAAGGTTTTATATTTTATCCTGGAGGTAACAGGGAGCCACTGGAAATGAGTGAATAGAGGGGTGACATGGTCAGACCTATGGTTTAGGAAGACCAAGTTGACAGCTGAGTGAGGGATGGACTGGAGTGAGGAGACTCTTGAAGTGGGGAGACCCACCAGCATACTACTGCAATGGTCTAGAAGGGAGGTGCCAAGGGCCTTCACCAGAGTGATGGTAGTGTGAGAGGATGAGGGGGTGGAACTAGATGGTTAAGCTACTTTAGATACTGAAGGATTGTTGCGTGGAAGAGGGATTAGCTTTGTCCAGTTTAGCCTCAGAGAGCAAAACTGGCAACAACGTTTGAGTGTTACAGAGGCACACTGAGGTTCAATGTAAGGTAATTCTTCTTTAACATGATAGTACCAGCTATTTCCCTGAATAACAAAGACATATTTGGAGGGTATTTCAAAGTGGAAGTTACTTACTCGCATAACTATTTTCTTCTACACTTCCCACAAATTCAGTCATTGAAAATACTGGAGGATTATCATTTATATCCAGAACTCTGACCCTGAGCTCTAGAACATTTTCCAGATCTTGACCTTGTGCATTCAGAGCTCGGCAATAGATCTAGGAGAACAGGAAGACATATGTCATACTGAACCTGAAAAGATTCTCCAAACAGTTGTAGAAATCAGATGAAAAGGCTCTCTCTGTCTCTCAACCAATATCTTCAACTGCATTTAAAAGCTAGGGGGATAAGCCCTCTTTTCCCCTTTATCATCCTCACTTTTAAGTCTTTAACTAAACTTTAGTCATACTTTCCTTAGGGTTTAGGTTTGCAAGGGTGGGGAACCTGCAGCCTTGAGACCACATGTGGCCCTCTAGGTCCTCAAGTGCACCCCTTTGATTGAATTCAAACTTCATAGAACAGATCCCTTTAATTAAAGGATTTATTCTGTAAAACTTGGACTCAGTGAAAAGGCTGCACTCAAGGACCTTGAAGGCCACATGTGGCCTTATGGTCGCAGGTTCCCCACCCCTGGTTTAGGGTAAAGAAAAATCAATCAATCAAGTTTGTTTAGAAGGTATCTACTTGCTAGCAGTATGATTATGGCTATTTAATGTCTCTGAGCCTCAGTTTCTTTATCTGTAAAATGAGCATAATGATATCTCACAAGGTTGTTGTGAAGGTCAAATGAGATGATTTCTATAAACCTTAAAGATCTTTGTTATATAATGTGAGCTATTGTTTCTCAGTGGCTGTTTTGATGAGAGGGAAAACTAAATTCTACTCTCAAGCAATCTTCTTCCAACCCCTTTGGGCCTCACATAGGATGCTTGCTGAATAAATCATCCAGAGAATTCAGAAAAATAGCAGAAAGTTGACAATAAATTCTCATTAATTGATTGACTAAAGATGCTACATTCCTCAGTCTGAGCTTAAGATTTCCCGTAAATAACGAATAGAGAGCTGGTTTTACATGCAAACAGACAAAGTACTCACTATGAAATATGGGTTGACCTCTCTATCAACTATTGCTGTTATATTAATTTCACCCGTTTTTGGATTAATAACAAAGACTCCATAAGGGGGCTGATCAATTCCCACTCCAGAGATGCGATATGTAACTTGTTGATCCTTGGCACAGTCTGAATGAATCTATAGTAAGAAAGACAAAAAAAATATGATAACAAATAGGATTAGCAATTCTGCCTCTAACATCCCAGTTCTGTCTTTCTTGAAAATTATTGAATATAATTTCCTTCTAGCTACTTGGCAAAAAATCATAAGTAATTAGAAATACAGGGGTAGCTAGGTGGTGCATTGGATGGAACACTGGGCTTGTAATCAGAAAGATTCCTTTTCATGAATTCAAATCCTTCCTCAGGCACTTAATAGCTATGTAATCCTGGGACCAGTAATTTGTTTCAGTTTGTCTCAGTTTCTCATCTGTAAAAATGAGCTGGAGAAGAAAGTGGAAAACAACTTTAGTATCTTTGCCAAAAACTACCTTCACTATGGGATTATGAAGAGTCAGGCACAACTGAAATGAATGAACAACAACAACAACAATAAAAACTATTGTTGACCAGATTGATCATGACAGCAAACATTGCAATGATGGCCAATGGTGTAATAAAAGAAGGATGAGGCAAAAAAGCATATCAATACACACTACAGAAATCAAGTATGGGCCATTCTTGCCAGTATCCTTGTCTAACTAATGCTCACAGAAGGCAACTTTCTGCAGATTTTAAAATGGTCGATTTCAACCAGGAGGAGAAAAGTTCTTGTGATACTTGAGAATGCAAAGGGGCTAAACAATAACCTATCCTCATGCTCTACCCCTAGGGAACAATAGCAGATTGAGCAAAAGACAAGATATATTAGGACTAGAGATAAAAGAGTACTGATTATTTATAGGGGAAAGTGACAGGAAGAGAAGTGACAGGAAAGAAGAGATAGAGGGAATGGTATTATAATGACAAGAAAGCCAAAAAGATGCCTGAATTCAGTTCTAACACATTTTAAGACAGTGTCATAATTTAAATGTCTATTAAATAGCTGGAACATTAGCATTGATTTCAGTAGTAACATTATTTAATAAAAGCAACAGCCACAAAATTCTGCCCATAATATGAAGTACTTTTTCAAATCTCCAATTTAATTTTTAAAGCTATCATAGTCTTCCAGTGGACGGTCTGAATGAACACGTATCATATCTATCTATTTCTCTTATGCCTTCTTAGCCTTGCAGTAAGGGTTCATGAAATCTTTAAAGGGGTCTCACTTCACTAATTTCAAGATTGGTCAACTCAACTTCCCAGTATTTATCCTCTTACCAGAACTGCCACTTACTTTAGCGATTGGATTTCTCTTTGAGTTATCTTCACCTTCTCGACAAGCTGCTGCAAACTTGATCCATTCCCGCTTTTGCCTTCTGCTGGAATGCCACTTTATGGTGCCATTTTTGCTGTTATAATCTCTTACCTTAGGTAAAAGGAGTCATAGTTTCCATAATTTTGTCTTCATGCACTCATTTTTATTTACAATATACATTCATTAGGTACTGCAGTATTAACTCTAATATCAGAAAGAGAGCATAATGCCAAATTGATTATGCTCCCTTGATGTACTGTTCACTTTTGTTATACTTGTCCTAATGATTAAGTAAATCTGACCTTCATATAAATTGGATATACATATGAATTTCAAAATTTAATTACTTTCAATTTTGCTTCAATTTAAAAAATTATATTTTACCTGAACTCGAAATTCACTGTTAATCTCCACCACCACCTAGAAACCAAATCAAACAAATAAATTAAATAATTATTTTTGATTAACTAGTTTTAGGATCCATATCTTCACCTTCAAATCTCTTTACATGTAGCCTTTTACTTCTTTTCATCCCTCTGTTTCTGTTCTCCTCCTTGCTATCCCTTTTGCCATATATTGTCCTACTAAAATACAAGTAGATACTGTTTGGGGTTCTGATATTACAAGTAAATAGGAATATTGGTCAATACAAATTATATCCTTTTTGAATTCAACAGCTGAGTCTGTCTTTGCTAAATCTTGTGCCACTTGGGAAATTGAATTCCCTTTAAGTCGCTAAGTGATATTTACTGGTAATGGATAATAAAATTATTGTATAATCTGTAAAAAGTGGTAGCAATATGCTATAAAATATTGTATAAGGTATAACAAGTGGTAGTAATATGTAATAAAAATATTATATAATGCATAAAAAAATTCCTGGATATAGTTCAGGAATCTGTGTGGCAACAACTTAGCTATAACTAGTTAGAAGATTGATTTTTAAATTCATTCTGAGAATAGCAAAAATAACCAAATTCCAGTGCTAAAAAAAGAATATTGATTAGGAAGACAAGGGGAGGCCACTTATAAATGCATTCAGGAAATTCAATTTAATTAACATTTATTTAGTGCATTTGATCTACCTCCCATTGTCTTTCACAGTGTCTTTTGCAAATAGAAGATGCTTAATAAACGTCTGTGGTGTTGAACTGAATTTCTCGGTACTACTAGGTACGTTGGGAATACAAAAATGAATAATAGCATAGTCTATGCCTTCAAAGAGCTGACATTCTACTGGTGTGAGACAGTGAGGGGTTTGTGGGGCAAGGCAGATATATGTACAATTAAAGGTAGCGTCTGATGGGGGCAAAGGAGAGATCCAGACAAGAAGTGCTTTACAGAATTTGAGAAGTGACCTCCAGTTCTAGATGACAAGGAAAATTTATATTTTGAAAGAGAGCTAAATTCTTAGCTGAATTTTTGAATTTTAATAGTTTCTTTTAGTCTCTTTCTGATACTTGCTCTTTTCACTAAGTATGGTGAACTTTGCCAAATAGACAGGCTCTGAGAAATAGGAGAAAGCAGACATTATAATTGCATTGAGAACCAGAAAGGAAAGGTGATTAAAGAAATACAGGAAAATGTTGCCCTGGTTGGGCAAGTTCTTCTTGGCCTTTCCCTTACATGAGGCAATTATTCTAGTCCAGCAGATTACATTACTAGGTCTTATCCTCAATTTCACTTACCTTGAACTCTAGACTTAGGCAATGCATAGAGCAAAAATAAGATCCAATCTTAACCTTTTTCCCTTCCTTCTCTACAAACATCTGCTTTCTCCCCAGATCTTCTCAGTTGTTTCCAAGCCAGTTGAGCATTGTGTCAGGATGCATTGAATCCTCTATGCCATCATGATCAGCTGCTCTAATGGCAAAAATTTTTTTTTGTCAACAACCCATATGAAGTGCGGAGCTTGGCTTTGAAGCCCACTTGAAGCCTACTATACCAATTTAAAGAAATTTAAATAGATTAAGCATTTAGTTTTTGAATCATCTTCCCAAATCATTTTCTATAGTTGCAGAGAACTCCAGTTTGCCAGGACATTTAATAAGGGAGAGTAAGTAATAAAAACTTTTATCACAAGTACTAGTCTGGATTTAAAGTTGACCAGAGGAATGTGAAAATTACAGTTAGTGTGGGATTAAAAATAATTTAAGCTATTTCAAATGACTCCATGTAATTGACATTTTAACATTTTATGTAATACTATAGCAAATCTCAAAGACTACTGCCTTTATTTATTTATTTTCTCTTCAATTTAATTATATTTTTTCAGTTCCAAATTCTCTCCCTCTCCACCTTTCCCTCACCAATTGAGAAGGCAAGAAATACCAAACCCATGCAAAACAAATTTCCATATTGGCTAAAACATTTTTAACTGCTAAAAATAATTCATAATTCAAAAACACATTTAAATGGAAATGTACTCCTTCATGGTTAATAAAATGGGTACTTTAGTTTTTCCTATGAGAAATTCTCTGACCTATGGTACAAATGAATGGTATTCACCAGCATGGTTGATTGTTCAAGCCAATTAAGTCACTTCCTGTTTCTAAGAGAAATAGAGTGACATCATCTCCTGGCAGATTCTGTATGCTCTAGACCAGATCTTGAAAGCAGCCAACTTTTCCTTGAATTCTCATGGAGTCCTTCAGATCACTAAGATACCACTGGAATAACACATGTGATACTGAAGGACTGGGTCTACAAGAAAGAATGTGTTTGCCAATGTGCCAAACTCACCCCAGCAATGATAGGATCTACTGTAGTCAGGTATCCTTTAAAGTCTTGATGTTTTTCTTTAATATAAACAGACATAGACACCTTTTCTTTTTTTAAATTATGAAATCAAAAGGTGAAAAGTAAGGCCAACTGGAATCGACATGACAGCTTTTCTTCAGAGTTCAAATAAAACAGATAGAATCTAATCTAACTTCCCAACATCCCTGTTAGCTAAGGAGGGTTTAGGTCTTATTATCCTTTTACATGCAAGGAAAAGAGATGTGAAACTGGATAAGAGAGGTACCCACATTTATCTACAGCTAGGAAATGGTGGAAATGGAACTAGATCCTGGGTCTCCTAATGCCCGATCATTCTAGGCATTAGATAGAATCTATCATATTCCTCCTTAAGAAGCATTGCTTCTTGTGGCCTCTGTTTCCTTTACCTCACCTGTTGGGGTGGAATGGGGGTGGAACTGTACATTAGTTGTCTGTTTGGGAGACATTTCTTTATAATAACAGAACTGTATACCCACCTTTTATCTACAATGCACCTTTCTTTCTACGGTGAAATGGCTAGTGGGTAGATGGTGTTTCTTTTGGATGACTGTGCTGGATGACTCATTAACCATCTCAGGCCTTTGAATCTGTGTCATGTTATTCCCATGAAAGGATCATGGGATTAGGCACAGAGCTCAGTATCTACACCCTCATGTTGGGGTATCAGTATTGATCAATAACTGAATAATTGTTATCTACACTTCTATCTGTGCTGTGTAGACATAGGCTCATAGTCATGTGCTCAAAGACATAATATAAACTGTTACTATAGTTTTTCATTTCTATGGTGTATTTGTTGATAATATACAATTAATGTTTGCTCACAAGGACTTTTCTACAATTTTTTTTTTTTTGTGTACAACAAGACCAGAGATAAATTATGTGGAGGTAGTGGAAAGGACACAACTTGGAATCAAGAGACACCTGGGATTGAATCCCACCTACCACATTAACTGAACTTATAACCATGGGCAAGTCACTTAATCTATATGACTCTCAATTTCTCCTCTGTAAAATGAGAATGTAATGCCTTATAGTACTTTCCCCATAAGATTGTCCTGAAAACAAAATTAAATAATGCAGGAAAATTGTTTTCTAAGCCTTACCATGCTATATCATTTATCACTATAGCCATATCTTTTAAATATTTGATAAAATATCCTAGCCTACATCTAATGATATTTTATTTAAATGAATGTAATCAAAAGAATTTGAGGAAAGAAGGCTGAATTTATTTATTTAAAATATACCCAATTTGTTTTTTGTGTAAAGGACATATAAGAATAATTTGCAGTAGTTCCCTAGAAATTCAGTATATCAGTTATTAGTCCTAAAGCTGAACTGTAAGGCCTTCCTACTCAAAAGTAGTATGAAGCTCAATGTGTGAACTCCAAATCTCAGAGCTTACAGATTTAGATTTGCACATTCTAATTGGATTAGAAAAGTCTTTGACATTACAACTAAGAAAATTAAATTTAGCAAAAATTAGCTATTTATCTAAGAGGCAGTATAGTATAATGGATAGAGGGCTGACAAGTCACAGTCAGAAAGACCTGCAATTGAGTCCTGCTTCTGATACATCCTAGCTGTGTGACCATGGGTGAGTGATTTACCCTCTCAGTGCCCCTAGGCAATTGTCTGAGACTATAAATTAGAAAGGAGTTGCCTATCTTCACCGGTGACAGAGAATTTCTGCGCCAGCAAATTCCTACATTGAAGAAGTTACAGGTCTATACCACCTCTCTGCCCCACCCCCCACAAAAGACAACCTCCTCCCCAAAGTATCAAATGTCACATGCCAAATATCACATATTCTTTGCTTATTTAATGTATTACTAGCTCTCTTGGGTTAGTAACCTGTTTCTTCATATCATTGTCATCATTCCTTGGTTGGAAACACACCAAAGAAAATAATGCTTTCCTTCCTGAAAGATAGACTCTCACAGTGCCAGTATTACAGTCAAGAATTAGTTTTTGAATTGTGAGAGTATGGTCCAGTGGCAGGGAACCTGCAGCCTTGAGGCCGTATGTGGCCTTCTAGGTCCTTGGGTGTGGCCTTTTGATTGAGTTCAAGTTTTACAGAACAAATCCTTTTTTTAAGGGGATTTGTTCTGTGAATTTTGGATTCAGTCAAAGGGCCCGTACTTGAGGACCTAGAGGGCTACATGTGACCTTGAGACCACAAGTTCCCCCCATCGCTGATAACCTTTAACATTTCCATACCATTCTAAATGATGCCATGGATAAGGTGCTGGATCTGGAGTCAGGAAGACCTGAGTTTAAATCTGGCCTTAGATACTTCCTAGCTGGGCAGGTCACTTAAACCTCTGTCTGCTTCAGGGTTGTTTTGAGGCTTGACTGAAATAATATTTGCAAAGCACCAAGCACAGTAACTGACACATGGTAAGCACTTAATAAATGCTTCTTCCTTCCTTCCTTCCTTCCTTCCTTCCTTCCTTCCTTCCTTCCTTCCTTCCTTCCTTCCTTCCTTCCTTCCTTCCTTCCTTCCTTCCTTCCTTCCTTCCTTCATTTTCTCTTCAATTTAATTATATTTTTTCAGTTCCAAATTCTCTCCCTCTCCATCTTTCCCTCACCAATTGAGAAGGCAAGTAATACCAAACCAAAAGATTCCACATGGCATTATTGATGAAAAAGTCAGCACTCATCTCTTATTCAAAGATGAAATTAAAAAAATAAGGTATGTTAAACTTTAGTTTGGAATAAGGTACAAAAGTTTGCATAAACCTTCTGGAAATGGAAATAGCTGTGCTGAAATACAGTTTTGACAGTTGTTCTCATTGACATTCTACGTCCACTTTTTGTAACATATGTGAACATACACCAATTTTCATAGTATCTATCACAGCGGTACATGTGTAGCTGGGCAGATATTTTAAGTTTTCGCACTGTTGCTCCATAAACTTCAATGTCTCCCTCTGTCTCTAGAGTCAAATATAAACTTTGTTTAGCCTTTAAAGGCTTGCACAACCTGGCCCCATCCTACCTTTCCAGGGTTATTATAGATTATTCTCATTCATACCTTTCATGTGACAGCTAAATTGGCATTCTTGCTATTTCTCATATACAACATTCTTTTTTCCCTTCTCCATGCCTTTGTATAGATTGAATAGATTATCCTCCATTCCTGGAAGGCCTACTCTCCTTACCTCTGCCTCTTAGAATCCTTCAGAAGTCAGATCAGGTACCATTTCCTGCGTAAGACTTTTCCTTACTACCTTTTCCCCATCATCTCCCAAATCCCACCGCACTTGCTAGCACTTGCCCCCTAAAATTACCTTGTATTTCTCTTTTCTATATTTGTATGTGTACATGTTGTCTTCCCAATAGACTCTGAGCCCTTTGAAGGCAGATATGATTTCCTTTTTATCTTTTGATGCCCCATGCCTATCATAGTGTCTGATACATAGTAGGTAGCACTTAGTGAATGTTTGCTGAATGAAGGATTAAATTAGAAATAGGGCCATGAGCATGGAGTAAAATTCCCTCCAAGGAACCTTCCATCTCCAAATCCATGAGCCTGCATATGATACTGTGATCCTTTTGCTTCTCAGACAGTCTGGTCCACTGATATCAGTGCTCTTCTTCCTTGTTTTAGGCATCAGTTAGGTCAAGGTTATAGGAACCAAGGGTGTCTGATTCTTGATCATTCTGATAGCAATACCAATAAATATTCCAGCAAAAGTAAACCTCATAGACCAAGTTGTTTGAAAAATTAGGTCCGTCTTATAATTTGAATCTAGAATTTTTTTTGAAAGGTGTTAAACAGATAAGCAAAGCTCAGACTAGAGCACAATTTTCCAGGTGGTCAGATGTCATCTAAAGCTTGAGCTGAAACTAAACTGATAAACAATCTTTGCTTTCTATGGGTTAGCAAGCTTGACATCCAGGAAACAAAGATTTTTTTTTTCCTAGAGTTAAAAATATTTTCTTTTTTATGAGGATGAAAAAATTTGCCATTGTGCAGTCAGACGTTGGGTTCTGCCCTGATTTGGATTAGCTCACTGTAGATGGAAACTTGCAAGTAATTGAAAAAAATCATTAGGTCTGCAGAAATTCAACTGGCTCTTTTGGGCCCCTCCCACATTAACCATACTACACCCTTCTCCACCTCCACATCCATCCACAGAAAGTTTTAATAACTCCCCATTCAAGAACACAAACTTCTCAGTCAACCGGAGATGAACCCCATATTACCTAATACAAATTCTCATAGAAACAAAAGAATCCAAATGAAAGCCGGGTAGATTAGGTTTATTGGAGTACTACTTGATCATTTCCTTTGAGTTTGCTTTCATTTTCTCTAGTCCTTGGCCATAAAATTGTAGCCTATTGTCACATCTAGCTTTGTTCCCTGCCCTGAGTATGCACTTAATAAATGTTTGTTGCCTAGAACTTCTCTGATAAGGTTTTCTTGCCTCTTGTGAATTTTTCTCTACCTCTAAAGCCAGCTGCTCTGGGCTCTATATAACAGATTTAATTTAATCTATAACAGACTTCCTTTTTTTTCCCTCAAAGAGTGGAAACAGCATTTGATACTTCTAGGTCTATAAATGAGATGAACCAGCAAGAAAACATGCCTTTGTGTGGCCAATCCATGTCTCATGAAAGGGGATCATCACAGAGATACTGCTAAGCATAAGAAATGTTTTTAAGTGGGGAAGAAATCACTCAGCAAATTCTGGAATATCTTCACAACAGTGTAGATAATATTTCCTGGTGTAAATTCATACTACTTTATTTTGTTATGCAGGAGGCCATGAGTGCCTTGAAACCCATTTAGTAATGAGCAGAATTCATAATGAAGTTAACAGAAAACTTATGGGAAAAATTATCATATTGACCACCTTCTGTATTTAAGCATGTAGATATGTTTAAAGGCCTTGTTTTCCAATTTTTTAGTCTGTTCTCATTCATTGGAATATTTTGTAGCACTGCTTCAAGTAACCACTGAATTTATGACTAAGAGCTCATCTCACTGTTTCTGACAGCTTTACTACTTAGTTAAAATATATATGCATATGGACATACGTGTATGTAAATGTATATGTAAATACATATGAATGGAGCTGAGTAAAACTGTGAGATCACAATGTCTTTGAACTGTTCAAAGAAGGAAAATAATTAACTTCCAGATTAAGACATCAAGGGGAAAAATTAAACAACTTTTCTAAAATAAAATACTTGGGGAAAACACAAAAAAAGACTATGAAGAAAAAGTAATTGTTGCCAGGTAGAACATAACCATATAAATTCTATGAGGGTAGGGACCAAGCCTTATCTAAACATTGCATATCTCTGGGCACCTGTCATAATTTTCTAGACACAACCTGTTTAATTAATGTTTGAGTTGAACATAAATGAAAGATAAAAACTGATCAGATTCATTGAGACATACCAAAGACTCCGAAAGCCCCTTTCCATAGAAGAACAATGCAGAGAGTATGTGATTCTGAAAGAATGACTTTTTTTTTTTTTGGAGAGGGAAGGGAAATTGAAGGATTACTAAATTAGTAGGGAAATTTCATTATATAGAGTGAAAATTTTATTATATAGAATGAAAATATAGTTAATTAGAAAAATCACATACATAAAAAATAAATTACCAGTGGAGTCAAGAAATTCATCATAGAAAGGATTGAATACAAATTTTAATTTACTGTATCCATGATGAGAAATAACTGATTGAACTGAATTTACATGGAACTCGAGAGGAAAATATTTGTCATTTGAAAAGAAACAATTTTATGCTAATTTCTGATACCAGTATTTATTCCCATTCATATGGCATACTTTAAGGGGAAAAGAATAAGCATTTATATAGTGCCTACTATGTGCCAGGTATTGTGCTAATTTTTATAAATTTGATCCTGTCATTAGATCCTCACAACAGCCCTGAAAGGTTTTGGTTTTTTTTTTTTTTGTATTTTACATTTGAGGAAACTAAAGCAAACAGAGGTTGCATAGGGTCGCACAGCTAGTGTCTGAGGTCAGATTTGAATTCAGATCTTCCTGACTCCAGGCCCAGCAGTCAATGTACTGCAACACCAGCTGCTTCAATGCAGTCATAATTTGAGTGGTGTTGAGGGATCTAAAAGTTCTGTGAAAGACTAATGAAATGGAACTAATGCTTAGCATAATGCCCATTTAAAGTAGACACACTACCAGCTCACGAAGTTCACTTGTAGTTAAATTCGTTCAAGTTGCCGTTCAGTTTAATCCATCAGCTCCATTTTAGCTAACCACCATTCATTGAATCAAAGATCTAACTTGTTATTAAACAGAACCAACATTCCAGACCTAAGTTAAGCAAGTAGAAACAAATATGAACCAAAACACCGTCTCCTGCCAAGTTCAAGGATAATTTAGCTGGCACCTGCCTTTTGGAATTACTTTAACCTTTCTGTGAAAGACATTAGTGTTTCTGCTGCATTTTTCAAAACATGAAATAAATGTATATAATACCATATACTTTATGGACAAAATTCCCAAGAAGTTGTTGTTAATACTCTATAAAAGGTGAACCTTATATATTTTTTTTCTTGTGTGGAATTTGCATGGTGTGATATACATTAAAAAACAAAACTTCCCATGAAAATAATTGTTCTCTTGTAACTTTGAAGGACTGTTCTATTTTCCTAAGTTTTGAAAAAAAAAAGAAAAACTGATTTTAAATAAATTGAAATGTTTAGAGTACATGGTTGTCGAGGTCCCTTCTAATTCTCAAATTCTATGATTCTGTAATTTAGACCATATCCTAATATACCTCAAATTTTTCAACATTTTTGTTCTAGGTAATATTCTGACTGTTGAATACAAGTTTTCACGTCAGGCATTGGGAATATAAGATCATAAATCTACAGCTGGAAGAGACCTCAGAGGCTCTAATTCAATCTCTTCATTTTATGAAGGGGGAAACTGAGGCCCAGGAAAGTGCAAAGAGTTGTGCCAGGGCTCACAGGTGTTGGAAGCAAGATATAATAATAGGTCACATTTATAGAGAGCTCTAAAATTTCCAAAGTGCTTTCCTCATAACTACTCTGTGAGGTAGGTAGTGCTGGTTATTATTATTATTCCTGTTTTTCAGTTGAGCAAATTCAGGTTGTCTTTCCGAAAGTCACAGAGACAAAAGTGTTTGAGCAGGGCAAAGTCTTGAACCAAGGTCTCCTGACCCCAAGTCCAATTCCTTTCCACTATGCCAAACTGACCTTCCACTAGTGAGAAAAGCCATAGTAATAATTATACGATAACCCTTTAATTATAACAGTTATTTCACATGCCTCATCACTTATAAATCTTCTCTACTGTCATTTTTATTGAAACCATCAAATATAACAAAATCACCTCCCCCCCCCCACAGCTTTCAAGAAAATCTATGCAACCATCATGCCTATGCTCTGACCATGCTCCATTCCAGGAGGGTAATTAGAATCATGAGATTTATAACTGGAAGGGGTCTTAAGAGTTCATCTTACCCAGCCTCTTCATTTTACAAAAGTGAGTAGGTACATATGTCTACAGAATGAATTAGTCCTGTTTTATTTCCTTGATTAAAATTTGGCAATGTATTATCCCCAGGTTGTGGTGGGGAGGGGGAGAGAAGAGTCAGAGAGAGAGAGAGAGAGAGAGAGAGAGAGAGAGAGAGAGAGAGAGAGAGAGAGAGAGAGAGAGAGCGCTTTAATAATTGAAAAGGTTCACCTATACCAGTATTCAAAATTGTAACCATTCAGTATGTTAGGCAGTGCCAAGAATTTTCAAAATCCAACATGTCTTTGGTATCTTATTATCTTGAGGTATAAAATGAAAGACTGGCCCCTGAGTTAGGCATCGGCACAGTCTTAAAGAAAAAAAACTTTGATTTGCAAATGTGGCTTATAAAAATCATCCCAGTCATTAATATAAGCTGTTGGTTCAGGCTATGGCATTAAATCGCCTCTTCCAAAATTGGTCTCACTAGCTATAAGGACAAATTTTATTGATTTAAAAAATGGATCTACTTACCCCTAAAATGAACAAAACAGCAGCGGTTCTGTACAGGAACCAGTCCATTGCTTCTGATTGCTCTTACATCCAAGTCTCAGGGAGTTACGTTTTTCACTTCTGTTTCTTTTCCTTCCCACCCCCCCTCTTCTGGTGCCTAATTAAAAAAAAAAAAAGATCTTAGTAGATGTTCTTACATGCAGGCTTTGAGATGTTTCTGCCTTCCTGTGAAGGAAGGACTGAAGGTACGTATAACCAGTCAGTATCCCCACCCCAAAATCCTGGGCTGGTCTCACTGAAATGCCTAACAAGATCATTATTGCTCCCAGGTAAAAGCTGTGGGGCACACCCTTCTAGTTTGGAAGCAGTTCTCTGTGGGACACAAAAGTTTCCCTTCTTCTCTGGAGGTTCTCAAGTGAAATAATTTAAAATTATTCAAAACCTAGAAAAAGATAAAAATGGACAAGTTCTTTACCATTGTGCTGGGTAATAAGATGGCCTTTATCTCCTTATCCCATGAAAAAGAAAATGTAGTCTATACATAGGTTATGGGAAGGTGCATATTCTGGTGACTGTGCATAATCAGAACTTCAGATCACAGGGAGAAATTATCAAATTTGACGCCAGCAAACTTGGAGAAAGTATAAGCTGGAGGAGTCATGTATTTGCTAAATTGATTGTTAAATAACTTAAAGGTTTTTTTTAAGTTGAGATATCATATTGTCATTTATTTGGAGAAAGAAAATGATTTTGATGATTTAACTCCCAAAGTTTTCTCTGGTTTCTGCTGTGACTCCTATTGGTGGCAATGGGTGTGTCCCTAAGTGCCCTGCTCCCAGTTCTCTCTGTAGACAGCTCTTCTTCCTCTCCTCCAAATCAATCCTCAGTTTTCTTTCTTTATTTGTGTCCCTGCTCCACACACTTGCAAAGAAAGCCAGAATTAGAACTTGATTTTCCTAGAATTTTTTAAAAAAATAGATAATAAAAAAAAGTTTAAGGACACATTCAGAGCCAGATAAACCCAATCGAAACATAAGAGAAAATTGTGGTTTAGGTCAGCCAGGTTAAAAATACTTGATAAACACAGCACAGCCTGAGCCAAGACTCTACGGAGTCAGCCAATTAGAACAAAGGAAGTGTGCTGGAGACCTGGCCGTCCACATGTAAAGACAGGAAATGGAATGAGGTGCCTGGGTTTGTGAAAAGAAGTGATAGCTCTTGTGGGGCAGTATTTGATTGCAAGTTTAAAATCATTCTCAGAATGTCTTTTCTTCCCCAGGAAATGGTTTGAAGTAAGCAATTAGAAGGGGTGCTTGGCACCCTGTTAGTGCTGGATAGAAATATGTAAATTGTCTACAGTTAGGAAGTGAACAAGAGATGGCACAAGGTAATATGTTGGGTCTCTGTTGTATGGAAGACACCTTTCCTCCATGTGTGCATGAGAAAAGAATAGCCATTCAACCTTACAGGGGCATAAATGGAGCTCTAGTTACTACTCATTGTGGATCTCTGCAAACTGGGGAGGAGGAGGCTGCCCCTGTTTTGACAGGTCTTAGCAAACCGTCAGTTGGGAATGAGTAGTTGGTTGCCCTGCTAAGGTTTTGCTGATGCAAATAAAAATAATGAATTGTCGTGTTCAGGCCAGATTTGTCATTAGTGAGTTCAGATAGTGACACTCCATGCTATGTTCACAGTAGTAGCTAGTAGTAGAATTGGATAACCTAAAAATGGCTGAAGGGTGCAAAAGGAAATGGCCAATCCATCTTACAGGTAGAGTGTGAATGATTTAGCACTCGACCTCGAGTTGGAGCATAAACATAATCTCGGCCCTCTTTTCCCATAGATGGTTCTAGTCTCTTATCTGGTGTTGTCTCAAACACATCCCCTGGTTCCATCCCAGCTGAGGACCTTGTCCCAACAATAGGCTCTCAGCTCATCCCTCAAATGGCAGCCACTTAGACACTACTCAGACGAGGGAGTGTGGGAGAATTCCACAGTTCTAGAGCACCAGTAGCTGCTTCCTTGACAAGTCACCTGGGAAACAGCGATGATAGAGTAGGGGAAGAGTGGGAGAGTGAGGCTATCTCTCACCACTTCTCCTATAACCTTTCCATATTTGTGTCATTTCCTATCGCAATCTGACCTGTACAAATCAGCATCTGCCTTATTATTGAAATCTGGCTTGCCATAGGCTTCTACTGTCCTCAGTTCTTAAGAACTTGCCTCTGCTGGTTGTGAGTATATTCTCCTTTCCTTTAAAGTTCCTTTCTCTCACTTACCCCTTATCAATAAACTAAGTTACTCCCTTCCATGCCTTTACTGCCCCTCCCCTTTTTCCATTCCCCTGGGCCCGGTCCCCAGACACCCGCAATTAATCTGGTCTGCTTGACTGCTCACTACTAGAGGAGATGAGGATCACCACCCCTATTATTTCCATTGAGATGGAGGACCAGTAGGCCTTGTCCTCTGTCTGCCCTGCCTCTATGGCCTTGACTCAGTCATCTGACTAATATATCCTAAGGACCTTTGTATTTTGCCATCTTTCCCATTGCAGCATCCTTAGGATTTCTTGGCTTTTCCATTGATATAACTGAACTTCCTTTTATATACTTTCTCCTCCAATTAGAGTGTGAGAGCAGAGACTGCCTTTCTTTTTCTATCTTCAGCTATTAGTATAGGGCTTGGCAAATAGTAAATGCTTTTTTATTCATTTCTTCTGATAACCAGTTTCCCCTTCATAGATATCTATTTGCCCACTGAGCCTAGCTAATCTAAAATCCTCTGAATGTGAACCCTTCCCCTACTTATAGATTCTTCCACTGTCATTTTTTGTGCCATGTGCATGTCTGGCAATAGCAGGCCTTTAATATGCCTAACCTCAGCCCTTGGTCCTGCCCATCCTTTGTTAATCCCCACAACACAGTTGTGCCCAAGCCTCTGTTTCCTTTGCTTTGCTTCATGGAATCTCAACATGAATTTGGCCATTGTTTAGTGGGACCAGGTGACTATTTTGTGCCCCACCTCCTATCTCTCCCTCTAGAGCCAGGAATGTCCTGGAGTCAGCTTATATAGGCAGAGCCAATTGTTAAATTTTCAGTGTGAGTATTTACATCATGAAAATCTGCAAATACTACAAATCAAGGTTTGATTTATCATTTTATTGATCTCTACACTTAAGAAAGTGATACAGAAAATGTTAATAATGCAGATTAACCTTAAAAGCCTGTCATGTGTTTTTGGAGAGCTGATTGTTAAAACATTTACCAGCATACCCCTGCCCAGAGCCATTCTGATTTCTCAAAAATGACACCAACTTAAAAGTGATTCTTTGTGTCTAGAGTTTCCCTGGAAAACTGATGGGGAATACCACATTAATCAGGATTCTCCTGTAATATCTTGATTACCTTTGTATTTTTCAGGAAACAATAGTCTCATAATTACATCGATTTTCTATGTTTTTCAATCCTCTCAGAAGCTTGGAATATTGTAAATGCCAACTTAAAATGAACTATTAACCTTAACTTACATTTATTATAAGTATTATTACTGTTCACCATTGAGATTGACCCTACTAATTACACACAGGAGATGGTTATTAATACAGTTAGATTTGAATGAAGGTCCAGGAAGGCTATACATATTTGTCCCACCAAGTTATGGTGCTACTCTACCCTAGGTGCTTCAGATAGTTACTATTTAGTTAAATACATTGTGTGGGTACTCACATGTAAGGTTATGTGTATACAGGAAAAAACCCTTCTCCCTCAGCCAAAAGACTTGGATTTATTATCCATGTAACCTTGGATAAGTCACTTAACTTATTTGGGCTTCAATTGCCCTACCTTTAAAATGAGGTCAACTACCTGTGTCTATGTCATATCATTATGATTTTAAAAGTCTATTCTCTCAATCTATTCTATAGAGCCCAGAGCTTCTTAAACTCTGGGTCACAACCCAGAGTTTAAGAAGTGCTGAGGGGGTTGCGAGTGGAAAAAGTTTAAGAAGCCCTGCTGAGTATTATAGACTATGAGATATATATATATATACACACACACACACACACACACACACACACACACATACATATATATGTATATATGTATATATATATATACACACACATATATATAATTCATACATGTAGTATGTATACATGAATGTGTTTAACATTGACATAATCCATATAATTGTCATTTAATAATTATATACTATTTCATCTTGTTAATATGTCATGGCAGGCCTAGCCATTTGCATATTATGGAACAGTTCTTGAGTAATAAAATAATAATAATTATAAAGAACTGATTAACACTATAATATATCACTACAACCTGAAAAAATTTAGGTTGTGTCAAATACCTAACAAGTCATGACTTTGTGGCTTCCATTACACATCACACACAGAAGCTTACTATCTTTCATGAACTGATAGACAACAAATCCCTATGCCACAACTATAAGGATGCTTTAAAAATCCTGGAGAATTGTACTGGGAATGGACAATTTTCATGGACCAAACTCCACCATAGTTGCCCAGACATGACATTGATTTGTAAATACTTAAAAATCATGATTTTCTTAATTGTTGCTATCCTAATTGTTTGTAATCTTGAAGCTTCCTGGAACAAAAAGCTTTCAAAGTGTAGGGAGTAGTAGGTCAAAGAAAAAAAGTGATGAGAAATAGGATGAGAATTGTACCAACCTCATGGTTCTGTCTGCTGTTCAAATTGCATTGAGGATTCTTTCAGGTAGCCTATGGAGGGTGAATGTCTAGCAGTTATTTTATTCGCTTGGGTAATCCCTAAAACATTGAATATAAGTGGAAAATAGGAGAGTGGCAACTTGTCCAATATTGTTTCATCTAAACCCCATTAAAAAGATGAGAATAATGAGGTAAAAATAATGATTATAATAGTAACTCATACTGATATACTACCTTATGGTTTATACAGTATTTTTCACTGATACATGATATAAATATATTTTTCCTATTTTACAGATGAGAAAACAGAGGTTCAGAGCAATTCAAACAAAGTGTAATAAGAAATTTGAAGAGGGAGAGCTCACCTTCATTTGGAGAAGAGAGGGGATGATAAGGGAAATCTGGAGGTATCACCTAAGCTGATCCTTGAAACAGATGGAGCAAGGCTGAGAAGAGTCCCATTCAAGGCATGCTGGGTAGTATGATCCAAGGCATGAGAAGACAACAGAAAGTGGGACAAGAAGTGAGTTTGTGAAAGAAGTCCAGTCTAGCTAGTAAGTTATCATGGGGAGTAGCAAGAGATAAGGCAAGAAAGGTAGGGGGGAGCCAGATTATGTTAGATCTTTGAATGTCATGGTATTTCCTTTACTGAAGTCCTTAACTGTGGTGCTTAACTGTGGCATGGAAAGGATCCTGGGTCCTCAAAAGCCTGACAGTGGAACACTAATTTTGGCATCTACCACCAAGTGGTAGTAGAAGGCTTTGTGCATGGGCCCACTGCTGGGCTCTTAGGCCTTCTCCTAAGTTTTTTTTTTTTTACGTTATTTGGTTTTTGTTTGTTTGTTTGTTTTTAGGTGAATAAAACACGTATTAAGTACTTACTATGTGCTAGAAACTGTGCTAAGTGCTAGGGATATAAATCTAAGCAATCAAAACAGTCCCTAGGATATTATCTTTTCATTTTATCATATTTTTCGGTTGAGGAAAATGAGGCTTCGAGGTGAAATGACCTGTCAATGGTCATCCTGATAAGTATCAGAGATGAGATTTGAACACAGGTCTTTTTGACTCCAAGTCCATTATTGTAGCCATTCTGTCACAAATCCAGGCTTAATACTTAATCACTGGGTGATCTTGGTTGTCATCCTTTTGAATATTCTTTTCAATACTTAAGTGAGTGGTTTGGATCTAATGTTCATTCTCATTCATCTCCTTGTCTTCCTATGGCTTGCCAGTCTGGCCAACATCCCTGGGACTACAAGTTTGTTTGGCTGACCTAAGTTCCTTTCTGTATAATCGCATCTTTTTAGCTAGGAATGGACGCAACACAGGAATTCTGACTCCTCCCTCCCCCCATCTTCTTCCTGGCCCTATACTCACACCTCACTTGAAGCATAGGTGAACCTTGCCCCTAAAACACTAAGGAGGGATCTATATTTAAAAATATCCCCCCCCCCGCCACACACACGGTGTCCCAAAAGTCTTAGTGCAGTTTTAAGTTTCATATGCATAAAAAAACTAAGTGAAATTAAGTAAGCTTCAAACCCACTAGCTGAAGTTTATATATGTGCAGCTGAGATAGGAGGGGAAACTTCACACATCCCAGAATCAAAAGCTGCTTGTTCTAAACATTATAGCAATTAATCACATTGTACATCTGGGAAAGTTTGTGATGGTAAGTTATATCTTAAGTGGTCCAGATGAAGCTTTTGGGGAACTTTTTGTTTTCTACTCTGTCAAATTCTCCTACACTAGTGTTTAACCCAAAGTAAGCTCTTGGAATAATTCGGATTTTTCTGTCGGTCTTCATGCTAGCTTTATCTTGACAGTTCTTAAGAATGCCTTAGACCTCTCCTTGCAGAATGCTTGCAAATTCATAAATAACCATGAGTTCTCTAGATCTGACCCTTAGCATCATAACAAGCCTCATTTCTTGGATAGCGGGTATCAGTGCAAAACAAAGGCTGTTGTCCTTTGGTTGGTATATGCCCAAGCCATCTTTTTAACCAATTAGATATTTCCTTGATATACTTTTTGACCATCCTAGAGCGTGGAAAATATGTTGTAGTTTGCTGGACCTACCTTATGTCTTTCTACTGCTATTTAGAACACCCGAAGCTTCAGAGATTGTGGTCCTACAAGTTCCACAACCTTATAAAAATTCTAGGAAGACACTTACATTAAAATACATAAATAAAAAGATGTACAAATTGACCAATATGACAAAAACAGAAAATGATAAATATTGGAGGGAATATGGGAAAACTGGGACACTAATGCATTGTTGCTGGAGTTTTGAACTGATCTTGGAGAGCAGTTTGGAACTATGCCCAAAGGGCTATAAAACTGTTCATATCCTTTGATCCAGAAACACCACTGCTAGTTCTATATCTTAAAGAAATCAAAAGAACGGAAAAGGATCTACTTGTACAAAAAATATTTATAGCAGCTCTTTTTGTGGAGGCTAAGAATTGGAAATTGAGGGGATGCCTATCAATGGGGACATGGCTGAACAAGTTGTAGTGTATGAACGTAATGGAATACTATTGTGCTATAAGAAATGACAAATAAGATGCTTTCAGGAAAACCTGGGGAGATTTACATGAACTGATACAAAGTGAAATAAGCAGAACCAGGAGAATGTTGTACACAATAACAGCAATATTGTACAAGGAAGAATTGTGAATGACTTAGCTGTTCTCAGCAATACAATGATTCAAGCTAATCCCAAAGGACTCATGATAAAAAACGCTATCTCTTCCAGAGAAAGAACTGATGTCTGAATGCAGACTGAAGCATACTATTTTTCCTTCCTTCCTTCCTTCCTTCCTTCCTTCCTTCCTTCCTTCCTTCCTTCCTTCCTTCCTTCCTTCCTTCCTTCCTTCCTTCCTTCCTGTCTTCTTGTACAAAATGACTAATACGGATTGCACATGTAATAATCTATATTAGATTGCTTACCATCTCATGAAGAGGGGAGAGAAGGGATAGAATTTGGACTTTAATTTGGAATTTGGAATTTAATCTTTCAAAACTTGTAATTGGGGAAATACAAAAAAAGTGTAGCAGAAAGCAGTTTAGAGAGTTCTTAGAGAATTAAAAGCACCATAAAATTTTCCAAATGCATGCAGTTCACTCTCTTAGTCCTTTATCAGTTTTTGAGATTATTCTCTAAATGTTTGATAAAATTCTATGAATCCATCAGGACCAGTATTTTTCTTTGGTAGTTTCTTTACTGGGATTTTTTCTTTTTTTGACATGGGATTATTTGAGATCTCTATTTCATCTTCTGTTAGTTTGGGTATTTGTATTTTTGAGTTATTGCTCTATTGATCTGTATTCTTAATTTTGGTGGCATTTAACTGTGCATAGCAGGTTCTGATAATTCCTTTTATTTCTTCCAGTGTTGCTCTGATTTAGTTAATTGGTTTAATCAATGTAAGTAGTCTCTTCAAAGAACCATATTTTAGTATTACTTATCATTTCTATAGTTTTATTTTTGTTTTCAATTTATTTCTCCTCTAATTTTTCATATATCTTTGTTTTTGCTTATTCTAGTTCCCCCTGTCCATTGGCTTTCTAATTTTCAAAAATGCATATTTGGTTCATTAATCCTCACTTTTTCTATTTTGTTAATGTATGTTTTTAGTGATTTTTTTTTCTCCAGAGTACTAGAGAAAAATATATCCTGGATGTATTTAGATAAATCCTGGAAATTTTGATATTTTATTTCATCATTGTCATTTAATTTTTCCTATGATTTGTTGTTCTTTGACTCACTCAGTATTTAAGATTTTATTGTTAAGTCTCCATTTGGATCTGTGTTTTTTTGCCTGTCATTCTCTTATTCCTACTCAACTGTGAGCCCAAATCATTAGCCATCTCTCAAATACTCAAATAGATCTGTGCCAATGAGGGAGCTTCTTCCAATGAGGTAGGTTAATGCTTGCTTTACTGGACTATTCTTGCTCTGTGTTATTCTCATCCCCATCTTTCTGTAGCATCTATGAAGTCCACAAAGTTCTATTCACTGCTTCATGATGGTATGAAGGTGATCCTCCTCTCTTCCTCCACCTTCTAAAAGATATGGCATGTAAGCACTGTCATATTCCCCATGGAGTCAGGGAAGGGCTATTTACACCCTTATAACAGAAATGGTGACAAGAACAGAGGTTCCTTTAGGAGAATATGAGGTAGGATCCTAGGTCTTTTGCTATTTTTTAGGTTTTGTGTTTCTTTTCTCAAACAACAGAAAGATAGATTTTTAGGGAGTGGCTACCTTGAGGTTTGCAAAATTCTTCAATCAGTGCTTGAGGAGGACCCTGCTGCAATCACTACAGGCTTTCTGGAGAAGATGGTCACTGCCATGTGGAGGAGCCTAACTTTAGGCCTAATTGCCAGAAGACAATGACCTTGAGGAAACTATTTGGAAGAACTGAAGGAAAGATATCCAGATGTCTACCTAAGTTAACTTATCATGTGCCAGTCACTGCTATTGTATGGCTTTTCCCTGCCTAGATAACTACCTTTCATCCCAGACCTGGATCTTTGTATACTGGGCCTCCAGAATCCATGTCCCTAGTCTCCCAAGGAAGCTAATCCGTCCATTTTTGGAACTCCTGATCTAAAGCCTTCCTCTGTTGATGGGTGACTTTATAAGTGCAAACTAGCCAATAAGCCAACTATACCTACTGACTGGCCCAGATACCTGGATGTGTTTCATTTTTGCATCTCATCTAATTGTTCACCCTGTTCACTTTTATTATTATTCTTATTTTCTCTCTTGCAAGAGAGACATACAAGTAAAAATATTTTACAAGGGAAAAAGAAAAGGAAGAGGAAAGAAAACCAGCAAAACAGATTAATATATAACAAAAGTCTGAAAACATGTACAATGTACCCCTGCCTCTACAAAGAGATGAGGTGGAGATGTCTTCCCATAACTCTTATTTTGAGCCATGCTTGTTTGTAATTTTGCAACATTCAAATTTAATTGTTTTGTGGCCCTTCTTTCTATTCACAGTATTGTTAACTATTGTGCATATTGTTTTCTTGGCTTTGCTCACTTCCCTCTGCATCAGTTCATGTAAATCTTTCCATGCTTCTTTGTATTCATCATATTTGAAATACTACATTTAAAATCCAGTTGTTCAAAGAGTTCTGAATCTATCATCTAGCCCATATCTTTGTGAACTAGAAAGACTTTAAATACAGTCCTAGTAAAGGTCTGTGTGCCTGAGGTCTGAGGAGTTTATTGAAAGATTGGACACCAGCTGCTGATTTTTTTCTCCACTACAACTTAAGAAAACTATCACTGTATTGGAGGGGATATGCTCTGCATGTGTGGAGGAAGTGTTCATATATGTACTAGAAGAGAACTTGTTTTGTTCCTTCTGCCTGGAATGCTCTCCCCATTTTTCCTTATTTATCTAAGTTTTACTTATCTTTCAAGGCTCAACCTCAAACCCTACTTTTTCCATGAAAACTTTTCCAACTATTATAGCTCACACATAATCTTTACTTTTTCTGAATTCTTATTGCACAGGTAGTCATTCCCACATCCAGTGCTTAATTGATCCCTTATCATTTTTCATGTGCTAGTTTTGTCTCCTGCTTTTATCTCACTGATTTATATACTATTTATAGTCCCCTCTAGGTCAGGGAGCATGTCATTGACTTCTTTGTGTCCCTAAAGCACACAATATTACCACATAGTAAACTCTCAATAAATATATGTTCAATTTTTCAAATTGCTATACATCCATGATGTACAAAGCAAAATGGTGAAGTCAGCAAAGATTATTTTTAGCACGTATTCCTTTCTGCCCCCTCTACTCTCCAACTTGCTGTTTTTCTCATTTAGTACTAGAGTGGCAGGAGAGACATCTTAAACTTTTATCCTGGTCCTAGGCTGCCTGAGGTCCTACTTATAACAAGCCTCATACTTAATTCCAGGTCTTTCCTTCTATTTTCTTCTTATCGTATTTTCATGTCTGATATCTTATTCCTTTGCATTTTGCTTACTACTCACTAACATGTCCCACTGATCATCTGTAAAATCAAGAGGCATGGACTAGATGGCTTCTGAGGACTAGCGTTCTCTAACACTTACGATTTTATGAATGTGCCAGTGGGTATTGAAGTCTCCGTATGTTTCTTCCCGTGTATTCCTGCTTTTCTCTTTCTAATATGAATCTTTTATAGGTACTTCTTGTCTGGGCTTCTTTGGGGTTGTCTTTCTTTCTTCTTTCCCTTCCTAGTCTATTCTCCATACTGAGAAGAAGTATGTTACTGTGGGGAAAAAAACACAGGCTCTGGAGTTCAAAGACTATGCAGTTTTCATTTGTGATTTCTTGAAATATAGCTCTGAAATAACAGGCTTTAACAAATAATGGTTTTAAAGATCCATTGATTCTATGGACTAGCCCATTGTGTTTCAGTTGAAGCTACTTGACTAAACCTTTAAATCAAATCACTCTGACTTTCACTGAATGGCCAAGGATAGCCCCCAGCCCAAGCCTCTGTGACTCATTGTTTAGGTATAATGGTTTAAAATGAGTGCAAATGGCAATTATTTTGTGTTCTGCCCAGAAACTTTGAAGGTGTTCCCCTCCTGGACTAACATTTTTGTGATGATAATTAGGCCATTTTTGTCTCCATTCTTAACTAGCCCTAGTAATTGAATGGGCCTTGTCTCAGACAAAACGAGACCTGGGAAAGATCTTAACTTAGAAGGGCCAAGGTCATCCACTGCATCCTGGGTACCATGAGTTGTCTTGACTTTTGTCTTATCACTGGACTTCAATGTCTTTGGAAGAAAGCACGAAGCTGATGACTGTGAAGCTCTGCATGACAGGACATCACCCTTGTGATGTCATTGATCCATTTCCAGAATGAAGAACAAACAACAACCATCCTATCTCTGATCTTATTCTCATGTGTGACCGTGGATACATCACTGCACCTTTCTGGGCCTCAGTTCTTTTATCTGTAAGAGAGAAGGTTGGACCAGCTGGCCGCTTAGGTCCCTTCCAACTCTAGACCTATGATCTGTGATTCCTGTGATTTCAATGCTGCTGGAATCTTTGTTATGCATAGATCCGGTTATGTTACTTTGCTCAGAAATCTGGAGGAGTTCCCAACTGTCCACTCCTTTGTCTGGCATTTGGGGGCCTCCATGACTTGATGCCACATTGTCTTTCCAGTTTTATTTCATAGTATTCCCTTCTACACAGTACACTCCAACTTAGCTGTACTGTTGTCTGCCTTCACTTAGAGGTCCTGCCTAATGTGCTCATCACTTGGGCCTTATAACACCTGTTCTCTAAATGGTGCACCATTGCTCAGTGATGAGTGGTAGATGGGTCCTTCTGATGCTTCTGCTTCCTAACCTAAGCATAAGCTACACTTCCAAAAATTCTTCTGTGATGATTGTCTTTAGCATTTCAGTGGCGGTCCACCCCTGTCACAATACAATTAAGCCTTGTATGTAGAGGTGAGGCGGGGTAGCTGGCTGGAGTAGCTTCAAGCAGTGGTTTAGTCAGTATAATGGCAGTGCCAGGAGACTCTGGGGAGGACATTAGTGAACTTATGCATTGGGCTTTTTTCAGTATTCTGTTGTCATGCATGCTTTCCATGGAACTTAGGTTCCTTAGGGTTCCTTTCCAAACTGCTAACTCCGGCTGCTGTGTGGCTGCAATAGGCCCTTTCAGTCAGGCATATAATCAAACAGGTTTTAAAAAATAGGCTTCTGGACTCTTGAGAAAGTTGGCTCAACGGATTGCAAACATCATCAGGATTATTTAATATATAATGATCTATTATATGCTGATGACTGTGCTTGAAGAGAGTTCACCCAAAAAGACATGCAAGAAATTATGACTCACAGTTGAGTCATGGACTGAGAGTCAGCCCAAAGAATAGCAACGTTTTTTACCATCTGTTCCAGAAAATCCTGTATATGGTCCAAGAGATTGATTATGGATTTTTGTTCAATGTTTTTTCTTTACTCTATGTTTTTTCATCTTTGTCTCCTGGATTCTTGACTTGATTTCCTTCAGGTCTCAACTGGTCCCCCCTTCCACAAGAAGTCTTTCCCAATGTCCTGTAATCCTAGTGCCTTTCCTCTGAGATTACCTCTAATTTATCGTATACATATCTATACATGTGTATCTTTTTTGTATATATTTTGAATGAGACATTTGCATGTTTTCTCCACTATTTGACTTTGAGCTCCCTAATAGCAAAGACTGTGTGTTTTATTTGTTAGTTTTGCCTTTTTATCCCCATTACTTAGCATAGTGCCTGGCACATAGTAGGTACTTAATAAATGTTAGTTGACTGACTGGCTACTGACCAAGAGGCATCATGTGATTATATGATTAATAAACATTAGTGAATGTTTATTAACTTGACTTGAACATTGTGCCACCAACTCTAACCTAAAAAGTTGCATCAAGGAACAATTTTAGGATATGAATGGTTGAATGTGTGTAATAAACACGAATTATTTAGCCTATAGGATAGACCAATTGATGGGATCAAATGTTTGTATTGGGAACAAATAGCTTACATAAGTATTGGCGTTTGGCCCTGTGTTTTGCCCAAGTTTTCCATGCTACAACTTGTGCAAGTGTCTTTGGAAGATACTTTTGACCAGTATTACATTTTGAACTATTCAGAAGGCCTCTAGATAAAATCTCACAAAAATAAATAAAAATTTAAGAAGGCTGGATTTTAAATCAGAAGACCTTTAATTCAAGTCCTAGCTCTAACCACTTGCTACTTGTCTGACCATGGGCAAATCAATTCACCTCTCTGAGCCTCACTTTCCTTATTTGTAAAATGGGGGGGGGTTGGCCAGTTGTTTTCTAAGCTCATTCTAGATCTCTATCCATGATCCCATGATAGCTGCTATGTGTGGTTTCTGACCATCTTGTAGCTACTGATGAAGATTTTTCAAACCCTGGGATATATTCTCGTGTTCTTTATGTTAATAAGGAACAAGTACTTTTGATCCCATTTCTGATTTGGAAAATTGTTCGGCTTATAAATATTCCAATGTTTTGGTGGGTCTGGGATCTCATTAATTTATATACTCCCTCCGCTTGTATAGAGTGCAACTTGATCTAATGCCTCCTTATTCTCTGCTGTTTTTTCAATATCCTTTCCTAAATGCTGCAGCGAGGCTATACACAGTGCATTGGAAGCCTTCCCCTTGTCAGAGGTACTCAGCCTTTTTGATCAGTTATGCTTCACTGTAGTGACATGACTGACCCAACAGTCTGACAATCAATGAGATAAAAAATTTCATTAAAAATTTAAATTACAAGTGAATGGTAGCAGTTACTTTTTTAAAAAAAATCAGTTTCAGGCTGTAAATTTGGCAGTACATTAAAATTTTGCCTGCATACTTTCTTAAAATTGGGGGAAAAAAATTTCTGCACAATAAAAAAAAGAGTGGAGAAGACTATTGCCACGTGAGAAATTCTAGTTAAGAAAGTGCTAAATGTATTGGACAAAGTGCCCTTTCTGGTACTGTGAGGAGCAAATTAGCCCTGGTCACTGTGCTGGAATGAGGAAACAATGCCCTAAGAGTAAATGTTGCCGGGGATGGGAGTATAGTTACACTCATGACTTTACTGACAAAGGGAAGGATCAGTGAAACTATATTATGACTGTCTCAATCAATCAATGAATCAACAAGTATTTACAAAGTGCCTACTATGTGTGAAACACTGTGCTGGGTACTGCTGATAGGAAGATAAAAATGAAACAATTCCTTCCCTCAAGGGAAGACGCATGTGCCTAGGTATAGGTATAGACAAAACAGATACAAATCAGGTGGGTAGAGGTAGGGAGATGGTGGCCATTGGAAGGGCAGTGGAATCAGGAAAGGCTTCACATAGAAGATGGTGCTTGAGTTGAACCTTAAAGAACACTGGGAATTCTAAGAGGTGGAAGTGAGGAAGGAGGAATTTCCAGGTGTGGAGCCAGTGCAAAAGCAGAGAGATGGTGTGTTCTGTGTGATAATGCAATTTTACTGGACATTAGTTTGCATGAAGGAGAGTAATACTTAACAAACCTGGAAAAGTAGGTTGGAGGCCAAGTTATAAAGGCCTCTACATACTAAATATAACAATTTATGTTTGATTCTAGAAGCAACAATGAGCCACTGGAGTTTATTGAGGGGTAGGTGGCATGGTGCAGCTAGGTGGCACAGTGAACAGTCTCTGGGCCTGGAATCAGGAAGACGTCTTCCTGAGTTCAAATTTGGCCTCAGACACTTACCACCTGTGTGACCCTGGGCAAGTCACTTAACCACATTTGCCTCAGTTCCTCATCTGTAAAATGAGCTGGAGAAGGAAATGACAAACCACTCCAGTATCTTTGCCAAGAAAACCCCAAATGGGGTCAGGAAGAGTTGGATACCACTGAACAGCAACGAAAGGTGGCATGGCCAGACTTGTGCTTTAGCCTCTACCTCTCAGGGTTATTGTGAGGATCAAAGGAGATAATATTTGTAATGCACTTAGCACAGCGTCTGACACAGTCAGTGCTTCACAAATGCTTATTTATTTCTCCTCTTTTGCTTTAGGGAAATCCCTGTCAGTCTTTGCTCTGTAACAGTCTGGCCTGCCTCCCCCCTCCCTTCTACTCGGGGCTTCTCTGGGTTGCTGAGCCTTCAGAGCTTGCATTTCCACATCACACCATCCCCTTCATATTAAGAGGCAGAAGGAAGGCCTTGGGCATCTTTGCATACCCTTGTGGCTACCCATAAAGATGTGCCAGCCTTCAACTTGCTCATCCACCTCCTTTCGACATCTTCCTTCTGGAAAGTGGCTACTTCTGAAGGTTTATTCAATAGTTTGTCTGAGTTAGGCACCCATTTGTCACTCCTACTGACAAATAACTTCTGCTCTGCATAGCTTGAGAGTGAGATTCATGAAGCACATGCCTTGTGATCACCTCTGCCTTATTTGTACAGCCTGAATCAAAATTATCTCCTTAACTGCTAGGTAGCTGTCAGCTCCCAATATTTGTTGAACAATTTGACCTGTTGGCTCATCTGTTAACAATCTTTTTTTCCCCCCAGGTGGATCACAGTCTTAGCTCTTGTTACTTGAGTGTGTAGATCTAGCAGAGAATACTATCTCAAAGCTGTCCTCTGGATAGTGCTGAGGTTTCTACTCTTCTCCAATTCCACACATCTTCCTCCTTACACTTTGTCAGGCATTCAGCTTGGCGAATGCTGTTTTCCCATGATGGTTAACCACATGCAGCTGTCTTAGATTTATCCTATTCTTATTTGGAGTCAGGACAACCTAAGTTCAAATCCTGCCTCAGACATTTACTGGTTTTATGGCCCTGGGTGAGTCATTTAATCACTCTCAGACTCAGTTTCCTTATTTGTAAAGTGGGATAATAGCAGCTACCTCCCAGGGTTGTTGTGAGGATTAAATGGGATAAACTTGTGTGTTATAACAGTCTGTAGCTCTTAAATGGGAGGGACATGCAGCTTTTTTGATGCTTTCTTGTGAGAGATTTGGCTCAGATCCTATATCTCCATTCGGGTATCCTCATTAGTGTGTCACTGGGTATGGTTGCTTCATAGCAATATTACCATTCTATTGCAAGAATACTAGATATAATAAATGTGTGTTCTCAGCAGCAACCTGCTTAACCTGTTTCCTTCTGTGTAGGAGAGGTCTATCATCACATCTCCACAGTAACACTTGCCACTTCCCTGAATATTCTGTGGAGACATAACGCTGAAATACTGCCAGGGTGAGGAAATCTTGATAAAGAGATAAAAGTCCTTATAAAATTCCATGAATTTTATGAATACCTTGCCAAATGAAGTTGAAACTTCTTGGTCTGACATTCAAGGCCTTCTGCAATCAGATTCCAACTTACCTTCCCAAGCTCGTGTCACACTAATTTTCTTCTGGCAAACTGGACTACTTACTAACTGTTCCTTAAAATCATCCCACCTTTTCCTCACTACCTCCATTGGAATGTGAGTTCCTTGAGAACAGGGACTCATTTTTTCCCCTTTCTTTGTATCCCTAACTCTTACTGTAGTCCCCTATATGTAGTTGTCATTCAGTTATATCTGACTCTTCTTGACCCCATTTGGGATTTTCCTGACAAAGATACTGGAGTGGTTTGCCATTTCCTTCTCCAGCTCATTTTACAGATGAGGAAACTGAAGCAAACGGTTAAGTGACTTGCCTAGGGTCACACAGCTAGTAAGTGTCTGAAGCTGGATTTGAACTCAAGGAGATGAATCTTCCTGACTCCAGGCCTGACACTCTATCCACTGTGCCACTTGGTTTGCACTGTATATAGTAATTATAAATGCTTGTGGACTGACTGACTGATTATTGTCCTTTGCCTAGAATGTACTGTGTTTCCTCCTACTCCCCACCCCACCCCATCCACTCCTTAACATTTATTGCTCATTGAAATTGTATCTTTCTTTTGAGGTCTAGTTCAAATGCTACCTCCTCCATGAAGGCCGTGGCATTCCTCTCCCCCCCCTTCCAGGTGAATGTAATTTCTTCCTCCTCTGATTGCTAATGGCACTTCTTCATTATGCACTTAGTGTGTTTTCTACATATTATAATTATTTATATGCATCTCATTTGCCCTACTATATTGTAATCCTCTGGAGCAATTTTATCTTATTTATTTTTCCATCTTCCATAATGCCTGGCATATAATAAGTACTTAGTATTTGTTGAATTGGAGTGAAACATTTTTTTTTTGACAACCCTCAATTTAAGCCAGGATTAACTTTTGAAGTGAGGACATTTTCACCTACAAGATCTAGTGTAGTTTTTATTCCAATTAAGATCACATGTTTTTCTAGAATGTAATTAACGTTTCATAGAAAGTACCCCCAAATTGTTCTCTGATCATTTTGAGGGTTAATTCTGTCTCCCCAGCTAACTTGTTAAGTTATTGAGAGCAATCAGTATATCTAATACAGCTGCTCTTTGTCAATGGTGCCAGGTGCAGTGGAGGGCAGGTGGTAATAGTAATGATGAAAGCGTCCCACAAAAATGTAGCTTCTTTCTGTAGGAGGTAAGGTTTGTCTTTTTCCCCCAAAGAACAAGAGGCAAGGAGTTAATTTTTCAAATATTTTGTTTAGAGGATTAGAATTTGCATGTAAGTTCTTGATTTTGACCTTTTTTCTACCTGTAGGTAGAAAGAACTTAGATTAACCAATCTACAGCCTTCTTTTAGAATTGCTTATTATAATAGGTCCTAGGCCAAGCCCCATTTGGTCATTGTTTGGGCCCTGATTGTCTCAGAGTTAATGTAGGTAGCAATTACTTTGGCCAGAAACTCTGAGGTTCTTCTCCTCCAAGACTGAGATATATATATATATATATATATATATATAGATATCTATATCTATATCTATATCTATAATATAGATATAGATATATATATATAAAATAGATAGATAGATATAGATATAGATAGATTATAGATAAATAGATATAGATGGATTTTATGTATAGATATAGATATAGATAGATTATATACAGATATGGATATATAGATAAAAATATAGATAGATTATATATAGATATAGACAGATATAGATATATAGATAAAGATATAGACAGATATAGATAGATTATATATAGATATATAGATATAGATAGATTCTATATAGATATATATAGATACAGACAGATATGGATATAGATAGATTATATATAGATATATAGATATAGATAGATACATAGATTTTTTTTTACTAGGTTAAGAGGCCATTCTCTGCCTCATTTCTTATCTAGCCTTAATCACTGAATGAGTGCTACCTCAGTCAAACTGGCTGCAGAGGAGAAAGTGAGGCTGGTGACTTTGCACAGCTCTCCCTCACTTAAATCCAATTCATTTGCATGTCATGGCATCACCTCCCTGATGTCGTGGTCGTCTTCAAGAACGAAGGTCAAGCAACAGCAACTATTCAGGCAGATAGGTGAAGTAAGGGAGTTGCTGAACTTGGGAGTCCTGGATTCAGGAAGCTTCAGTTGTGTGCGACTCTCCATGACCCTATTTGGGGTTTTCTTGGCAAAGATGCTGGAGTGGTTTGCCATTTCCTTCTCCAGCTCGTTTTACAGATGAGGAAATTGAGGCAAAGAGGGTTAAGTGACTGCTCCAGTGTCACACAGCTAGGATGTGTCTGAGGCTAGATTTGAACTCAGAAAGATGAGCCTTCCTGACTCCAGGCTCACCATTCCATCCTCTGCACCACTGAGCTGCCCTGGAGTCAGGGGTACCTGAGTTCAAATCCAACCATAGAAACTTATTAGCTGTGTGACCCTCAATAAATCATTTAACCTCTGTCTGTCTCAGTTTTATTATTTATAAAATAGGGATAATAACAGCACCTACCTGTCAGGGATGTTGTAAGGATAAAATGAGATAATATTTGGAAAGTGCTTTGCAAGCCTTGAAGCACTATATAAATGCTACTTATTGTTGTTAGTACCACTATTACATTCAGAATTCCAAGCTTTTCTAGGGACTGGAATATCAACATTTTAGTTTTTCAAACCCTTCTTCCTATTTAATATACAATCTGAAGTGATGGATCTGTAAGACATAGTGGTTTATAAAAGATGGGTCAAATGGTTGCCCCAGTCCCATCTTCAAGCACTTCATGTGCATTTCATAGGATGTTAGAACAGAAGGAATTTTAAAGTTTATCTAGTAGGTGCCTGCCTCCCCAGTCCCAAATCTGACAGGGGAGGAGACAAGCCCAGGTCATAGGCAGTGAGGAAAGTAAGGTTATTCTATGCGATACTGGCTCTTGAATTTGTAAGCTAGAAGATCTTCAATGACTTGGACTTAGTTTTGTAAGGCCTATGGATTTTTAAATACTTTTAAAAGCAGTATTTCACCAACCATTCACAAATAAAAGCAATATTTGTCCATATCTAAGCAATATTAGCTTTAAGAAGTATTTAACTAGTCATTTCTCCTTCTCCAGCTTTATTTCTATCCTTCCCACTACATGTCCAGTCTACAATGAACTTGGAGTGCTGAATGTGGGGACATGGGAACTGGGTAGGTGCCCTTGGACAAGTTGTTTTAACCTGTCTAGGCCTCAATTTCCTAATCTGCCAAATCAGTGGGTTGAACCAAATAGCCTCCCTTCCCAAAATCCCTTCCAGTTCTAAAACTATGATCCTATGATTTTTATTGAGACCAAAGTAAAAAAGAAGAATGATTACTTAGAAATCTCTCATTCTGAACTGGTTCTGGAGTTGAATTTGACCCATAAATTAAAATAATGTTTACAATCTAAGTTATCCCTTTATTAATTGGTTGTATTCTCAAAATTCATTTCCACATTGATTATTTGGACCTTAAAACATCTATTCCTGTGGAAATTATATTATTAATGGTATTTAAATCCCAAGGTTAACCCCTAGAATCCTATGCAACTCTACAATGTAGCTGAACTATAGTCCTAATAGTATTAGCTTGAATTCTTGGTAACAAAAGTAGGGACTAATGCACTGTGGGAAGGAGGGACCCTAGTCTGGTGATAGGCAAAATTTTTGCAACATGCAAAGTTTGTCTTGGGCATCCTTTTACTCCCCTTTCTGCACTCCTCTCTTATTTCCTAGTGCTTCTTTCCTCAGCCTTCAACCCTTTGCCTTCCTCTTGCATTAAGTCTTCACTCTGGTACTTCATTCAGAACAGTTTTCTTTTAAGTGCTTCATGCTCCAGTTATCTACTTGCCCTTCCTCCATGTCCCCCCTTCCCCCGTGGGGGAAGGAGGTGGGGATCTTCCTCTTAAAATTTCAGTGCAAGGGGACAGCGAGGTGGCACAATGGACAGAACACCGGCCCTGGAGTCAGGAGGACCTGAGTTCAAATCCATCCTCAGACACATAACATTTACTAGCTGTGTGATCCTGGGCAAGTCACTTAACCCTCATTGCCCAACAACAACAACAAAAAATTCAGTGCAGCTAGATTTGATAAGGAAAGGATATAGGAACCAATTTCTACTAAAGTGTGAAGAACTGTTAGAACAGCCTCTCACAGATGTATTTACCTTTTCCAAAGAAGATACTTTTGGCTCAAAGTAATCTCTCTAGTCATAATTTTAAGTGAAATGTCGGCACAATATTTTTCATCAAGAAAGCTGTTATATGTTCTGATTAACCTTGCCTGAGAGTCTCCCCAGGATCCATGTGCCAGTTCCTCCATGGTGTTCCTGCTTTTCAGACCTTTTTCACTTTCTCCACTTCTAAATCCATAGGTTCTCTGAAAACACTAAGTTGGTGGTGTTTTTTTCCCCAAAGTACCTCCCATAGAAATAGCAGAAGGGCCTTTGGGAGTTTGTGAAGGAGGAGAGAAAGGAATAGAGAAGGAACAATTGTACATATGACTACATTATCTGTAAATCACGTGTCTGTGTCAGGGACTACCAGAGTATCTCCAGGGAACTCTCCAGGGTATCGCCTCCTCATCTTGATTCCTACTTCCCTCTACCTTCATCCATCTCCTCTCCCTACCAACAGCAACTTCTTCCTGAGTAATAATTAGACTCATAGGATCATGGTGTTGAAACAATGGATCATCTCATCTTATCCCCTCATTTTGCGGATAAGGAAACTGACGCATAAAGAGTTGAAGTGACCTAATCAAGGTCATGCATAGGGAGTCAGTGGCAGAGCTAGGACTCTAACTGACGTCCTTGATAGCGAACCCAGGTCTCTTTCCACTGCATTTCCTTCTTTGCCATCCCAGATGTGGGATTAACTACTGATTTGCCTGTTCATGTAAGAAAAAAAATTACTGGACAATTGTCCTGGTGTGTGCACTCTGGGTAGCTTCTAGGATGCCAGCAAAGGAGGGTTTTTGAAAAGTTCTCTTAGAAGTCCAGGAGAGAGAATGTCAGAGAATCTTGTAGGCACAAATGCAGCTAGATTACTACAGTTTCAATTTGAGTTTGCCTAATTGGTTGATTTTTTTTCCCCTGTCCCTTTTTCTGTGTCCATTTCTGGTTTTTTTTAGTTTGTTTTTTTTTTGTATAGAGGACATTCAAAATGATCCAATTCATGTAATTCCAGTAACACCTCACTCTATAGTAGCCAGGATTTCTAGGAAGTTCATAGCACAGAATTCACTAGGGCCTCTCAGCATGCTCGAGAGGGAGATTGAGTTCAATATTTTCCACGAAGGTCACACCAATGTAGAACAAGCTTCAGTTTTTCCCTATCTTCTGGTGAGAGCATGCTGAAAAGAGCCTCCTACATGATTCTTTAAGAATAATTGGGTTAGGGGGCAGCTAGGTGGTGCAGTCGAGAGAGCACTGGCCCTGAAGTCAGGAGGATCTGAGTTCAAATACGGCCTCAGACCAAACACTTGACACTTACTAGCTGTGTGACCCTAGGCAAGTCACTTAACCCCAATTGCCGGAAAAAAAAAAAAAAAAACCAAAATAATTGGGTTAGGGGCAGCTAGGTGGTGCAGTGGATGGAGCACCAGCCATGGAGTCAGGAGGACCTGAGTTCAAATCCGGCCTCAGATCAGACACTTGACACTCACTAGCTGTGTGACCCTGGGCAAGTCGCTTAACTCCAATTGCCTCACCAAAAAAACCCCCAACAAACCACCAAGAATAATTGGGTTAGAGTTTGACTAACTTAAGAGGAGCATTTGGCTGCCGAATAAAACTAGTTTCATTCTAATAATCAATGAAATTGACTCAAATGATGGGGGAGCAAGTGAAGAGAAGTGATGTAACTAAGGGTGTGGGAGTGGGAAGGAGGAGAAGGGAAGCAGGAAGACACCATAGGGTATAGTCTTGTTTGGAGGGAGGGAAGAGATAGTAGGTGGAAGACTACAATGAGGATGGATCCTGGAGAAATCATTGGAGCTTGCACAGACCTGTGCTTTGGTATAGAACTGGGGGTCAGGGGTGGAGAATCCTTACTAGCCCTGGGAAAGTTTTGTGCTTGATAGGGACAAAGAGGGAGGCAGAACAGGAGTAGTGGTAGTGGAGTCATAAATGTTTTTCACATACTAAGCTCACGGGGCAGCCCGGTGGAGTGGAGAGACCATAGGCCTGAGAGAGAACACTTGGGTTCATTTCCTGGCTCTGTAGCTAAATTACTATAAGACATGGTGTAAATTACTTTCTCTGGTTCTCAGTGACTCATCTGTGAAATGATCAACCAGATGAACTCTAAATTCTCTTTTGGCTCTGAAGTTCTGCAGGAGTCTCATTACCTCCACTAAAAATGAAGAAAATTGTTTTCATGGTTAGTGTCAGAATAAGGATTCAAAACCATATCTCTTAATTACAGTCCAGCACCTTTATTACTATACCACATTCCCTCTCTCCCAAATGTTAAAATTGATTATCTGAAATAAAAAGGAAACTGAGGAAAAAGTTACTGAACCATCTATGATTTAATTTGCAAAGCTAGCATTTGCATACCAAATCAGAGACAAAGAGTGTTTTACAATGATGGTTTTTAATAACAAAAAAGAGGAATTGGAAAAATTACAGAAACTTGTTTTGAACATAATTCTATTGGACAAAACAATTCACTTGGCTAGTTAGCTTCTCCCAGACTTTCTTAATCCTATGCCAGAGGTTCTTTCCTGCAGGTGGTGCCTTTTGTAACCAAAAATGTATCAAGAAAGAGGAACTTATGGTCAGTGGTTAGCAGTCACTCCACCTCCTCCATCTTCATTAGAATATTCTATTATTCAATTTAGACTCTAGCTCAAGAAAAAAAAAAGGAACTTGTCTACTAAAACCGGAAAGAGGAATTTAATCTCTGGATAACCTTTCTCTAGCTGCTAGAAAGGGGAACTTAGCCTCTGCTCAACCCCCTTTTCTGCCAGAAAAGGAAACTTAACTTTTTTAAAAGAGAAATCCTAGAATTATTTTTATTATGTCTTCTAAATTATCTGCTACTAAATGATAGAGTCTTCTCAATCTATCTATTCACTAAATCTATAGGTAACGTAGACTTAAGGGACTATGTCTCTTAGTCTGGCTTATATTTATAGAATTGAAGGGTCATGATGGACAACAGCAGAGCTTCTAGGTCAAATGGTCTGTAGGGCAGTGGTGTCAAACTCAAATAGAAACAGGGGGCCACAAAAGGATCCCTACTGGCCTCATATTGATTTAGAAAATCAGATATTATATAGTATATGTTCTGTTGTATTATGTTAAATATTTCCCAATTCAATTTTAATCTGTTGGGCCCTCGTGCCAAGCTTGCACCAGTGTTTTACATCTCTGGATAGGAGATGAACAATGTATGCCTGGTTACACCTGGTTCCAAGAAAAATGGGTCTTTTAAAACTCCATTGTTGCCAATGATGCATTTTTAAAAAGGCATAGAAAAGAACAGAAGACAGCTCAGAGGATAGTTCTGGAGTCAATGTACCAAATTTATGGTATGTGTTAAGGAAAAAAGGGGAGAATAACTCCTTATTTTGCTTGCTACCTAACATAGAGAAAGGGGAAAGCCCTTATAAGTCAAGATGGTCTCATCTTATTACTGCATTAACCCCTGTAGCCTAGTTTTAAAATGCGCTCATCTTGGCTTTGCCTTTTTCCATCTCTATCCATACTTAACAAGTAGGATGAATATTGGTTGGATATGACAAGCCTGGTGCCACAATTGTATTCATGTGAGCACATATTTATATTCATCTTATTCTTCCACATCGGGCCTTTAGGGACATCCTCTTATAGGATTAGTTAACTCATTTTCCTGGAAACCAGGATGATAGAGTTGGAGAGAAGAGAGTTTAGAGATAATCTATTCCAATCTCTTTTATTTTGCAGGGGAGAAAACTGAGGCCCAGACAAATTAAATGAATTGCCCAAGTTCCCACAAGTAGCAAGAGACAGAGCTAGGATTTGAACTAAAACTTCTCTGCTTCCAATTCCAGCATCCTTTCTATACTGTGCTATGCTGAAACATATTACTAACTTCATACCATAGAAATGATTCTTGAAAATAGGTCACAGTGAATAGAGTTCTGGATTTAGGGTCAGGATGACCTGGATTCAAATCTTGCCTCTTTCAGGTCTGAATCACATCTCTGACACTGAGTGACTAAGGGCCAGTCTATTAACTTTCAACGTCTCAGGAAACTCTCAAAGACTGAAAGTTAAATAGACAGGTTTTAATCTATGACAGTGGAGGAAACTCCCACTCTGGGAAGCCCATACTGAAGAAACCACAGATCCTCATCAAATTGCACACATAAATGTAGCTATGTAAATATGCCAAGGACTTACAATGTCAATTGTGGTGCATGCCTATATATAAACTCTTTCTTTGATTATGTTGATCACATCATTTTGAAATATTCCCCAAACCTCATACTCTGTATTATATTTCTCTATTGACTTCTTCATTACAAGGAAGATAAAAAAACAAAAAAAAAAGGATTATCTCTGATTCAAAAGATGCCTGAAAGTGGCAGCAAACCACAAATACGGATAATATTTTTTAACAAAAGACACACCCTGACTTACAAACCAGTTGTGGTTCAAAAACTCATTTCCAAGTTGGTTCTAAGTTGTAATTTGAAACACTTTTTCTTGTCAAAATAATTTTGCTGCTATGACCTGTAAAGCACTCTTTTATGTTAGATGATGTTATCCCTCTGAAGGCTTTCAAAATTTTCAATGCCTGAGCCAACATAGAAACCATCACATTGAACCCAAAGATGATGATGATGATGGTGATGATGATGATGATAATAATAATAATAATAATAATTTTCAATCCTCTAGTGCTTTCAGGTTGATAAAATTCTTTCCTCATAAGAACTATGGGGCAGGGCAAGCAGTATTATCTCTTTTTACAGGTAGGGAAATTATGACCCAGAGGGATTGAGGTGACTTGTCCATAGTCACCCAGCTAGCAAGTTGGAGCTGTGATTCAGGCCTACCTAGGTCTCCTGACTCTAGGTCTTTCTACCATACAACTCATTTTGATAGTGTGTACATGGAGAGAAAAATATAAGGAGATCAGGAAATCATTTATACATGTTTACATTTCTGAAATAAAACCTCAAGTATATTTGAGACTGTCTTAATTTAGAGGAGGAAAAATAAGATAAATTAAAGCATGCATTTTACTTTTTAAATGATATCAAACCATAGAGAACAGACGCCCTATGACTCAAATTAAGATGACATGCTATGAGTATAAAGCCAACTAGGAACAAAATCCAACAACAGAGAAATAAAATTATGCTATTATTCATAGTCTAAATTGAATGAAACCTATAAGAAGAAAAATGCATCATGACATTAGCCAGGTAGTAAGCACTGGTTTCTGTAGATAATTATGAGAGTTTGTAGCATCTTACAGGTAAAACATCATGAATAAAAGGAGTTCCAGTGGGGTAGGTGTGACTTTCAAGTGGACTTGGTCTAGACACACCCATGGAAACTTCCAAACACAGATGAGACTAGTAGCTGCCTTTGATCTACATGTAAACTGATTAAGCAGAACTATAGACTGGCAGGTAGTAGACATCAATTTTTCAGCTTCTAAGAGGGTTAGCATTCAGAGAAGAATAGATGGACCATCTAGACTAAAGAAAGAAAAAAATCTCTACTTCTAATGTTGGGTTGGGTCTACTACTGCTTTGCAGTTTGACCATCAATTTAGTTTAAGAAATATTTGTTAAGCTCCTGCTATGTGCAACACTCTCTTCTAGGTATTGGGAATAAAAGATAAAAAGGAAATGGTCCCTGCCCTCAGGGAGCTTATGTTCTATCAGGTGTGTGTGTGGGGGTACATTGTAAAAGATGAATGGAATATGGTTGGTTGTTTCCCTCGTTTTGTGACCAAAATCACATTGCTATGTTACAGTCAAGGTACACTGAGGCTGATCAGATCAACACTAGCTTGGAATGCTCTACCACAAAGTTGAACAGAAATAGACCATGTGGGCATTTGGGGTGGATTCTCTAAATTTGTGTATCTCCCATTTATTTTGAGCTACGTCAATTCTGCTTTGCTCATAGAGCGCAGCACCTCCTCTGATGAGGGCACATCATTATGAGTGGTCCTGTGCCAGTGTCTCTCATGTCATGCAATCAGTTCCAAAGTTCTTGAGACCTTGAGAATGCCCTTGTGTCATTTTTTCTGATTATCATGTGAAAGCTTGACTTGAGGTGAATTCTTTGTAAAATAGTCTTTTAGGTAAGTGTACATTTGCCATTCAAGCAATGTGACCAGCCCATTAGAGTTGTGCTCTCTGCAGTAGAGTTTGAATGCTTGGCAGTTTAGCTAGAGAAAGGACCTCAGTGTCTGGTACCTTATCTTGCCAGGTAATCTTCAGAATATTTTTAAGACAAATCAAATTAAATGATTCAGTTTCCTGGCACGGTGCTGGTATACTGTCCAGGTTTCACAGGCATGCAACAGTGAGGTCAGCACAACAATTCTGTAGGCCTTCAGTTTGGTAGTTAGTCTAATATCTCTTTTCTCCCACGCTTTCCTTCAGAGCCTCTCAAACTGAGCTAGCTCTGGCAATGCATGCATCAGTCTCATTATTAATGTGTACATCCCTGGAAAGTATACTGCCAAGATAAGTGAACTTATCCACAGTATTCAAAACTTCTCCATTTGTTATAACTGATGATGGTTCGACATATGGCTGGTGGGGTGCTGGTTGATAGAATACTTGTGTTTACTTGGTGTTAATTGTTAGGCAAAAATTAGCACAAGCAGCAGAGAATTGATCCTTACTTTGTTGTGTTGCAGCTTCAGAGGCTGCGCAATCATCTGCAAACAAAAAAAAAATCATGCACCAACACTCCATCCACTTCAGTCTTGGCTTGTAGCCTTTTCAAGTTGAAGAATTTACCATCAGCGCAGTAGCTGATGCCATGTTTGTCCTCAGTGAAGGCATTTGACAGCTTGGTTGAAAACATTATGCAAAAAGCACAGGAGCAAGCACACAGCCTTGCTTCATTCCATTGGTGACTGGGAAAGTGTGAGAGCATCGTTCATTATCCAGAACCTGGGCTGCCATGAAATTGACATACAATGCTGATAAACTTCTCTGGTAACCAAATTTTGACATAATTTTCCATAAGCCCTCATGACTGATAGTATCAAAGGCCTTGGTCAGATCAACAAATGTTACCTACAGAACTCTGCTTTGCTCCTGTCATTTCTCCTGTAGTTGTTGGGCTGCCAACACCAAATCAACCACTCTTCAGCCCTTTCTGAAGCCACACTGGCTCTCAGGTAGATGACCATCTTCCAGGTGAAGGATCAGCCTGTTAAGGAGGACTCTGGAAATGATCTTGCCAGCAATGACTAAGTGAGAGGATGCCCCTCCCTCCTGTGATTGTAACAGGACAATCTATTTCCTTTACCTTTTATAGAGATGGACAATGGTGGTGTCCTTGAACTTCTGGGGATAGCCTCCTTTTGCCATACAACCCAGAAAATTTCAGTCAGCTTTTGTATGAGGAGTGGACCCCCCACATGGTAAATCTTAGCTAGAATAGAATCAGCACCAAGTGCTTTGCCACAGGAGAGGATCCTAATGGCATTCAAAACTCTTCTTTAGTTCTAACTTCAGCTAGGGAGGGACTGACTTCAATCTGAGGTAGTTGCTGGCTTCAGCATTGATTGATGATGGTCTGTTGAGAAAACCACGGAAGTGTTCAGCATATCTCTCCAGGAGCATGCCCTTATCACTAATAAATGTGGTTCTATCAGTGTAAAGTAGTTGAGATGCACCATATGTCTTTGTCCCATAAATAGCCTTCAGGGCATCCTAAAAGCACTTTGGATTATTACTATCAACATTAAACTGAATTTCATCTGCCTTCTCCTTGAGCCATGAATCCTGAATCTCTCTAAGCTTCACTTGTAATTTACTTTTGATGGAATTAAATGCTGCCTTCTTAGAGATGGATGAACTATCCTACTGGTAAACCCTGTGGAGTTTTCATTTTTCATTTAGCAACTTCTGAATTTCCCCATCACTTGTGTCAAATCAGTCTTGATGTCTGTGAGTATTCTGATCTAGATGAGTAAATGCAGTGCTGTACACCAAATCCCAGAAATCTGCCCACTCTTTTTCTACTCTACCATTGCCAACTGTGTGTTAAGTCAACACTTAAGTCAACATTTTCCCTCCAACTTAGTAATGAATTGTTCCCAGTCAAGGAAGCACTCTAATCTATTGACATTAAGTCTTCTGGGAGTCATTTTTTTTTTGTCTTGGGACTGCTACTTTAGTTGAATGTGAATATTTAGCTTAGAAAGGATAAGTCTATGATCAGTCCAATACTCTGTGCCACATATTGCCTTTGTCACTCTCACATCCTGTGTCTCTCTTGTCCTTATAATGAGTCTATTAAATGCCAATGTTTGCTGTGAGGTTGCATCCATGAAGTTTTATTGCATTTAGGTAAATGGAAAATAGTGTTGGTGATGAGAAGGTCATGAGATGCACAAGTCTTCAGTAGTAAGTGACCATTGCTTTTTTTCTATTAACTCTATTTCTCCCAAGGGCTCTCTGCTATGTCTGGTAGTCTGAGCCTACTCTAGCATTAAAGTCACCCAGAATTATAAGCTTATCCTCATCTGGCACATTCATAAAATTTTTCTTTGACATCATCAAGGTGTGTCACTGTAGGCGCATAGGTACTGATGATGGTGGCATGGAATTTCCCTGCAAGTGGTGATTGTATTGTCACAAGCCTGTTGTTCACTCCTTTTGGTAGGCATACAAGCTTGTTGAATAGATTAGTTTTGTTTGCAAAACCTATGCCAGCTTTCCAGTGCTCCTCTTCCTTATGGCCACTCCAGAAAAATGTGTATCCAGCTTCAATTTCAGTAAGCTGGCCTTCATTTACCAGTCTTGTTTCACTCAGGGCTGCTATTTGGATGTGACACTTCATAAGTTCTTTCCCAACAAGAACTGTTTGTCTTTCAGGTCTACTGGCTCTTGTGTTGTCTTTAAGTGTGCACACATTTCATGTACTGATGGTGAGTGGAAGGAAGGAGGTGGATATTCAACAAAATAGGAGACTTCCAAACTTTCCTGATAAAAAGACCAGAGCTCAACAAAAAATTTGATCTTCAAGTACAGGACTCAAGAAGTACTTAAAAAGGTAAATGGGACAGAAGGATTCAATATGTTGTTAATAAGGGGGGGATGTTTAAACCACTACAAGGGAATATGAGACTTGCAACCCTTGAGAACTGTATTGTTATTACACCTTGTTAAAGGAGTATACATAAAGAGGGTGCATATTAGTTGACTTTGATGTAATGATAAAAAAAAATTCTAATCAAGTGGGTTAAATGGATCCAAATACGTGGATCAATCTAATCTTATAAAAGGTACTGAAAAAGGAGGAGGCAGACAAGGGTAAATTACATTATAGGAAAAGACACAAAATCCTATTACAGCAGGGGAAAAGGGGGGGGAGCATTGTTTGAACCTTACTCTCATCAGATCAGGCTGAAGAAGGGCATAATATAATCAGTTAAGTATAGAAATCTAACTTGCCCTATAGGCAGTAGGAGGGAAAAGGGGAAAGAAAAGGGAGGGGGAAAGAAAAGGGAGGGGGGGAAAGAAGGGAGGGAAGCAGCAGTAAGAATAAAGGGGAAGAAAAGGGAAAGGGATAATAAAAGGGGGAAGGGACTGAAGGAGGTGGTGGTCAAAAGCAAAATACTAGTGAAAGGGAGAAAGGAAAAAGGAGAAAGAAAAGCATAAATAGGGGGGGAAAAGGATGGAGAAAAAGACACAGATAGTAATCGTAACTGTGAATGTGAATGGGATGAACTCTCCCATAAAATGGAAATGGATTGCAGAATGGATTAAAAACCATAATCCTACAATATGTTGTTTACAGGAAACACATTTGAAAAAGAGTGACACATACAGGGTAAAGGTAAAAGGCTGGAGCAGAATATATTATGCGTCAGCTGAAGTAAAAAAAGCAGGGGTAGCAATCCTGATCTCAGACAAAGCAAAAGCAAAAATAGATCTAATCGAAAGAGATAAGGAAGGAAACTACATCCTGCTAAAAGGCACCATGGACAATGAAGTAATATCATTACTAAATATATATGCACCAAATGGTATAGCATCCAAATTCTTACAGGAGAAGTTCAGGGAGTTACAGGAAGAAATAGACAGCAAAACTATACTAGTGGGGGACCTGAACCTCCCCCTCTCAGCACTAGATAAGTCTAACCACAAAATAAACAAGAAAGAATTCTATCAAACATTTAAAGAACAATTAATTCCAATACTATATAGACTATTTGGGAAAATAGGTGAAGAAGGAGTCTTACCAAATTCTTTCTATGATACAAATATGGTGTTGATACCTAAGCCAGGTAGAGTCAAAATAAAGAAAGAAAATTATAGACCAATTTCTCTAATGAATATAGATGCAAAAATTTTAAACAAAATATTAGTAAGTAGATTACAGCAACTTATCACAAGAATAATACACTACGACCAGGTAGGATTTATGCCAAGAATGCAGGGTTGGTTCAATATTAGGAAAACTATCAGCATCATTGAGCATATCAACAACAAAACCAACAGAAATCACATGATCATCTCAATAGATGCAGAAAAAGCTTTTGATAAAATACAACACCCACTCCTATTAAAAACACTAGAAAGCATAGGTATAAATGGAGTCTTCCTTAAAATAATAAATAGCATATATCTAAAACCTTCAGCAGGCATTATATGTAATGGGGACAGACTAGAAGCATTTCCAATAAGATCGGGGGTGAAACAAGGATGTTTCACCATTATCACCACTGTTATTCAATATTGTACTGGAAACCTTAGCTTTAACAATAAGAGAAGAAAAAGAAATTGAAGGTATTAGAATAGGCAAAGAAGAAATAAAGCTATCACTCTTTGCAGATGACATGATGATATACTTAGAGAATCCTAGAGAATCAAGTAAAAAACTACTTGAAATAATAAACAACTTTAGCAGAGTTGCAGGCTATAAAATAAACCCACATAAATCATCAGCATTTCTATATATTACCAACAAAGCCCAACAGCAAGAGATAGAAAGAGAAATCCCATTTAAACTTATTGTAGACATTATAAAATATTTAGGAGTCTACCTCCCAAAACAAACCCAGGAACTCTATGAACACAATTACAAAACACTTTTCACACAAATAAAATCAGATCTAAATAATTGGAAAAACATCAGTTGCTCATGGGTAGGCCGAGCTAATATAATAAAAATGACAATCCTACCTAAGCTAATTTACTTATTCAGTGCCATACCAATCAAACTACCAAACAATTATTTTATAGAGTTAGAAAAAATAATAACAAGATTCATTTGGAAAAACAAAAGGCCCAGAATATCAAAGCAACTAATGAAAAGAAATGCAGGGGAAGGTGGCCTAGCAATTCCAGATCTTAAATTGTGTTATAAAGCAGCAGTCATCAAAACTGCTTGGTACTGGCTAAGAAAAAGGGAGGTGGATTAGTGGAATAGGTTAAATATGCAAAACACAGTAGTCAATGACTATAGTAATCTATTATTTGATAAACCCAAAGACCCCAACTTCTGGGATAAGAACCCACTCTTTGAAAAAAACTGCTGGGAAAACTGGAAAAGAGTATGCAGAAACTGGCATAGACCAAATCTCACACCATATACAAAATAAAGTAAAATGGGTTCAGAAGACTATAAAGCTGATACCATAAGTAAACTGGGAGAACAAGGAATAGTTTACCTATCAGATCTATGGAGAACAGAAGAATTCATGACCAAACAGGAGATAGAGAACATTATGAAAAGCAAAATGGATAATTTTGATTACATTAAATTGAAAAGTTTTTGCACAAACAAAGCCAATGCAACTAAGATTAGAAGGAAGGTAGAAAATTGGGAAAGAATTTTTACAACCAGTCTCTCTGATAAAGGCCTCATTTCTAAAATATATAGAGAGTTAAGACAAATTTATAAGAACACAAGCCATTCCCCAATTGATAAATGGTCAAAGGATATGAACAGACAGTTCTCAGATGAAGAAATTAAAGCCATCTATAGTCATATGAAAAAATGCTCTAAATCATTATTGATTAGAGAAATGCAAATCAAAACAACTCTGAGGTACCACATCACACCTATCAGATTGGCCAACATGACAAAACAGGAAAATGATAAATGTTGGAGAGGATGTGGGAAAATTGGAACTAATACATTGTTGGTGGAGTTGTGAAATGATCCAACCATTTTGGAGAACAATTTGGAACTATGCCCAAAGGGCTACAAAAATGTGCATACCCTTTGATCCAGCAATAGCACTTCTAGGGCTATATCCGAAAGAGATCAAACAAATGGGAAAAGGACCCACATGTACAAAAATATTCATAGCAGCTCTTTTTGTGGTGGCAAAGAATTGGAAATTGAGAGGATGCCCATCAATTGGGGAATGGCTGAGCAAGTTGTGGTATATGAATGTAATGGAATACTATTGTGCTATAAGAAATGATGAACAGGCTGACTTCAGAAAAACCTGGAAAGACTTATATGGTCTGATGCTGAGTGAAGTGAGCAGAACCAAAGAGGACTTTGTACACAATAACAGCCACGTTATGCGATGACTAATATTGTTAAACTGAACCCTTCTCAGCATTACAAGGATCTAAGACATCTCCAGAGGCCTCAGGATGGAAAATGCTGTCCACATCCAAAGAAAGAACTATGGAAGTGAATTGCTCTCACTTATTTTTACCTTCAGTTGAGTTTTGTTTCATCTTTCTGATGGTTCCTCCTATTGGTTTTCATTTTTACTTACAACTTCACTAATGTGAAAATATGTTTAATGGGTATGTAAATGTAAAGCCTATGTCAGATTGTGTGCCATCTTGGGGAGGGGAGGGAGAAAAAGGCAGAAAAAATTTTCAACTCAAAAGCATATGGAAAAAAATTTTTTTTAAATAAATAAAAGGATAGATAAGAGGGGAGAGATTTGAATGAGGGACATCAGTTAATTAGTAAACAAATTGTCTAGCAGCTGTATAAATGGAGAGGAAATATGTAAAAAATTTTGTGGAAGTAGAATGGACAAGGCATGAATGTAGATTTGATATTAGAGATGAAGAAAAGGAGAGTTAAGGATGACTAAACAGGATGGATGTGGTACCCTCAAAAGAAATAGTTTGAAGGAGGAACTTGGGGGAGATACAATAAATTCCATTTTGGAAATATGTTGCATGTGTGGTTGGGATATCCAAATGTAAAAGTCTCATAGGCAGTTGGAAATGGAGGACTAGAATTTAGGACAGAAATTGCAAGTGGATTTGAGAGTCATTCCAAAATTAGCAATAAGAATTTAGCTCATGAGAGCTGACAAAATCAACAAGTGAGGGAGTATTCAGAGAAGGAGAAGCAGGTCCAGAAGAGAGCCTGTGTCTGAGATGAATGAAAATCTAGCAAAAGAGGTTAAGAAAGAGTGGTTAGATGAGTAAAAATACACTGAGGAAAGAATGTCAAGGAAACCAAAGGAGAAGAGAGTATCTGGGAAGAGGAAGTTGTCAACAGTGAAAACACTGGAGAGAGGTAAAAAGAAGACAGAAAAGGTTATGGGATTTAGCGGGTAGATCATAGGATCATACATTTGTATATGAAAGGAAACCTTAGAGGTCAGATAGTCCAACCTCTTCATTTTTACAAATGAGGCAACTGAGGCTTAGAAAGATGGAGTAACTTGTCCAGGGTCACATAGCTAGTAAGTGTCTAAGGCAGAATTAGAATTCAGGTACTCCTGACTCCAGTATACTTGACCCCACTGCACCATTTAGGTAATTTTTAAACTTTTTGAGAACAGATCCTAAAGAGTGGTAGGGTCAGAAGATACTTTCCAAAGATTGGCTTGCAAAGGATTTCATGGTGAGTAGGATGTGAAGAAGTAGGGACAACACATGAGGACAAGTGTTTTATAATAGTTTACATGTGAAAAAGAGAAGAGTTACAGGATGATCACTTGGAGGTGGGTGGAGAGTAAGTAAAGACTTTAAGGATGAGGAAGACCTGGGCCTGTTTGTAGGCAACAGGGAAGGAGCCAGTGGGAAAAGCTAAAGATGAAAGAGAGGGAATGATTAAGGACGCTATCTTTCAGAGAAGGTGAATGAATGAATAAAAATTTATTAAATCCTTAATGTGCCAACCCTTTGGTAAACACTAGGGATAGGAGCAAAGACAGTCTATACCCTCAGGGAACTTGTGTTCTAATGGAAAAGACAACACATATAGGGAAATGGTGGCCAGAGAAAGGTCATTTGGTTTGGAAAGTCATAGGGATGGTGTGTATATGTATATATGTATGTATATTTAGGGCAATTGGGGTTAAGTGACTTGCCCAGGGTCACACAGCTAGTAAGTGTCAAGTGTTTGATCTGAGGCTGGATTTGAACTCAGGTCCTCCTGACTTCAGGGCTGGTGTTCTATCCACTGCACCACCTAACTGCTCTCATAAGGGAATATATTTATAAATATTTTCCAACAGTAGCAGCAATATTAATTTAATTACAGTACTAGAGTTAGAGAACAGGGGGTGAAGGGTATTCAAGCAATGGCAAAGGGGCTGACTAAGGATGTAAAAGTAATAAATCTAGTATGGCAGGGTTTTCTATTATAGTGGATAACGAGAAGTACTCACAACTCAGTAGGAAGGAAGCAGCAAGACTAAAAGGATTAAATCCATCTGGGCATAGTCTCTGTTCTGATGGCACAGAGGCAGGGCAGCTGGAGAGAAGTTGGCTAGGGAGCAAAGGGAAGCAAAGATAACAGTACCATTTAGCTGTATCTCCTCTCCCTACTCCATTCCAATTCCAGTTCATTGTTTATCTGTAGTGTTTGTCCAAGAAACATTGTCCTGATTCAACATTTGGCGTTTTATATGCTGGCAAAAGAAAATTAATGCAATTCTCTTCCTTTTACTCTTAATTCTTAGCATCTTAATGTGCTGGGGTCTAGATGGTGGCCTGGAAAGTCCCTTGTTGCACAAGGGATGTTGTGGAGGAGGTCGTAGAATTGTAGAGGAAATTCATTCATCTAGCATGGGCTGGACTTGGCATCCATTTAGATTCCTTCTAGCTCTGGGACATTACAATTTTATGATTCTCTTCATAGTTCATGTCACTAATTCATGCTCCTTGTAGGGACATTACCTGCCCTTACCCCAAACTCTTCCTCTCCTTAGTCACACTCTTTGTGCTCATGTTCCTATCCCTACCCTTTTTACATAGAATAGGGTAAAAAAAAAAACCAAGCAAACAAAATTAAGAGAACAAAGCTAAGTGTACTCTGAAATTCTCCCCTACTCAGAAATTGTGGCATTTTAAAAACATAAATATTATTTAATGTAAAATACTTAACACTTAGAAATTAGCAAAGCCTGAATTAAATTAGATTAAATGAAACTTATGCTTAAAGATCCCATGAATTATTTAATTAATCCCATGAATTGTATAGTAGATTTTTTTTTAGCACTATGATGGAAGGTATGGAGAAGAATGCTAAAACTCGGAGTTGTTGTTGTTGTTGTTTGTGTGTGTGAAATCATTCACAAAGCTCCAAGCTATTGGTGGTAGCTCTCAGGGCAGAGCCTTCACATCTGAGCAGGAATGGAGGGCTGGGGAGAAGGTGGGAGGCAAAGGTCCTGAGAGTTTAGGGAGATGAACTAGGAAAACTAGGATCTCTGGGCTTTGTAAACCCCTAGTGAAATGTCTCTATCACAGATAAGGCCCTAGTTAACACCTTTGTCTTTTCTATAGGTCTCAGGGAACAACTTCCTTTTACTGCCTCCTGGTACTTCTTGCCAGGTTTTTAATCCTTCCATGCCCATTGAAGCATGGAAGGCATTTTCTTCTCTACTTTCCTCTCCTTTTGAAGATTTCTAAAGATTTTTGTTTTTTTCCCTAGTTCAAGCAAGAAGGGGAAATAGAAAAGGGCTAAAATGAGATCCTTTTAATGTTCTGTTCATCTACCTTATCTTTCCCTAACTCATTATTTCTTTCCTTCCTCCCAATTCATACCTTAGAGGAAAAAACAAAAGCACACAGAGATCATAGTGATGAATTACTGCAGAATGCAAAAAGATATAATGATATTTACTTATATGTCAGAGGAAAACTCAACTTCAGGGTCAGCTGTCCTAGGCATTTGTCACAGGAATTAGGATAAGTTCTCAGATGTGGGTGAGGAGGAGAGGCAGGGTTCAGGCCTGGGGACATTGCCAATAAGACCAGTGCTGGAGTTAGAAGATTAATTGTTGTAAGGGAACTACGAATGTACATGTGGTGAGGTATGATACATTTCCTTCCTTTCCTTTCCCTTCAGCAGGTCAGTAATGTTATAAAAGAACCTACTATTGGTAGGATTTGGATCAATCAATAATCCATCTACAAACATTTATTAAGTAATTATTATGTGCTAGGCATGGGGCTAGGTGCTGGAGATATGAAGCTGAAAATGAAAGTCTCTCCCCACAAGAAATTTACATTCTCTTGAAGGGAGTCAACATGTACACAGATCAATACATGCAAAATAAATCAAAGACAATTTCAGAGAGAAGGACAAGAAGCTAGGGGAGGGGGATCAGGAAAGGCTTCATAGAGTTGATGGTGCTTGAGCTAAGTTTTGAAGCAAGCTTGAAATTTTAAGAAGTGGAAGTGAGAGGAAAATATATTCCAGGTATTATTACCTGGGCAAAAGCAAGAGATGGGAAATGGGATTTTGTGTAGGAGGAACAGTAAGTGAACTAGTTTGTCTGCACTGTTGGTATATGAAACAAAGTAATATATAATAAACTTAGAAATGATGTATGCCCTATTTGTCTATGCTGTATGCATGGTGTGTACTATGATGTCTGTTGAGTGTATGAACCGAAGTAATGTATGATAAACTTAGAAAGAAACGTGAGATGAAATGAGAAATGAGTGAGAAGCTGGCAAATAAGGATGGGGTTACCAGGGTGTTCTCTAGTGAGGAAAAAGGAAGGGAAGAGGTGAAATAAGCTCTATGTAAGATATGGAATTGTGGAGCGGAGTCCTATGACCAACTAGTTGTCATTCATGTATGACAGTCATGATGAATTCCTGTGTATGGATTTAGAAAATGTCCTGCTGCAGTCATATGCTATGGCAGAATCTGTACCTTGATTTCGTACAGCAGGTTACCCAAGCTACCAAAGGGCTCCTTCTCCTATCTCAGTGCTTTTTCACTGACTGCCTCCATGACCAGAATACTGTGCTGCAATATCTCTGTCTACTGGAATCTCTAGTATCCTTTAAGTCTGAGTTCAGGTAATACTTTCTGCTTGAGGCTTTGGTGGGTCCTCCAACTACTAGTATCTTCCCATCCAAGGTTACCTTATGTTTGGTTTCTCTATATCTTGTAAATTCCTATAGATGTACATGTTATAACCTTCATTCAAATGTAAGGGAATGTTTTCATTTCTATGTATAGTGACTGGCATATAGTCAATACTTAATAAAAGCTTATTTGGTTGATTGACTCAGATTGGGGTAATGTGTTTGTCATGAAACTGGAATATTGCCAGGCACATAGGTAGGGGAAAGAGTAGGGGAGCAGTTGGTTGCCCTGGGACTTCCTCAGTGGTATTTAGACTATTGGTGTATGAATGGTTTGTTGAAGCAGAGATTAGGCAATTTTGGAGTTAAGAGAGTGTGTCACAGAAGTCATGTTATTTAAAGTTAACAAAACGTTCAGTGAGGGCCAGAGGAGGAATGCGTACTGGTGGAGAAACCACCAGCAAGTTAAGAGTGACTGAACTCCTGACACTGAGCTTGGGTCAGTCCACATTGTGTTTTATGCTGCTAGTAAGCACAAACAATACGTACCAGAATGGAGAATAAATAATGACACTTGATGTCAGATGCGATCTAGCAATGCCTGAGTGAAACCAAGAAATGTGGCTCCCACCTCCAAGCCCTAGAATAGGGTGGCACTGAAAATGCCCTTTGGTAGCTTGGGTAACCTGCTGTACGAAATCAAGGTACAGGGAAGGGAGGGGAGTGATGTGTAACTAGACTGAAAAGATAGGTCAGTGCCATTTTGAGCAGTGTTTAAATGCCAAATAGAGGGGTTTATATTTGATCCTAGAAGTAGTAGAGGGTTCCTGGAGTTTATTGAATAAGAGGATAACATGGTTATTCTTGAGGTTTAGGAAAATCACTTTAGCAGTTGTCTGAAGGTTGGATTAGAATGGAGAGAAACTGAGATAAATTAGGAAGCTATTGTAACACAGACCAGGCAAGAAATGAGTATTTTTTAAGGGATAATTAAAAATACATGTTAAAAAAACAAAAACAACTTTGCCCAAATAGAATGATAGGCTGGAAGATGCCTTAGAGGTCATTTAAACCAGCTTCCTTATTTTACAGGTAAGGAAAATGAGGTACAGGGAAGTTGAGTAACTTATCTAGGGTCCCATGGGTGGTAGAGCTGGAATTTAAACCCAGATTGCCTGACTTCATCTCCAGTGTTATATAAAATGTACCATTTGCTGCAGGAAGGAGTGATTGGGGTTCAAACAGAATTGATAAATTTTCAGCCATGAAAAATAAATTTTGTTTGGAGTTGGAGGATACTATATCTATCATCTATCTATCTATCTATCTATCTATCTATCTATCTATCTATCTATCTATCTATCTATCTATCATGTGTATGTATGTATGTATATATACACACACATATGTGTATATATGTATATATGTATATATGTATATATATATATGTATATATGTATATATGTATATATGTATATATGTATATATGTATATATGTATATATGTATATATGTATATATGTGTACACACACACATATATATGTGTGTGTGTATATATATATATATATAACACTTTAAAGGCTACTGAAAGAGTTGGAGGCTACTCTCTCTGTCTCTCTGTCTGTCTGTCTGTCTCTCTCTCTCTATATATATATATAAAACCTTAAAGTGATACATACTTATATTTTTTTGACTTTCTATTTACCTTTAGTGCTTGGTACAATGCTTGGCATATAACAGGCACTTAATAAATGCTAGTTGACTGACGGAATTTTGATTATCAGCAGAAGGCAACTCTCATTAGGGCTTAATATGCGTAGTATATAAATTTGGAAACATGAGCATTATTTACGCAAATATGATCAAATGGGCTTTAAACTGAAAAGATAAGGGATAGAAAGGAAACTATCTACATGTATCTGCTAAACCAGGTGGACATCTAGATATCTATAGATACTTATATTGACAATAATGCTATTCTTCCCATGTGTAGATCCTATTCTCTATTACATATAGATAGAGATATCTTGATATCTATATTTATTTTGCATATTTTGTACCACATTCCATGTTTTATCTCCCTGCTCTTGCCTAGGCTATGCCCAATACCTAGAATGTACTTCCTCCTTCTTCTACCTCCTAAAATCTCTAGTTTGCTTCAAATCTCAGCTCAACCACTAACTGATCCCTCCTAGTCTCTCTTAGAGATAGAGAACTCGAGGTGTCTATATTTATTTTGCATACAGACAGAGATTATATTAAAGGAGCAGTTAGGTGTCACAGTGGATAGAGCATTGGCCCTGAAGTCAGGAGGACCTGAGTTCAAATGTGGCCTCAGACACTTACTATCTGTGTAACTCTGGGGAAGTCACTTAATCCTGTTCGCCTCAGTTCCTCATCTGTAAAACAAGCTGGGGAAGGAAATGGCAAACCACTTCAGTATCTCTACCAAGAAAACCCCAAAGAGGGTCATGAACAATTGAACACAACTGAATTATATTAGATAGTATATCTATTATAGATAGAGATTTCTAGATAAATATAGATATCTAGAAATTTTCATCTATGTATGATAGAATAGGATCTACAACATAGGAAGAATAGCATTAGAAGGGTCAATAATTCCCAGTTGATTGAACCTGAAAAGGAATAGAACTGATTAACTCAGATGACTATGAACATGTACATGAACCATGGGTTACGAGTAAGGTGAACTTGTGATTCTAATGAATAAAGGCAAAGTGAATCTCAAATAGACAACTGTTGCCACAGTGCCTGGCATAGAATTTGTTGCTCAATCATTCAGTTGTATCTGGCTCTTTGTGATCCTGTGGACCATAGCATGTAAATACTGTCCATGAGGTTTTCTCGGCATAAATACTGGTCTAGTTTGCCATTTCCTTTTCCAGCGGATTAAAGTAAACAGAGGTTAAATGACTTGTCTAGGGTCACAGAGCTAGTAAGTATCTGAGGCCACATTTGAACTCAGGTTTTCGTGACTCTAGGCCCAGTGCTCTATCCACTCAGCCACTGGCACAGAATAAGCACTTAGTACGTATTTGTTAATTGATTGATTGATCCATCTAAGGCTTTGTGGGATGGGACTAGTGACTGGAATATAACTATGGATGGTAAATCTCATTTAAAAGGAACAGAACAGGGTGAGCTAGAATAGGATTGTATATTAAGAAGATATATTCATATGATGAAATTGAGAAGCCAGAGGGGAAAAGTGGGGAACATTTGAGTGAAGATCAATGAAGTTCAATGAAGCACAAGCAAACTTATAATGAAACTAGACTAAAAAACCTGGAAAGAAGGAAAGAGATCCAGAAACATGGCATGGAAGCACAGCAAAATGATAGGGGATTTATATTATCTATACATACACTGAAGCTTTTTATCTACAAAAAGTGGAACATCTGATGTGTTTGTTGCCTCTTTATTTTCTTCAAAAGAGGGAAAAAGTCACAAAGAGAACTGCATTTCTAGACATGGTTCTGGACAATAAGGCCACCCTCCTCCCTCTCCCTGTGCATCTTCCCCTTCACTGTATTAGCTCTTTTGCATTTCTTTTATGAGAGATAATTTATCCTATGCTACTTCTTCCTCTTTCTCACCTCTTGATTTTATTTTCTTAGATAGTAATTCCATTATATTCAACTCACAACCATGTACTTTGTGTAAATATATATCTATATATATTACTTCTGTAAACTGTTTAACCTTATTAAATTTCTTATGATTTCTCTTTCCTATTTACCTTTTTGTGCTTTTCTTGAATCTTATATCTGAAAGTCAAATTTTCTGTTCAGCTCTGGTCCTGTGATCAGGAATGCTTGAAAGTCCTCTATTTCATTTAAATAGACATTTTTTTCTCTTGCTGGACTATGCTCAGTTTTACTGGGTAGGTGATTCTTGGTTGTAATCCTAGCTCCTTTGCCCTCTGGAATGTCATATTCCAAGTCCTCTTCTCCTTTAATGTAGAAGCTTCTAAAAGTGTTATCCTTATTGTGGCTTCATGAAATTTGAATCCTTTCTTTCTGGATACTGGCAATATTTTCTCCTTGACCAAGGAGCTCTGGAATTTATATTCCTGGGAGTTTTCATTTGGAGATCTCTTTCAGGAGGAAATTGATAGATTCTTTCAATTTCTATTTTGCCCTCTTGTTCTAGGATATCAGGGAGGTTTTCCTCGATAATTTCTTGAAAGCTGATGTCTAGGCTCTATTTTTGATCACAGCCTTCAGGTTGTCCAATAATTCTTAAACTATGTCCCCTGGATCTATTTTCTAGGCAAGTTGGTTTTACAATGAGATTTTTCATATTTTCTTCTATTTTTCTATTCTTTTGATTTTGATTGTTTATGGATGTCTCATGGAGTCATTAGTTTCCATTTGTCCAATTCCAGTTTTTAAGGAATTATTTTTTTCAGTGAGCTTTTTTTTAAATGTGCTTTTCCATTTGGTTAGTTCTACTTTTTAATGAATTCTTTTCTTCATCGGTTTTCTATGTCTCTTTTACCATTTGGCCTATTCTGGTGTTTTTTTTTTTTAGGTGTTGTTTTCTTCAGTATTTTTTGTGCCTTCTTTATTAAGCTGTTGACTGTTTTTTCATTTTTTTGGGTGGGGGCATCACTGTCATTTTTTTCCCCCTAATTTTTCCTCTCCCTCTCTGATTTTCAAAATCCTATTTGAGTTCTTCTAGGAATTCTTTTTGGACCTGAGACCAATTCACAATTTTTCTTTGAGGCTTTGGATGTAGCTCTTTTGACATTGTTCTTTTCTTCTGTGTTCATGTTTTGACCTTCCCTATCACCATAGTAACTTTCTATGGTTCTTTTTTTGTTATTTGCTCATCTTTTCCAGCATATTTATTGACTTTTACCTTTATGTTAAAGTTGGGTTTTGGTCCTGGGGTTGTGGGAGCATTGTCCAAAGCTTCAGGTTTTGTGTGTTGCTGTTTTCAAAGCTAGTTCTGGGAGTCTTCTAAGTTTTCAGGTCTTCTAAGGTGGTATGATCTAAGAAGAGGTGTGGTCACTGCTCTCCTGACCTGTGCTCTTGTCTGTGAGTGACCACAAGCATTCTTTTCTACCCTGAACCAGGGCTCCTAGATCCTTGCAGCCACAGGCTATAGTGTGCTCTTTTTCCTTCTTGCTCTGGGACTGTGATGGGGAACTGCATATTGGCAATGCAACAGAGGCCTGCACCCAGTGCAAGTGAAAGGTCCTCTGTCACCTCCTTCTGACTAGTTGTTCAACAGCCTTACCTCTGTGTGCTGAGAGCTGTGGAAGCCACATCCTGATTCAGTCACTCCCCCTCCCCCTGGCCCCAAGGCCTGCAGCTAACTTTCAAGAGCATGGCATGTGCTGGACTGCACTCCACTCTCACCTCAGTGAGATAGACTGTTCCTGCTGACCTTCTAAGTTGTCTTGGGCTAGAAATTGTTTCACACCATCCTGTTTTGGGTTCTGTGCTCTAGAATTCATTCTGAAATGTTATTCTAAAGTTGTTTGGAGGGGGATTTAGGAGAGCTCAGGTACATCCCTGCCTTTACTCTGTTATCTTGGCTTTGCCCCCAATTCCCCTTTCTAACCTTAGCAGATAGTGTTGTAACATGCTCTGTACTTCTGAGTCTCACTCATTCATAGTTACCTGCTTTCTTTTATCAAAACCACTAGGAGAAGGTAAATTCATGGGAGTCACTCTACTAAACAGTGAAGATGAGAGCCAGTTGGAACATGTCTCAGTGGTGATTTCTATAGCTAACAATATCATAGATACATGGAACTTGGACTCAGGATTGGCACAGTGGGTAAGTGCATGTGGGATCATTAGGGGTAATTAGGAGGTAGTAACATGGTATTCTTTATTTCTTTGTTCATTTTTTTTCTTTAGGAATTACCTCGTGTTGAGTTGTTTCCTTTCTCATTCTTCTTATTGCTTCTCTTTTCATTTTATTGTTTCTTCTCTTGTTTTGAGGTGGTAAGGGAAAGCCAGTCTTATAGGCATTCTTTTACTTTGTCATCTTGTCGGACATTTTAACTATGGCTTAGCAATGTGGGAGTCATTTCAGAGTCGTTTACCTGTGTGTTGGACCATTGACTAGATAGAGCAGAGGGAAAAATGAAAATCTATAACAAACTAGAAAGAGGACCAAAGATAAGATGACACTGGACTGGGGACAAAAAGAACAGCTCCACATGTACCTATCTATACAATACATACATACATATACAATAACTTGACATATACAGTCAAGTTATTGACACCAAAAGATGGGAAACTGATAAACGAAAAGACATTGACGTAGATGTTCACCATTTCCTACAGACACTAACAAACATAAAGCAATCATTCTAATGAGAACCAAAGAGCTTAGAGACTGCTTTAGCAAGCAAATACTTAATGACTTACTAATAATAAATCGCATTTATATGGCACTTTATTCACAATAATCCTGTGCAGCAAACAAATCAATGTTCATAAGCTTTAATTATTTTAGATGAAAAAGCTTAGGATCTGAAAGGTTAATTGATGTGTTCATAATCACACTGCATAGTACATTTCTGAGCCAGGATTTGAAACCAGGTCTTCTGAATCTAAATTCAACAGTGTGTCTATTATGGTATCCTTTCTAATTGACTTCCTTGCCAACCATGAGACATGACAGTCAAAGTTCATATCAGTTTAAAATAGAAATAATTTGCCAGCCATTACAAAGGAGAATGGTAGAATATTATGACCAATATCACTTTACAAAACAGGGAAGAGGAGTGGAGAACGAGATTTCATAAAGCCTGGCACTGGACAGAACTAGGACAGATAATCATGTGAGTGTTAGTAGATGAAATCATGATTAGGACATAAAATAAATGGAAATAAAAGGAACAGATGAGTAAGTGATTTCATAATGATCTACTTTCATCACCTGTGAAAGTTGAACTATAATATTTGGATTATAACACATTAATCTCTGTTTTAGAGGAGGAAGGGAAAATGAAATTGAAGAAATGAAATCATTGGCATTGACCACATCAAGTATACCCAAAGGACATCCTTGCTTGAATTAAAAGTTTTTAAAGATTTGACATATTGATTTCCAGGATATTTAGAAGAGGGAAAGATACTCTCAAATTAGAAAAAAAATGACAAAGAATTACTACAAAAAGAGTACTTAAGAGGCCATCAATATCTATTTGCTCACATACTTTTTTTCTTATCTTGAAAAAAATCTTTGAGAAAATAGTCTACACATATACTAAGGAAATTATCAATTAAAATATGAGAAAAAAGGCAGATAAGATTTTGCAAATAACTTTTTGCCACAGACTACATCTTCATAGTCACACAGTTCACTGAAAGGTGTGAAGAATATAGGATTCCACAATGTTTATTGTCTATTGTAAAAAGTGTTGGACCAGCTAGACCAAAATTAAGGCCAAAGTGCTCTTATCCAAAGAGCTGTCTGTCCTGCAGATGGTATATTTAGACAAGACTCTTGGATAGATGCATCCACAGAAATAACAATTCTCTACAAATTTGTGGTTGTTAATATCAAGCAAAGAATTAAATAGGGAGATGTATGTTCACTAAAGGCTTTAATTTCTGTTAGGAATGAAGTTTTGAACACAGTCCAAATGGAAGAGATTTTGTGTAGCTGCTGGGATAGCCTTGGGTATTTCTGTTGATATTATTTGGATTGTCAGATGTTTCTGGATATCATAGAACCTCTTCAGTTGGAGTCTGTGCTCACTCAAAAAGAGACTGGCTTGTCAATCTATACAAAAGACACACCAAACAGATAAAAAACACTCATTACCCAAATATGACATGCAGTTGAATGGACAATTCCTTGAATTTACCCATTACTATATATGTTGAACAGGTACTACTTAGATAATGAGTTGGGCCCAAGATTGAATAGGAGGGAACAGTAGGCTGGTTAGCATTTTTGAAGACTTCATTCTACATTTAATAATGCTGAGCTGCTCCCTAACACAAACATTCATCTTATAAAACCAATATTCTTCCAGTGATGTTTTATGGTAAATTATAAAGGAACATAATTTATGATGAAGGGCAACAGGGACATACATCATGGATCTACATAGGACCCAATAGCATATTGCTTATGATTTATATAAAGGAAAAAAAAAGGAAAAAAGATATCATCCAGCAAATGCATGAACAGACAAGGATATTGTCCTGCCCCAAGAACAAGAGTAGAGATAGTCAGTACTTGATATTCACAGAATGTCAAAATACCCATTTGGAGGATTCTAACCTATTACTTTGTGGGGATTTGTGGCATAATGTAGACAAGATTCCTATAGAAAGTCAATAGATGGTTAGCAGATGCCTTATAATTGCATGATTAAAGAGAGAACCCACTTTGGTGAAATCACAATCCTGCTAAAGTATTGAAAATGTAAAAATTTACATTTGAGTAAAAGAAAACACAATATTTTTACAAGTACAAGACAGGGGAGGGGAAGTGTGGTTAGACAATAGCTCTGGTATTCTGTGATCCTTGGACTACCTAAATGACCCTAGTATTGAATTCAAATCCAGAAGAAGGACTGAGATAAATACACATACATACATGCATACAAACAATGCATACATTTATATGTGTGTGTATATATATATATATATATATATATATATATATATATATATATATATACACACACATATATATATAAAGCTTATGTATACACATATTAATATATTTCATTTAAATATATTCATGTTTATATATGCACATACATACATATTTTGCAGATAAATAGACAGATGGGAAAGGAACAGTAAGGGAATACGCATTTATATAGTGCCTATGTGGCAGGTACTGTGCTAATCACTTTTCAAATATCTCATTTGATCCTCATAATAATCCTGCAAGGTAGGTACTGTTATTATTTCCATTCTACAGTTGAGGAAACTGAGGTAAACAGGGGTTAAGTGACTTGTCCAGAGTCATATAGCTTATAAGTATCTGAGGTCATATATGAACTAGGTTTTTCTGAATCCAGGCTGAGTGGTCTATCCATTGCATCTACATATAGTTGTTATGCTTGCTTCATAGACAGAAGGGAATTCCCCCCAAAACCTTTATTTATTTATTTGAAGATAATGTCTATATTATTTTCTAAGTACGTAGTAAGTACTAAGTAAACACCCTTTCCTTGAGAACAAAAGACTGCATACTGTAAACAGAACATAAAACCCAAGCAAAGTTACTTTGGGCCATAGGTCTCAAAATAGAATTAGGAAGAATTAAAATCACAAAAATAGGATTTAGAGGAGTTAGGAGAAAACTACGGGTTATTAAAAAAAATCACTAATGGGTGTTAGGAAAAAATGCAAAAAAGAAAGAGGAAAGAATGTGGTTAATAAAAAGAGAAAGTTCTAATGAATTTGATCATTGTTTTTCTAAGATTTTTTTAAGCCGGGGGTGGGACTTACAAGTTCTTTCTCCATCCTTGCCAGACAGACTATAAGCCATCCTGCCTTGATGGATAAAGAGTTGATTTCACAGAACTAAGTGTTATTAGTTGAGGAAAGTTATTACTAAATTAGGGAATTCTTCTAGGGAAGAATTATAAGAGGAAATTCCAGGAAAAAAAAATGGATCAGATTTCTTACTTTCCTAAGACAGAATTAGCAGAAGAATGCAAACAATTTAAAACGAAAATCATGATTTTGCATCTTCTCCAAACTTCGAAAGAAGCTAAAGTGTAGAATGGGATGGGGGTGAACCTCACTACTCAGCACTCCTAAGTTTGGCTGCTGTAATTGAATGTACATGTTAAGTTTCGACACCACAGTTAGAGACGTTATTTGTTCCATAGCTTGAAAAGCAATGATTTGATTTTATTTTGGGGAAAAAAAATGATTATGCACTTGTTGGAGACAGAAAAAAGCACATGAGGCTTTTTGATTACATCTGTCTATCCAGAGGCATTATTGATTTAATTTACAGCCTCCTTATTTTTGGTAGCTCATGTTATGATATGTACATCTGAAATTCCAAATGTCAGAATTTTAGATATAAATTGGCTGGCAAAAGTCTTTGTGTACTATTATCAAAAGCAAACATTTAAAGAGCTGTGGCTACAAAGAAAAACAATTCTTGCCCTCAGGGAGCTTACATTCTAATTGGGGAATACAGTAAACAAAAGGAAGCTGGAAAGGGGGAGGCAGTACCATTGTGGGTACAAGATTTAGGGGAGGCTTTCTGGGAAGAAAAGAAGAAAAAGGGGGAACTAGAGGCTGTTTTTAAAAGTCTATTTTTTTCCTTAGAGAAAAACAAAAGATTCATTGGAGCAGAAATTTTTTTTGACATAATGTCATATACCCCAACCTCATTTATGGAGTTAAAACAAAATAAAATAAGACACCATCTTTTATTTTGTTCCATTTGGAAATTATTTTTGCAGGCGTGATAGACCATTAGCCACCAAATTTTAAAACACTAAAGACACCCAAAACAAAAACAGAAGTAACACACAAACCAGGCTAAAAGTTGCTTATTCAGTGACGCTGTTCACGAAAGGAATTATTCTTTCAGACTCTGTTTTTAGCTGGGCGTGGAAAGGTAATTTTCCCCTTTCAGCTGGGAGTTTGGTAAGAGGCCAAAGTGAACACCCATGGCAAGTCAACATAATTATGAGAGGATTCACCCTGAATCAGTTGGTTCCCATGAATAGGCTGAGATTTATTAATTTGTTTCCAGTAAAAAATGAATTTAAATATAAACTTTTCTTTTTCAGTGAGGGTGGAGGGAAACAGAACATTTCTGTACAAAATTGGTAATTGGGTGTGCATGAACGTGTTCTAAAAGAACAAGAGTTTGTTGACAGAGCAGGTTTATCTTTCTTCTGAACTTTGTATGTAACTCAGGGATTATTAGGTCAGTGTTTTGGTAAATAAATCAGAGTTTAGCCTCTGTACCAGGTCCAAAGTTTGAAACTCTTCACCAAATTGTCCCAATCTGGCTTCTTAAAGGAAATGTGAAGTTAGACAAAGGAAAGGCCATCAGAAGGGCGAGGTTTCAATCCTGCCTCTTCCATCATGTAGCTCTGAGACTTTGGGCCGCAGTTTTCTCATCTGTAAAATGAAGGGCAAGGCAATGAAATCAAAGTGCCCCACCAGCTCTTGGATTCTATGAATTCATTTAGTCTATGCCCCCAGGATGGAATCTTAATGTAGCCGATTTCTTGACCCTGTGCAATCTCTTTTGGCTCTAGATTTCATGGAAATTATGAGAGAGCAATTGACGATCTGATGGGATAATACCTCAAAAAGGGATTACCTAAACATAGCTTTGAAAAAAAATTAGCATAAACGTGACACCTGGAAAAATAGAAAATACTCCTTTCTCTAGAGATGATTAACATTTTAAAATGAGGATTCTTTGAAGCATTTCCAAAAATATGGTTTCATTTTAAAATTGAAGAAATTCTTTGTGATTTTTCTATTGCCCATGAGAGGTATCATGAATTTCTAAGGGGCTCCAGAAACACAGTTGCCAGCAGTCTGTAACAATGCTTGTTATGAAGCTCTTTATACAAGGCCTTCCCCCCAACCTCAAGAACCACACCGTATTCATACTCCCCAACCCCCATCACCTCTCACCACAATGCCACTCAGACTTCACTTCCAGACCCCTCACTCTAAAGCCTTTTAATCATAATAACTTGCTAAAGCTAGCTTCCAAAAAATTTCTGTAAACAGTTATGGACCATTTGATTTGCTACATATTCTAAGAGTAAGAAACTCAGTCCTGCCCATTAAGCTGGTGAGTACACCAGCAATTAGCCTGGAACAAATACAAAAGGCAGAGCACAAGCATTGTTATCTAATTGAAAAGAACAATTAGATTTATTTACTACATGGGTACAATCCCAAAGGTCATAGATATGTTATCCCTATTAAAAAAAAAAAAAACAACAAACCAGCAGGAGATAACGCTGAAAAACTGATCCCAGCACAGTTTATTTTAGCATTTTATTTTCTGGCAAGAATGTTTACTTGTGTTGGTGAAGAAAAACTCCTGATTCACTTGTGTAAAGCAGATACCTCTTTGAATGGTAGTTGGTGAGAGGCATTTTATGTATTCAAATTGGTCTTTGGAATTTTGTGTGTCTTTCTGAGTGGTAGTTGCATTACAAAAGGGAAGAGACATTGGCATATATCCTTAGCAGCATGTCTGTGGCAAAAAGAGCTTTTGTCGTTGTTGTTCAGTTGTCCAGTCACTCTTCATGACCCCATTTGGGGTTTTCTTGGCAGAGATACTGGAGTGATTTGCCATTTCCTTCTTCAGTTCATTTTACAAATGAGGAGCTGAGGCAAACAGGGTTAAGTGACTTGCCCAGGGTCACACAGCTATAGGGTCTGAGCCCATATTGGAACTCAGGGATGATTCTTCCTGACTCCAGGCCGGCACTCCATCCACTGTGACACCTAGAACAGAGCAGCTGTTCCCAGTTCAAAGTTTGGCAAAATGTCTTCTAAGAGTGAGATTGAGGGTCCTTTGGGAACAGTGTTTGCCTAAGGAAAGGTAAAGGCCTTCATCTCTAGCAAAATTGTGAGACCTCGTATGCCTCACTCATCCATTCTCTATTGCTTACCTGGAGAACAACAACAAAAGCAGAAAGCTTTTGAACTTCTTAGAGAAAAGACACAGTACAAATGTAAGGAATGATTTTGAGTTGACATATGTATCCTGTTTTTAATGATCTTTATATTTTTAATAATTATTTTTTGTTTCTCCAGGCTGTTTTAGAGTGTCTCTTTGGTTTCATTGTATGTTTACTGCCTACTATATGCTAAGCTTTCTTCTATGGGGGATACAAAGAAAAGTAAGATTTATCATAGGATCATAATTTTAATTAGACTGAATCTTTGAGATCATATAGTCAAAGCCCCTCATTTTCTAGATGAGGCAACTGAGGCACAGAGATTGTGTGACTTACTCAAGGTTTCACAAGTAACAGAATTCAAATCCAGATTCTCTGATACCAAGAACATTCCCTTTTCTACTATGTTAATAATTTCCCTTTTTTTTTTTTGGTCTTGGTTCTTGCATCTATGCTTTTTAGTCTAATATCTGCTTTTATATTTCCTTTTCCTTTCATCTTAAATTAAAATTTTAGATAAAACTTTTTATTCAAATGCATTTAAGATTGATTGTAAGGGGCTGGCATTTCTTTCAGGACTTCATAAGGCCTTTGAGTACCAAGAGAAAGCAGAGCGTTGTGGCTAAAGTCAAAGGCACACAGTGAAAGGTTTCAGTTTTCTCATCAACTGTGACTTTTTGGGGGGGTGGTGGCTGAATACTCTCCCTGCCTTGTGTGGTTCTTTTACTGTGCCTCAGAAATATTAAAGCAAGATGTGTAGAATTGGGCCTGACCAATAGCTATGAACAGGAAGATGCTTAAAATGGTTCTTTTCTGTCCTAGGTGAGCAAAAAAGTATAAGCCTATACTTCAGTATGCTTGGACTCCAAACCACATGACCAGTAAGCTAGAAAAATATGGTTTAGAGATATACAGTGATATGGATGTATGCAGCATTATAACTAAGGGAAGATGAATGATTCTATGGATTTCAGACAAGAATCAAGAATCTTAATAAAATAAAAGCCAAAGTTGTAGGAAATAAACCTTAGTATGAAACCATTTTTATTTTACAAAAGAAAGCTAGTTAAATTGTGTTTACCTTTTTACTTCACTGTAGGTCAGCTGAATAGCATATTAAGATTTCCAAAAGAATCAGTAACCTTTTTGGTCCAGGGCATGGTGTCATTACTATATAGAGAAAATAAATTTAAACTCATTTGACATAATGTCAGGAAAAGGAAAACTAAAGAAAAGAAAGTATAAAAAATCATCATTAGGTCGTTGTAATTGCACATATATGAATTTTGACAAAAAAGCCAATTTTTTAAAAGTTTGAATTAGAGGCAAGTATGGATAATTAATGTATTTAGTATGGGAATTCTGGTTTCATAGATCAGAAAATATCATATTCAGAGGTGAGGATGATCTTTGAAATTAACTGCTCCAACTATCTCCAGCTGAAGAAACTGAGACCAGCTAGCTTTATACTTAATTATTTAGCCTATTTTCCCCTTAAATTTATGTACGGAAAGGCTTTCCAGTTTTAATGCATTAGCCATGTTGAAAACTGGGCTAAGCCTGTGTCAGTCTCATGTTTAGTCTGACTCTACCCTAGAGCAAAGGAGGAGAGAAATTTATTTTGTAGCCCTTTTTTCCTGCCACTCCCTGTTCTTTGCAGAAACCTGCTGTGGCAGCCCCATTTTGGACCTAAATTGAGGAAACAAGTGGATACACTTAATTGCCAAATGCCAGCAATTTTTTAGCTTGCCAATGCAGTAGATGGGACAGCATCCCATTTTCCCTCCCTGCTAGCATTATTTTTGTGGTACAACATTTGCTGAGCACCAACTATGTCCTAGGTTCTGTAGAGCATACATACAGGACACACCCTACCAGCAGTCCTCTCCTTGCCTTTGCTTAAGCTGTCCCCAAGACTGGAATGCACTCCCTTCTCATTTCTCTCTTAAGACTCCCTAGCTTCCTTCGAGACTCCTTTTGCAATTAGCCTTTTTTGACCCACTTTCTCCACCTCCTCTATAAGTACTCTCACTCATCTCAGATTATCAGGTCTTTGCTTATCTATGTATAAAGTGAATATCCCAGCAGGAATTTCTAGGAGAAAAATCAACTTTTTCCTTTTCCTTTGATCCCTCCAGTGCCTTGTCCATAATAGGAGCTTAGTAAATGTGTTTTTTTTAAATGAAATTCAAGTGAAATTTCAATCTAATTAAGATGGTTTTAGCAATCTATATCAATGGAATGCCATGTTAAAACTTAAAAAAAAGTTAATGGCATAATATCTAGAAGACAAAATATAAAACAATTTTGTAGTAGAATGTGAAAAAATAGATCAAAATTAAACCTTAAATCTGGTTCCAATGATAATATATTCCTTGTCATTTTTTTCCCCCTAGAAGTGAAAGTATGTTCCTTAAGAAGAATTTTTTTAGGCCATATGGTAATATTTTAACTCTAATATTTACCCATTTTCTGAAATTTTCCTTCCCTTCCCCTAGACCCAGTATTATCTTCTCTGTTTCCTTAGTATATAATGACAAGGTCAGTTTGGCTTTACTTCTTTTCCTCCACGTCAAAATGCTTCCATTTTCTCATCATAGTGTCTAAGACCCAGTTATTCTTCAATTTCACAACTATCCACTCCCCTATCATTGTCTTTTTCTTTCATTGTTCTTGATGTGGTTTAGGGGCTCAGGGTGCTGGGACCCCAAAATCACAACAAGTGGGTCCTGCCTGAAAAAATTCAACCCAAGTCTTTTTTCAGCCAAAGACGAGATTTATTACAACATTCAACATATTGGGCAGACTCTTAAGGAGTCTGAACATTAGTAAGCTATTGGCTAGATTTTAAGAGTCTAAGCATCTTAATGGAGACAAGGTGGACCCCACATACAGAAAAGATTGTGGAAGGGACCTAAAAGTGGCCAGCAAGCTGGAGTGAACAGAATTCCTGGGACCTGGACCTCATGGCCAAGGGAGAATGGAGCCCAGCTAGGACTAAGGGCAGGAAATGGCCAGGGGCTATACACAGGGAGGCAAAACAAAGGAAGGCCAGGCCAGGCCAAAGGTAACAGAATTGGGAGATTGGGCGCAGTCACAATGAAAGGCCAGCTGATGGGACCACAAGATCATCCTTTCTTCTCTATTTCTTTCTTTCTTTTTTTGGACTCTCTATTTTCTTCTGAATCACCTTGAAATCATTCATCTTAGCCTTTCACCCTTTCCTTTCCTCTCTCATTTCTTTCTTTTCCCAGAATTTTCCTTATGCTATAGTCAGTTACATGTTCTCTTAAGCCTATCTGCTGCCTTCCATTATTACCTATCTTCATGCTCTCTGCTTTACCACCAGGGGTGTGTTAGAGCCAGCTCAAAAAAGATTGTTAAATTTTCAGTGGGAATATTTATACCTCAGAAATCTGTAAATGCTATAAATCAATGCTTTGTTGTTGTTGTTGTTGTTGATTGCCTAGAATTAAGAAAGTGATGGGGCAGCTAGGTGGCACAGTACATAGAGCTCTGGTCTTGGAGTCAGGAGGACCTGAGTTCCAATCCGATCTCAGACACTTGATGCTTACTAGCTGTGTGACATAGGGCAGGTCACTTAACCCCAACTGCCTCATCAAAAAAGAAAAAAAGGAAAAAAAAAGTGAGGGAGAAAATATTAGTAATGCAGATTAAACTTAAAAATGTGTTGGTCATAATTTTTTTTTTGAGAGCTGGTCATTGAATATTTACAAGCATGCTCTTGCATACCACTTTTCATGCCTGAACCATAACATTTTCCATCATAAATATCTCGCTTTCCCTTTATTCTTGTCTCACTTTATATCTCATTTCTTCTAAAAACCTGTTATGTTACATTAGGCAAAGAATGGAATGGATAAGCCCATTTTCCCTCCTTGTCAAAGTTTATATTTACAGTGTGTCCACTGATTGTAGATGTCTATCATAGGATCCTGCATTTAGAGTTAGAAAGGACCTTAGAGACAACCTAGTCCAACCTCTCTCATTTTCAGGTGAGGTAATTAAGGTCTGGAGAGTCATACAAGTAGGGAACAGTAGAGATAGAATCTGAAACTTTCTGACTTCAAATCTAGGATTCCATCCCAGGCTCTTCCTTAAAGGTCTTTGTCAATATATGGGGTAGAAATTAGGGTCCATATTTTTAAAACATTATGTTTTAAAATACTTTTATTATATTATATATAATCATATGTTAAATTATACATTATATTAAATTCCTAAATCCCTAAAACAATTCTTAGTGCATGGTGAGTAGTTAGTGAATATTTAATCAAATAAGACAATGAGTGAAATGTTTAACAAATTTTGAAGTACTGCAAAAAGTGAACTATGATTTAATAACTCTTCATATACATAAGAGAAATATATTCATGCATAATTTATCATATATTTCATATAATCCATGTGCATATGAATATTGTATATGTATACATATATGTACATGTATGTATACATATACATGTGTGTGCGGATGTATAAGAACGTGTGTGTTCACAAACTGGAAGCAAGTGGTACTTCAATCAGTCAACAGCATGGCAGTCATACTGGTCCCCATTTTCTATCCTTTCTTTCCATATTGATATCATATAAACAATTTTAATAATGGCCCCCGCCTCCATTCTTTCCCACCTTCTAATGAATGCATGGAGTCACTGTCACTGTTGTGACTCTAAACCCCACAATTGATCTTCCTTCTCTACCCACTTCTTAGAAAATACTTCTTTCCCATTAGAACAGCAATGGAGGAAGTTAAACAGAAAAGGCAAAAAAACAAAAATAGGGTTGCAAGAAAAATAGTGGTAGATGAGTGAAAGCAATGGGAGGAGGGAAAAAACTACCAGGGAGCCTAAGAAAAGAGGAGATGAACTGTATGTCCTGCAGGGCTAAGGAAAGAGCCTGCCTTTGTACATATTGGCCTTCAGTGATGAGCCTACTGCCCACCTGGCTTACTGATTTATGATGTTGCAAGTAAACATCACTTTTCCATGCTTGTGACTCAGAAATCTGCAGTTCCTTTCCTTGCACAAGGCCCATAAAATGTAAATTAAAATGAGTGCTGCAAGTTTAGGAAATGACACCAATAAAGAGTTAATTGTAGTACAATATACTTTAGTTATAAGCGGTAATAAAAGAAAAACAAACTCAAAAGGTTTAGATAGGAATATTACTTTAGATAAACACTGTAGTACCCAGAGATCTATCTAAGTCCTTAGATACTCCTCTCCTCAGAACAACAAAGAAATGATTGGAAAATCAATCAGCAAACATAGAACCCTGGACAAACATGTCTCAGGATTTGACACTTAAATATCCCTGGAGGGTGATCCTCTCACAGGTACCCTTTAGGCCAGCAATGAATGCTTAATTAAGCCTAATGCTTGAGAGCCAAGAGGAGGAAACTTTCTTTTTGTTTCCTTATTGGCTGTGAACCAGACCTGTGCTAAGTTTTTAGGAAAAATCACAGGAGCCAGTGCATTTTATAGGCAATTGATATAGTTCATTGTCAGCTATGTCAAAACTGAGTGTGGCACTCTTATTTTTTTTTTATTGCTGTTTGGATGCATTTATGCTCATACACAACAATTCATTTCCTGCCTTGATGGAGGTTCTGTGGAAGGGAAGATTCATCAATGTTGTCTTTACTCAAAAAAAAAAAGTGGTTTACCAATAGTCACAGACTGACTTTTCACCCTGAGCTGTCATGCTCTTGCAAGCGTGGCTGACAATATTTATCCTACCCATGCATGATAAGCTCTCTAGTCCCAGAAGAAGCTTTATTCACCACGTACCAGATTAGAAACTGACCTTTTTAAGGAAGTCTGTAGGGTACCCATTTAAATAAAATCATACCCTAAATTTAACAGATATTTAAAAATCCAGTGTTGAAATGCACAACTTACAGTTGTGTTCTTATTGTCAAGATCAACATAAAATGTGCATGAAATACCAAGGATTATTTTTATCCATCCCTTGTTGATATGCATCCCCATGTTTCCCACAGCATTGTAATGACCTTTGTTATCATCATTCTGAATAAAAAAGGTCAAGGAAAATGATATAAAAAGTATAGTTATAGAAAGACATTGATATTGACCTTAAATACCATTTAAATATTTTGAGGTCTAGACTATGCTTTAACTAGGAATCCTTCAGTAAATCTGGTATTAAGATGAACATAGAATTCATAACTGAAATAGATCTGCATTGCTAAGTAGTCACATTTACTAGCAAATGTGGTAATACTTTCTGTCTGGTCTGACTGCTTGGGAGGGCAAGTACATATTTCCTGAGCATGCTGCCACCTTCAGGAAGTTGTATTCTCTGGTTGTGGTCAGCTAGGATCCTGCTGGTGGCGTGGGTAGGGGAGGGTGTTAGGAGGGAAGAAGAGTTATGTTGCATCCAGATTATAGTTTTAATATGATATCAGAGGAGAGAATAGCCTTCTTGATATTTTATATAGGTGAATTCTTTTAAGAAGAAATTTGAAACAAGATCTATCAATTTTTTAAAAGCCAGCTGATTTTTCTAGATAAAATATGCATGTATTACTTCGATCAATTTTTGAATATTCCCTTGTATTTGAGGGAGAGGAAGCAAAGAAATACTCTTAGCACCTATGTAAATAGTCCAAATAATATCAGGACTTCAGAATGAGGACTTGAGATAAAGCAAAATTCAAAATATTACCAGATTCTCCTGGCCTGATTCATGGACCCAGTAATACAATCATACATAAGTCATTTCTAGGGAAATACTGAATCAAAAATACTTTTTTTTTCAAAATCGTGTTTTGCTCAATACTGTATCTACAAGTCATTGATGTTCTGACTGATTTTGGCTTATTGCTTAAGCTCAAACTATATTTTATTTATAACTATTCTACTTGTGATCTACATTTGTAAAGTAAATTAATAAATGAATTTTTTTAATTTGTAAATCTACTTAAATGAAGAATAACTTCAACAAAGTTCTAAATAGTTATGTCTTTCTAATATAGTCCTGAGGATGAAGACTGAGATCAAAGAGTAAGTTACAGAAACATCAATGTCAGTTATCAATAAATCTCTCTATATTGTAATAATCATGGCCCTAGTCCTAGGAAACAATCATTTTCCTCAGCGTACATGCTAATACCAGAGATATTGACAGCTTGGTATAAGCATGCAAATATGACTTCTTTCTACATCCTTACAGGTGAGCTTAAAGAGGGTGGGGAATGGCGCTTATCTATTGTATTGTAACTGAAGTATTTGTTTGCAAAGGGTTCACTTTTTAGTCTAAGCATTATAGCTGAGAGTCTGTTAAGGGCCAAAGGACAATTTGACAGTTGTCTGGAATGCCTCTGTATCCATAGCAGGTTGGACTACATCCTAGCATATTTTTTTGACTTCCATATCTTGTAGGAGTAAAATTTCCTATTGTGGTTAATCAAAGAGAGACTCTTGAATATGATTCTTTGAACTGTCTATGAATAACAATGGTAGGGCAGGCAATTGCATAGAAGTAGAGAGATTAATCTTAATATCTTGTTGGATCTCTCCAAAGGACTGATGGAAATCTGATTTCTGATCTTTAAAGTATAGGGTAAAGGTACATGCAAGGGAGACACACAGCCTAGGGGCTACAAGGTGCCAGACATCAAAATAGCTTGTAGAGTTGCTCCCTTCCACACCAGATTGCCATGTATTCCTTAAATACAGATGGTGACTCTTAGCCTGGGATCCATCTTCCTAGTGTTGTTGCCAGGGTAATATCCCTTCTTTTCCCACCATTGCTTTCTATTCTTTGTCTTGCTTTTGCTCATTGCTAAGTCTTCGCCTTCCAACACTGGTGCTTTCTTCTCCTTTTTCCCCCCCTCCCCTTAGCTATTAGTGATGCCTTTCCATTTCTCATTCTTTCTAACACCACTTGTGGGGGCAGGAGGAGATGGGGCAGTATCCCTGATAGATCTTTGTTAGCTGAGTCAGGACTATAGGAATTCCTATCCTTCTAACCACATGCTCCACACTCTAGTTCTCATACTGTCACTTTTGCTACTTGCCTGCTTTAACTCCTAGTGTATAGTTGCCTGACTAGACATTGGGATCACCTTGAACTCCAGTCCTGTTATTTCTGAAGTTTGACTCTTCCTTCCCATAGATGGGCAAGCAATGTCTTGATTCTTCTAGTAGTGGGTGAAGCGAATGCTGGAGACACCTTTGCATTTAGTTATCCTTTCACATAGCAAATTCCATTCTTTTTGGATCAGAGACTCCTCACCTTCCCTACCTTCTCCTTATCTAAGACATATATGTTGAATAAGTTGAGTGCCAGCCCCTTAGTTCAATGCTCAAAGGTGGACAAGTCAATCCTAGGGCACTGTGGTCTGTATTTTAAAAGTATTCATCACAGATCATATTGGAATAGCACTGCTTATCCTGAAGCAGTGGGATAAAACTGTTACCTGGCTTGGTCCAGCTAGCGTTTGTTGACCTTGCCACATGGGCTGCTCAACACTTTTTTGCATATTAGTATCTTTACTTTACCATAGGTCCTATGGAGACATTTCTGTTATTTCCATTTTTTCTCTTTTGAGTTTTCTTATAGACTAGCATTTTAATGAGTATGAAGAGTCTAGATATGCTTAAACATATTTTATGTCTAATTCCATACTGTTATTTTTATTTTTGTAAGAATGCATCACTTTATTAGAAGACTATTTTTCTTCTTCCTCTTGTGTCAGAGAGAGGTCTAAGATCAGACCCCTGTCACATCACAAGATAATACCTCTCCACTCTCACAGCCTTATGTGCCAGGTCATACGAGCTCAAATCATTCTATTTTTTAAATAGTATTTTTCTCCCTGATTACATGTCAAGGAAATTTTTAGCATTCATTTTTACAAGATTTTGAGTCCCAAATTTTTCTCCCTCCCTTCCTCCCTCCCTTCCCTTCTTCCAAAAATGGTAGGCAATTTGATATAGGTTATATGTATGCTGTCATGTAAAACATATTTCCATATTAGTCACAGTTGTTCAAGAAGAAACAAATCAAAAGGAAAAGAAAACGTGAAAAAGAATAAAGTGAAAAAAAAGGAATGCTTTGATCTGCATTTAGAGTTCTTTATCTGGATGTGAATAGCATTTTCCTTCATGAGTCCTTTGTGTTTGTCTTGGATCATTATGTTGCTGAGAAAAGCTGAGTCACTCATTGCTGATCATCACACATAATGTTGCTGATGCTGTGTACATTGTTTTCTTGGTTCTGCTCATCTCACTTTCCATCAGTTCATGTAAGTCCTTCCAAGTTTTTCTGAAATCTGCCTGTTCATCATTACTTATTGCGCAATAGTATTCCATTACATTCATACACCACAGCTTGTTCAGCCATTCCCCAATTCCCAACAGTATTAGTATTAGTGTCTCAGTTTTCCCACATCTTTTCCAACATTTATCATTTTCTTTTTCTGTCATATTAGCCAATCTGATAGGTGTGAGGTGATACCTCAGAGTTGTTTTAATTTGCATTTCTCTGATCAAAAGTGATTTAAAGCACTTCTTCATATGTCTATAGATAGCTTTGATTTCTTCGTCTGAAAGCTGCCTATTAGTATCTTTTGACCATTTATTACTCGGGGAATGGCTTGTATTGTTATAAATTTGACTCAGTTCTCTATATATTTGAGAAATAAGGAGGATTATGATTTTTGATCCTTTCTGCTGTCCACTTCCATTTTGTGGGTGAATTCATCTCATTCACATTCACAGTTATGATTACTATGTATTTCCCTTCATCCTATTATTCCTCCTGTTTGTCCTGTCTCTTTTCATGCTTTTCCTCCTCACCAGTGTTTTGCTTCTGTCTACCCCCTTCCCCGGTCTACTCTTTCTTCTGTCTGTCCCTTCCTCTCCCCCTTTACTTAATTTCTTGCCCTTCTACTTTTTTGTCAGGTAAGATAGACTTCTATATTCAACTGATGGTGTATATTATTACCTCTTTGAGGCAATACTGAGGAGAGTAAGGTTCAAGTGATGCCCACCACCCACCCTCCCATCTTTACCTCCATGTTTTTTTTGTGCCTCTTCATATGAAATAATTTACCCCATTCTACCTTTTCCTTCTTTCTGTACCTAGTGTATTCCTCTTTCTTATCCCTTAATTTTTTATGTCATTCCCTCAAATTCACCATATACCCATACCCTCTGTCTATGTATGTTCCTTCTAGCTGTACTATTAGTGCTATCATTTTTTGTTTTTGTTTTTGTTTGTTTGTTTGCTTTTTTGCTTTAAGGCAGTTGGGGTTAAGTGACTTGCCCAGGGTCACACAGTTAGTAAGTGTCAAGTGTTTGGTCTGAGGTCGGATTTGAACTCAGGTCCTCCTGACTTCAGGGCCAGTGCTCTATCCACTATGCCACCTAGCTGCCCCTAGTGCTATCATTTTTAAGAATTGCAAGTATCATCTTTCCATGTAGGGATATAAACAGTTCAGCTCCACTGAATCCCTTATGTTTTCATTTCCCTTTTCACCCTTTTTAGTCTTCTCTTGGTTCTTGATAATAGAGATCAAATTTTTTGTTCAGTTTTGGTCTTCTCCTTATGAAAGCTTGAAATCCTTCTATTTCATTGGATGGCCATTTTTTTTCCCATTGAAGTATTATGCTTAATTTCACCATGTAGGTGATTCTTGGTTGTAGTCCTAGCTCCTTTGCCTTCCAGAACATCATGTTCCGTGACCTCTGATTCTTTAATGTTGCAGCTGCTAAGTCCTGTGTAATCCTGATTATGACTCCCCAATATCTGAATGGTTCCTTTTTGACCACTTACATTATTTTTTTTTCTTTACCTGATAGTTCTGAAATTTGGCTATAATGTTCCTTGGAGTTTTTATTTTGGGATCTCTTTCCTGAAGTGATCAGTAGATTCTTTCAATGCCTATTTTGCCCTCTGGTTCCAGGATATTAGGACTGTTTTCCTTGATAATTTCTTGAAATATGCTGCCCATGTCCTCCTTTTGATTATGGTTTTCAGGCTGTCCAATGATTCTGACACTGTCTTTCCTGAATCAACTTTCCAAGTCAGTTGTTTTTCCAATGACGTATTTTACATTTTCTTCTTTTTTTCCCATTCTTTTGAACTTATTTGATGGATTCTGTATGTCTCATAAGAGTCATTAGCATCTGCTTGCCCAATTCTTACTTTTAAGGAGTTGTTTTCCTCAGTTAAATTTTGTACTTCTTTTTCATTTGGCCAATTGTAGTTTTTAAAGAGTTGTTTTCTTTTTCCAAGCTGTTGCCTCTTTCATAATTCTCTTGCATCACTCTCATTTCATTTTCCAATTTTTATTCTCTCCCTCTTACATGATTTTTAAACTCCCTTTTGAGTTCTTCTATGAGCTCTTTCAGGGCTTGAGACCACTTCCTATTTTTCTTTGAGGCTTTGCCTGTGGGTGTTTTGACATTGTTGTCTTCTGAGTTTGTGTCTTCCCTGTCACCATAATAACTTTGTATGGTCGATCTTTTTTTGTTGTGTTTTTGCTCATCTTTTTTTGGGCTTTTTTCCTTTCTTTTAAATTAGAGCTCTGCTCCCAGGGTGGAAGGCTCAGGCTCCTTGTGCTGTAGGTCCTAGCTGTTTACCTAGTGCTGCCGTGATGTTGCCCCAAGGCCCATGTGTCTGGTGCTAGCCTGATGGGATAAAGTGGGTGTGGCTGGCACTGCTGGAGACTATAGGGGTCTGAGCTGGGGTCCTAGTGCTAGTGTCTGGCGTGTGCTGAGGTCAGTGGCATGTTTCTGCATTTCCTCAGGGCTACACTGAAACACTTGGTGGTCTGACCCCTGGAGGCTGCCTGTTTATCTGGGGCTATGCTGAAGCACATGGTGGTTCTCAGAGCTGGAGTCTGACCATTCCCCTGGCTATGCTGAGGCATGTGGGGCTTCGGAGTGTTGCCATTTGACTGCTCCACCACACTGGGGCTCAGGATCTCCCACTGGTTTGCTGAGGTAAGGCTTGCTGGGACACTTCATGTCCTGGACTGTGCTCCTTTTTTCCCTGAGTGAGATAGATCTTTTCTGTCTATTTTCCAAGTTTCTTGAGCTAAAAGATTGTTTCACTCTGTCTTTTTGCTGGTTTCTGCTGTTCCAGGATTTCTTTTGGAATGCTATTTTACTGTTGTTTGGAGGTGAATATGGGTGAGTTATGGTGATTTACTGCTTACTCTGCCATCTTGGCTTTCATAAATCTCCACTATTATTTTATAAAACTCAATGTATTTCAGCCATATTTTCAGTTAAAAGGACTTTCTTGAGATAGCATGTGACCCTAACCACTATTTAATACTAATGTTTTTAAGGGAAAATATAGTGAGCTACAAACACCCAACTTCCAAACAATTTCTTGGAACTTGTTTTCAAATTGAGGATTCTTTGTAGAGTGATGTCCTAGACAAGATCAACTAATGATTCCAGATGCAAATCGACATGAAATGAAGCATTCATCTTCTGCAAGAAGGGGAAAAAAAGGGGCAGCTAGCTGGCACAGTGGATGTAGTACCAGCCCTGGAGTCAGGAGGACCTGAGTTCAAATCTAGCCTCAGACACATAACACTCACTAGCTGCATGATTCTCAGCAAGTCACTTAACCCCAATTGCCCTCACCAAAAAAAAAAAAAAAGGGAAAAAAACTCTGAATAGGCCACTAGGCCATTGGAAGAAGGGAATGTGTATGTATTGTGTCCTTTAGCCAGAAAGCAGCATATCATTGGTCAGTGAATATTCCAAGATTAAAGGGAAGGAATTGTTAGGAAATACGGTCGTGTGATGCAACTGTAAATTGGTTAGTATGACAAAGCAAAAATAATGACTTGATTGCCCTAAAACAAGTTATTAGGACATTTATTTAATCCCACAATTTGGATGATCAGGAGGAGAGCCTGACTCCTTCTCATAAAGAGAACCTAATTATACATGGGATGACAAAGACAGGCTTCTTGCCCTTAGGAACTTACCATCTGAAATTGTTGTAAACTAACCTATACGATAGAGACATAGCAGGGTAAAGACATAAAATCAAAACACAAAAAGGCAACGAGCATTTACAGACTAAACAAAGGGTCAGTTAGGTGGCACCTGGCCTGGAGTCAGGAAGACCTGAGTTCATATCTAGCCTTCAAATCTAGCTATGTGTCCTTGGGCAAGTCACTTAACCCTGTTGCCTCAGTTTCCTCATCTGTAAAATGAGCTGGAGAAGGAAATGGTAAACTACTCCAGCATCTTTGCCAAGAAAACCCCAAATAGTCTCATGAAGAGTAGGATACAACTGAACAATAAATAACATCATGATAGAGGAAACTGTATTTGAGAAGTGAAAAGCTAGGATCAGTCCACACTATAAATGCACACAAATAGAATTTTTAGAATTAAAACAGGCCCTAAGACCAGATCAATTTTCTTATTGTGGAACTTACACCACTGCCAGCTAATGATTGGCAGCTTCAGCAGGGATGGAGTAGGCGAAGGGTTGTGGTGGCAATATCCCACATTCACCAGTGCTCTTGTCAGTATACTAGATGGTACTGTGAACTTTGTGATGAAATGATTAGCAATAAAGTTTATTCTTAACTGGTAAGTAATGAGATACTCAGTAGTAGCATTGGAGGAGGTGAACAGCTATAGACCCAGACAAAAACAAGTTAGGGTTATCATTTAGCAGGAGTATAGTGAAAATGTTCATTAGACCAGGGGACCTCAGGCCCTACTTCTGTTACTATGTCACTTTGGACAAGTCACTTATGCTGCTCGGATTTCAATTTCCTCATTTGTAAGATAATGAGTTTGAGCTAGACCTCTAAGATTCCATGCATCCTTCTCTCAACTTTGAAGTAAGCTTATGGTAGTGAAAGCCCTACTTGAAAATATTTTTGGTTCACTTTACAAAACATAACCAAATGTTTGATTCCATGTCAAAACTAAAAACTATGTTAGAATCTGGACATTTTCCATTTCATTTATGGAGGTTAGGTTTCTTTGAGTCTTTTCTTTAATTTACACTTTTATTATGTAGCTTAGTGTTCGTCCTACCATAAGATTAATCTGTTACTGTCCATACATGGAAGGAGGAAAGGAGTTAGAATCATGGACCCAAGGAAGAACAGGACTGCATTTCCCATGAACCTCAAGGATAAGCCTCATTGAAGTCATCTAGATGTCAGTTCTCTTAAGAACATGTGCCTGCACACAGAATGATTGTGTTAGGAGAACAGCAGGGACTGGAGGAAGGAGAGGAAGAGCTAGCATGTGGGGTCTGAAGGAGACAAGATTGTGAAGGTGGCTTCTAAGAATTCAGTAGTCCCATTGTGATCCTGATATCTCCTCAAGAAATGAGAGGAGACATTCAGACTATGAAAGATGGGAAGAGGAGGGAATGTGCGCAGGAGAAATCTAGGGGCTTAGGGGGTTGATGCATTTTATCCAGTTAACAACCCTGTGAAGAAAGAGGTATAGATATTATTATCCTCATTTTAAAAGGATGAGGCTCAGAGAGGTTATGTGATATGCCCCAAATCACAAAGGTAGTGAGAAGCAGAGATGGAATTAGAACAAAGACTTTTTGATCTTTGGCCCAATGCTTCTTCTGACACACCTTCAGTCAACCATCAAGTATTTGCACCATTTAGGAATTCTTAAGCAAATTTTAATCAAACAAGTGCTGGAATGTCAGCTACCCACAGCTCACTAATCAGCCACTACTTGAATAAATAAATACCAACAGTAGAGTCTTCACAAAGGAAATCGAAAGTATTTCCTCTCTAGGAGTTAACTAGTTGGTCTAGTGTAGGAGAACTAGTCTCCAAGGAGGCAGAGCTGTGCTCATGTCCTACGACCAGCCTTTGAATATGTTACTCAACAGTGTCATTTATTTCAGGCTTATCAATTATTTTCTTTGGCAAAGTTAGTCAGGGTGTGAATTAGAATGTCTTCTGGTGCCTCAAAAAAGGATGAAATGTAAAGATAAACAATAGCTTAGAAGTGGTTGCTATTAGGGAAATTAAATTCCAAAAATGAATTGTTTATGTCCATTACAGTTCTTCTTCATGGCACAATCTTCTCTCAGGTAGAATGGAGAACAAAAATGGCCATATCCACAATCACAATAATCAAATTCCATTGTAATTGCATAAAGGTAAAGAGGCTTGGTCTAGTGGAAAGGGTGCTAGACTTTGAATCAGAACACCTGCATTCTTATCCCGGCTCCAACATTTATTAGCTTTGTGATCATGGGTAAGCCACATGGAGTCTCAGTTTTGGCATCAGCAAAATGGGGATAATAATACCTGTATAAGGATTATGGAGAGGAAAGTTTTTGGTAAATCCTAGAGTACTATGTAAACATGAGCTGTTATTACTTTTTAATTCTACAGGAGAGTGATGCTTTCATTAACATGGGTACTCCCTTCCTTGATGCATACCATAACCCCTCCACACCTTAGCAGATAGTCTTTGTAAGCTGCCGCATCTAAAGAGAGCAGTTGACAGCTGAGGTTTGGGTGAGTCACTCCAAATTTAGCTAAGCTGATCCTCATGCCACAGATGTGGAATCAATCTCTGGGTCCCTATGTGAAGCCTTTCTAGCTTAGCAGGCCATACTGAAGTTTGCTGTCTGCAGCCAGTGGCATTGAGAACCTGGAGCCTTCTTTGTAGCACAATGTGGCATTAGAGCATACCTTTGGTTGGGGTAAAGTCACAAAAGGCAGTATGGTGTAGTGGATAAAGCAGTGGCTGTGGAGCTAGAATACCTGGTTCATGTCTTGCCTCTCACAGGCCCTGGTTTGGTGGCCCTGGGCAAATATCTTAACCTCTCAGGGCTCCAGACAATTCTCTAAGACAAAGTTGAAGAAAAGGTGCTGATCTGCATTGCTAGAAGAGATTTTTCACTGGAATTTCCTTAAGATTAGTGAAATTATGTCTCCATTCCAAAAAAAGAAAGGATAGATTGTAGTAAATAGTCTATCCTTAAAAGAGTGGCCCTGTATTCTATAGAAAAACAATGGTTTCTGTTTCTTCTGTGTATAGTACTCTGCAAATAGTAGCATCTTAACAAATGCTTGTTAACTGTCTTTTTCTCTCCAAAATTTGAGTCCCTTCTAACTCCCTAGAAGAAGGTGGTGGTATTTAAAATTTTTATATCACATCATATCATATCAAATATAACATAATATATTACAATATGATATATAAATAACAACATAGTAATAAAATATAATAAACATTGGCTATCACTGTTTTTTCTTCATCCAGCCCTCTATCTCTAATTCAACTCAATCCTATTCATCAAACACTTATTAAGTACTTCCTCTATACAAGACATTTATGTAGGCCCTTGGAGATACAAGGACAAAACACTGCATGGCTCAGGGACCAGCTGCTGGAGATGTACTAGGAAGATGCATGTACACAGGAGAAGTAGTATGATCCAGTGGAAAGAACACTAGAATTGGAGTCAGACTCCATCTCTGACACATATTCCTGTGTGACTTCAGGCAAGTCACTTAACCTCTCTGGCACTTGGTTTCCTCATTTGTAAATGAGGTGTTTGGGCAAGATGCTGTCTAATATCCTGCCCAACTCTGAATTGATGATCGGTGTAATCTGAAGAAAGAGAGGGTACCAGTAACTGAGGAGTGTGAGGGCAGTTTTATTGTTTTAGAGCTTGAAGACAACAGAGATTATAAATTGTATGCCCTGCCTTTGATTTACAAATGATAAAAAGTGGCTTCCTTAAAGTAATGCAAGTAGCTGTGTCAGCATCTGAACCCAAAGCCTCTGACTCCAAAACTGGTGCCATGGTTCCTCTTTCACAGAAGAGGTGGCACCTGAGCTGATAGGACTCTTGGGTGTTTAGAGATAAAGTATTTGAGAAGTAGATAGAGAGGAGAAAGAAATGAATTCTAGAGGTACAAGGAACCACAGCTTGTCTGAGTGTGTGAAGACAGGAGATGGAATATCACATTTGGAAAGTAACAATTGAGTTTGGCTGCAACATAGACTGTACAATGGGAGGAACATTAAATGTTCAGGAAGGCATGTTTGGGTCATATTTTGTAGGAACTTAAAAGTAGGGCTGAGAAAGTTGTATGTTGTCCTAGAGGCAATAGGGAGTCATCAGAGGTTTTTTAGTGTGTGGGAAGGGTTGATGTGGTCAGAGTTGTACCTTATGAAGACATCCTCTTTCGAGGATAGATTGTAGAGGAAAAACTGATTAGAAAGGGAAAGAGACCAATTGTAGTACTGTTATAATAACTGAAGCAAGATGTGATGTCTGGACTTACTATGGCTTCTCCAGAGGGTCCTTGAGACACTGAGAAGTGGGTAGATCTTTAGATAATGGCCTAGAATGACTGGATTAGAAACCAAGCATCTTCTGCTGCCCTGCATAATGTGTCCATTTCCCTGTATATTCCCAAACATGAAACTTCTTGAGGTCTCCTTCTAGAAGAATATTACATCAGGTATGTCTAAGAAAAGTACAGATCTGATACCCACTTGGGTGGGGGTGGGAAAGGATTACAATTAGGGGGAAATGCGGAGGAAGGAAGTGTCTCAATTGTAATACTGAAGAAATGGTGTTTGGCTACATTTTTTGATTGTTTTTTAACCTTTAAAATCTTGGCCTATGTCATGGAATGAATCATTTTCAAATTAAGGAAATCATTTAACTTTTTAGAAATACTTAAAAACAGGTATATATTATATGTATATGTATATACTGTGATTTTACTAGTGATTTCTATTTTAATTATACAATCAGAGATCATAAGGAGCCAGCGTGGTGTAGTAGAAATAACACTCAACTTGGAGAGTCGGTACTTATGTTTCAATTGAGTTCAACCACTTACTAGTCATATCATCCTGGAGGAATCACTTTCATTGTTTGAGCCTCAATATTCTCTTTAATAGAATGGGGATAATAATACATAGAGTTAATCCAAAATGTCTTTGTAAAGAATTATGTATAAACATAAGCTAGTATGTAATTACATGTAAACATAAGTTAATAAAGTCATGTAAAAAAGGGGGTATCAGTAAATGATCCCAAACACGTTCATGCTTTACAACTGTAGGATATTATACAATCATCTGTTAAAAAATTTTAATATTATTATTGTAGTCTACTTGCTGTTTAGCTCTGGATTCACATTGAATTCCATTCTTTGTAGAGATATTGTAAATCAGAGGTGTCAACTGTGGTTTGCAATGAGGCTAGTAACAATTCTGAGTGTGGCATTGAGAAGTATTTAACAAAATAAATGAAAAATATGATAGAACATAAATTATTGGTTTTCTAAGCCAATATACAGCCTGCAGGAATCCTTCTGTGCAGTTTACTGGGCCATTTCCTTTTGTTTGACACCACTGATTTAAATGATTTCTTTGGCTTCAGTAATTATCCAGCCTGAAGTTTAGAATTTCTAGAAGCAAGGTCAGTGTAGGTGTGCTTCCAGTGGCTACTCTACTGTTAGTAAGTAATACTACTACTGACAGTAATGACAATGTATGGACAGACCAGAAGGAACCATACGTGCAAATAGTAAAATATTTAAGAGGGACATGATTGCAAAGCAAAAATGAGGAAACATATCTCTTAGCTCTGGCATAGTTAAATGAGTGCTGGACTTGGAGTCAGAAAGACCTGGGTTTGAAATAAGACCTGTAATACTTGCTAGCTGCACGAAGTCCCTTCCCCTCTTGAAGCTTTCATTTTCTCATCTGTAAAATGGGAATATTAAGCCTGTGACACAGAACTAGGTGGCACAATGGATAGAGTGAGAGGCCTGGAATCAGGGAGACTCATCTTCCTGAGTTCAATTCCAGCCTCAGATACTTACCAGCTATGTGGCCCTGGACAAGTCACCTTACCCTGTTTACCTTAGTTTCCTTAGCTGTAAAACGAGCTGGAGAAGGAAATGGCAAAGTATTCCACTATCTTTGCCAAGAAAATCCCAAATGGAGTCACAAAGAGCTGGACATGATTGAAAAATGATTGAACAACAAATGTATGTGTGTGTGTGTACACATGAACCCCATGAACCCCACAAACTCCAATTTGAAACACAGTCTGCTCTAAGAAAGAGACAAATGAAATTTGGGTACAGGTGTCCATAGTTTAATTTCTCAAAGTGGCTTGATATGCATTGCAAGGGAATTCAGTCCAAAACTAGGCCACCCCTAAGGGGGCCAGTTCAGAACTGGCTTGGTTTGGGATTTTGGAGTACAGCATTATATGTCCTTTGAAGAGTGGGTGTTCCCAAGGGAGTGCCAATCAACAGTGATTGGTCAACATACTAAGAAGTGGGTGGGTTCCTTAGATCACTCAGTGCACCGGGCAGATATCCAGATATCACCTTCCACCAAAGGAAATACCACTGCTAGTCTTGGAAGTCTGTTTCCACCCAAACATGAGTGGGATAAAATCAATTTGGGCCTGGCTTGGAGTTTGACCAAGATAAGAAGATTCAATGCAATCTCACTATCAGGAATGTCCTTTTGAACAGCTTTAGCCAGAAGGCTGGCAGGGTGGAACTCTGAGTCTTCAAAACACAGATTACCAAGAGAAATCATTTTTCACAATATGTATATATGATAACTATGTCATGAGCTAGGAGGAGGATTAATTCATTTATTAATTTCTTTTAGAGCCTATATATATATATATATATATGTATATATATATATATATATATGTATAAACATAAGCAATTATGTGTGTGTGTGTGTGTGTATATATATATGTATGTATAAAGCACTTTACAAACTTGAATGATCTATATGAAGTCAGCTATTATCACCAGTTCATGGAAAAATGGTACAATCTTCTTTTTTTTTTTTGCTATCCCAGAGTATTTGGGAAATAATATATCTTCAAACTCATGTTCCAAAATGGGTATGGTGAATGGAAACATTCCCAGTTCCTAGTGTTGCTGGACCGAGGTGATCCAACATTACCCATGAGTATCTTAATGTCTGCTTAGCATGTTTGCCTGTTTAACTATCTCTTACCATTTGGATGTTTCCTCCTCTTTTTCATTGGAGTCTGAGGATCATCATGGAATTCTTAAAATCTCATATGCTACAGTCCCAGACCCCACATGCAAATCAGATAGATACCAGAGAAATCACAAAGTAGAACAACTATCTGATGTATTATAAAAATATAAAAAATGAAATGAAAACTCTTTCTGTGCAACTGAATCAATCTTAGTCCAAAGCAGAAGTTTTCATTTTCCTTCAACAGAAAGGAAGGTATATTAAACAAGTTAAGTTATATGAATAGATCATTTTAGTTAATCATTAATGAGAATGCACAGGACCAGGGCTCCTGATAACAGTGGAATGCAAACCTGTTTCTCATTCTAAGAGATTATGCTTTGTAAAGAGTGAGGTAAAATAATTGTGATGAGGAAAATACAATGATTTCAAGGCAAATACAGAGAAGTAGAAGGAAGTACTAGGTGGCCAATATGAAACTTAGCTAAGTGCAAATTTCAAATCATAACTAGCAATTATGAAGCACCTACTATGTACCAGGTACTGTACTAGATACTCTACAAATATTATTTCATTTAATCCTCACAACTTTGGCAGGTAGGTGCTATTATTATCCCCCCTTTTACAGACGAGAAAACTGAGGCAGATAGCAGTTAAATGACTTGCTCAGGGTCACAGAGCTAGTAAGGCCTTGAGGTAAAATTTGAACTTAGGTTTTCCTGACTCCAGGTCTAGCACTCTATCCCCTGTGCTACCTTGCTGCCTTTAGACAAAAAGGCTTTTAATTTAATTCAGTCTAAAATAAAACTTTAAAGTCATACCAGCTTAAAGATGTATGCTGACAATTAACCCCCCCCCACAAAACATTAGCTTACTTCATTGTCTGGCTGTTCCCACCTCCCCGCTTCTGGATGACTGTCCTGAGGCCTCTTTACTAGGTGAATCCCGGTCCTGCACTGCCCTTTTTTGAAGAGCCCAAGGCCTGATGCTCATTTCCCTCCTTGCCTAAATTACTCTCCAGACTGTTCTACCTCCCGCAATAGATTCCTCACTCTCTCCCCCTATCACTCATTTTCCTGCTCCCCTTTATGTTCCATTTTTCTCACTTACGATTTAAGTTCCTTGAGAGTAGGGACCATCTTGTTTCATTGTATTTGTATCCCCTGCACTTGACATAGTACCTGAAACATTGTAAGGGCTTAATAAATACTTTATCTAGCTATCCATCTCAACCTAGACATTACTGCTGTGTTATTATTAGTGAATAACCTCCACCACATTTCACCCCAAAGTGGGCACTATTCTCCCACCAAAGGTGACTTGCTGCTCCCAATCTGCCATTCAGAATTTTTAAGCAGTAGAGTATCCTGAGTCCTTGAGATTCCTGGCTCTCAGAGATTCCAGAATGTCTTGGAGAAAATTTCTATCTAGGGACCTCCTCTCCTTCCTGGTCATGTCGTAGATGCTTAGTAAACACTTGTTGAATAATTGATCGAGCAGGATGGATTTCAGTTAGCATCAGAGGGTCCAGGTCTGTTTTTGCCTCCATACACTTTCAAACCTAAAAACACAAAACAAAATAAAACAAAAGGCAAAACACACACACACACACACACACACACACACACACACACACACACACACACACCTCCCAAACAACAACAACAGATAAACAGAGAGGCTTTATTGCAAATTCTCAAGAACAGGCCAAGTCAGTACAGATAATACTTTTTAGAAGAGCACTTCTGCAAAATGATTACGGTATTGTACTCATTTGTCAGTTTTAAAATTGATTTATGGATTTTCCCCATAGAAATGTAGTAGAAGTTTACACGGGATGAAAATTAAGCTCTTAATTATATATAGAGATCTAATGACAAAGTAGGTGACTGTATCTGTGCTCTAAAGTTGAGTTCAAGCCTGTCCTTCAAATTGCACACATTGTGTAGGTCACTAGATTAATGTAAGTATTTTAAATTGCCATAAGTGGATGGTAATTTTAAAATCATTATGTACATTATAAATGATATACATTATTACATATATACATTATATTATATACACACATTGTATACATAGCTTAACATATAAGTCATTTTGTTTCTTTTCCTTTATGATGTTATATTCATATTCATTATTTAACATTAACATTGTTTAACATTATTAAAAACGGCAATAAGAGAAAATAAAATAATACTTATATTTCCACAGAGATTTTCATCTGGGATTCTCAAGGAAATTAATAAATGAATCATAGTCCTCCTGATAACTCACAAGTTACCTATCAGAGCAACACATTATGCCGAAATTGAAAGGGATCCTAGAGGTCTTTTAATTCAAACTCCAAGTGAAGTATGAATCCTATCTACAATATGCATAGGATCTTATTGTCATAGGATCGTAAAGAGAACTTGGAGGGCATTGAATCTAAACCCTTGGTTTTACAGATGAGAAGACTAAGCACCGGTTAAGTGACTTGTCTGTGGTCATACAGCTAGTAACTAATTGTTTGAAAGAGGATTTTAACTCATTATTTGTTGACTCCAAATCAAGTGCATTCTACCACAGTGCTTCAGAAGTGATTACCCAGCTTCTGGTGATCAATAGCTTGCCATTCAAGGACCACTCAATTCTACTTCAAGATATTTCTGATTGCTAGGGAGTTTTCAGTATTATAGGATCAACATTAGAGTTTTAAGGGACTGAAGACATAGTCTAGGCTAATCTTCCCATTTTACAGATGAGAAAACTGAAGCCCAGAGAATCTAAATGATTTGCCTAAAATCATGCAATTAATTTAAGTACTGAACTCAATCAATCAATCAATAAACATTAATAAATGTTTAATTAATTAATTAATAAAAGTGCCTAATATGTGCCAGATACTGTGTTATGTGCTAGAGATACAAAGAGAGGAAAAAGAGAGTCCCTGCCTTTGAGGAGCTTACATTCTAATGTTTTTTTTAAAAAAGAAAAAGCTTAAAAGCTAAGGAAGTAGGATCATAGATTCAGAGCTGTATGGGGTTCCAGAGATCATTTAATTCAACCTTCTCTTTTACAGATGAAGAAACTGAATCCCAGTGGATTTTCTCATAAGAAGAAAAATGTCAAACTGATATATAAAATCCCAGAACAGCATTTCAACATGTAGCATATTTCAAAATTTTAATATATGGACACAAAGCCTGTTTATTGATTTAAATTAAGACTAAAATTAGTAATATTTAAATGAAATGTAATTTAAAATTCTACCTCCATTAACCATATTTTCTTTTTGCTTTACGTTTTCTATAAATTCAGATGTACAAAATATATGTTATATTTACAGTTAGAAATTTAAATGGAGAACAAAAGTACAAAAAGACTGAAGTATAGTAGTCAATCTATAATAGCAGGGCAAAACCATATGTGTTGGTAGAGGTAGAAAAGATAGGCTGGTTACTTCATATGAAAGTATTTCCACCCTGCTTCCAAACATCTCCCCTACCCAAATTAGCTTTAAAAAGTTTCAAAGCCTTTAGTTCTACAGTTACAGAATTTAAAATAAAGCTCAAAAAGGACAATTTTTGGGAGAAGTAGCATATTGACATAAATTCACCCTAAGGTGAAAATGGCTGACATAAAAGCCTTTCTTGGGAACAGATTTTTTTGGGGGGATTGGTACTGGTTGCATGAAAAGGAGTGTGTGTGTGTGTGTGTGTGTAAAGAAGTAGCACCATGGGTGAGAAAAAAGGCCACAAAAGAAGACTATTGGGTCATGAATCATGGAAGACAAATTGACTATTTAATCAATCATATCTAAGAATCTATTACTTTCTGAATCTGTAAGAGGTAAAAATTTTGGGACAAAATAGTAATGTCTCATATATGTGTACATATGCCTAAATAAATTACTTAAATATTTGAAAAATATTTTCTTCACATGACTATCTGATATATGTAGTTCAAGTGTTATTCTGCCCATTTTACAGATCAGAAAACTGAGTCTCAGAGAAACTTATTGATCTTAGAATCACACAGCAGGTATATATCAGAGCTGGGACAGCTCTTCTGTTTCAAAACTCTTTCTTGACTCTTTATGCTATACAATGTTTCCTCTCAAATAATAAATTTTTAGGTGGATGGTAACCTTTAAATAAAATTTCTTAAGTGATTATGAGCTGGGAGGGACCTTAGAAGCCCAGGGAGGTTAATTAATTTTCCTGAGGTAATAAAACAACAGAAGTGGGATTTGAACCCAAGTCTTCTGACTGAAGGGCCAGTGGGTCTTTTGTTTCCCTTACTGTACCATCCTCCTTTTCTTATCTATAGTGGCATAGGCAGTCTGGAATGTACAATACTCTGGGGGGAGTCTTTAAATAGTTTTTTTAAAACTATGATTTCATAAGTGTGCAAATGCCACCTCTTCTATACCATAATAAATCATGTTCTTGAGTTGCTATGGAAAAACAAATAACAACAAAAAACAAAAGTCATCATCACTTGGTGACCAAGTTTTGAACTTAGTGAGGCTGTCCTCCAGTGATGGACACACAATGCATCTCTGTGGCCTGTGTCCTTACTTGAAATGCTTTTCAGGCTGATAGCATCTCTCAGAGTTTACATTTCATTGGCATAACCAAGGGTCACCTGTACACCATGTTCAGACATTGGAGAAGGACTTTAGTGACCTCTTCCCTGTGCACAGGATGCTCTCTGCTCAATATGACTCAAGGTGGAGGATAGAATCTATCTGGCACTTATTATATACTCAGTATATACCTCAGGACCTCAGTTAGCCACAATAGACCCCGAATCAGCAAGGACAGAATCTGAATGTAGGCTCCAAACAAATCTGGCCTGCTTCCTTCCAGTCAAGTGCTTATGAGATCCTAAGCTGATTTCTATCCTGGGTGTAATATAACAGGTCTACACAAGGGTCTCAAACTCAGCATGTCCAAAATGGAACTCATTATCTCACCCCCCTCCCCTCAATCCCACTTCTCTTCTAAACTTCCCTAATTCTATCACATGCACCACCATCTTTCCAGTCACCTAGGTTTGCAAACGGGGTGCCATCTTAGACTCCTCACTCTCCTTCATCCCACCTATATAATCAGTTGTCACATCTTGCCATTTCTACCCTTCCAAAAGCTCTTGCAATGCGTCTGTCCCCTTTTCTCTTCTTCAATGTCAATACCCAAGACTAGACCATCACCACCTGTCATCCAGGACCATTTTGATAGCCTCCTGATATGCATTCCTGCTTTCAATCTCACTGTTCTTCAGTCCATTCTCTACACAGCTGCCATAGTGGTTTTCCTAAAGCTCCAATATGACCGTGTCACATCTCTACTTAATTCTAGTGGTTCCATACTGCCTATAAACTCATGTACTAATTCATCTGGAATTTTAACCTTTTACAACCTTGCCCAATCTACATTTTCAGCCTTATTACATTACTTCCCATCACACACAGTACAATGAAGGCAAATGGGCCTTCTTGCTGTTCTTAACATGTGACATTCTATCCCTTGTCTCTGTACCTTTGTATTGACTTAGGTCCACCTCTTAAAATTACGTAAAATCATCTTCAAGAAACAACTTAAGCACCCTCTACATGAAGACTTCCTTCCCACAACTATTAGCATTCCTCCCTCCCCCTCAAAAAACAATTACTATGTATTTACTTATTTTATGGGTATTTTTCATATACTTATATATGTACATGTAATCACCAACAAAAGAATGTAAATTCCTTGAGGACACGACCTGTTTCATTTCTGTCTTTGTATCTCTAGTGCCTGTATGATGCCTTACATATAATGGATGCTTCATAAATATTTCGGGATTGATTTCTAGCTTGAAAGGCACCATTTGATTTTTGAAGTCAAGAGTTCATTTCTTATAGGGCCTCTCTTCTCCTGGTGCAGTAAAGCACATAGCTATCACTTAACATATGTAGAAATACGAAAATCATACAAATAACCATGAACATCATCTTGTAGCTATAGTCAGGATTCCTAGAAAAAAGGCAGCCTTATCACTATTACTTCTTCTTTGTAAATATAATATATATAATACATATACATATATAGATATAAAACATAACATATAATATATCATATCAATGCAAATATAATAATAATGAATAATGAAGGAACGGACTAATGCAGGCTAAGAAAAGGGTCTGCACCTGGAGCATAACAAACGAGCATGGGCAAGCTTGGGCAAGCAAGTGTACATGGTTGTGAAAGCTGGATCAGCACACTGGAGGAGAGATGGGCAGATGTGCTGAGTCCTCCTTTTCTCACTCCTTACTCCCCCGTCCCTGCCTACAAACATTCTTTATTCGGCTTTAGATAGAGTTCTCCTAGATACAAGCCAATGCATGGAACCTCCGGGTAAAAACTTAGCCAGATGATGGCCTTCATCCATCTCTGAAGAAAAGACCATCAGCCTTCATCCAAATATCAGAAAACTATGACTGAAAAGGTTGTTTCATTGACTATTTTGGTATTTTTAAGAGCTGTGGGTGTATTCCACTCTTAATCTGGGAGTTCCACTCTCACTTAGGGTTGTAGATTTTCCTTAAGGCTGAAAACAAGATCCTGCCTGTTGTCCTGTGTGAATCTTGACTATGTAATCCAGTCCTCCAGTCCATATAAACATTGACTGATATGTGTTGCCTAGTAATGAAATGTAATCCAAGCCAAGATGCTTCAGTTCATGGGGATATAAAAAGTGAAGGAAAGACATTTAGGGAATTCCCAACTAAACACCATTTTGTGTGTGCATTCCATTGTTGTCAGAGCTGATGTGATTAACAGCAATGATAGTCCTATATGCTCAAACTCAAAAAGAGGGTGTGAATGATGAGTACTTTCCCTTCTTATTTCAAAACTCTGGGTCAAGGCCCTGGGAATAATAGCCTAGATACCAGTACATATGTATGTATGCATACATACAGAAAGATAGACACACCCACTATCAGTAGAAAGTGAATACCCACTTTGGAACACACTAACGCCTAGGACAGGGGAGGGGAACCTGCAGCTTTGAGGGCACATGTGGCTCCTTGGGTGTGGCCCTTTGACTTTTATTAAGGGGATTTGTTCTTTGAAGTATGGATTCAGTCAAAGGGCCACACTTGAGGACCTAGAAGGTCACATGTGGCCTTGAGGCTGCAGATTTCCCACCCCTGGCCTAGGATATTACCAGGGCACGTGTCTATAAAACAAATTGCCCATGTAAATGGAACACATATAGGGAATGTGTGTGTCCATCTGGACATATGGGGTACATATATGGAGGGATACACATATAGGGAACATATATGGTCAGGCATATATGTGAAGAAGTTAAAATTATTCTCTAACACTGTAGAGCTATAGCTGTCTTTTGTCACTTATTAGATTATAAGCTCCTTAAGGGCAAGGACTTCCTTTTCCCTCTTTTGTATCCCTAGTGCTTAGCACAGCATCTTCACCCATAGTAGACTCAATAGATGTTCACTGATTAATTATTGATTGATTGTGCTCTTCCCACTGGGCTTTTTCCCTGATGGCTTTGCATGTCCGTAGACTTCACTGGGCAGTTCTTTGCTGGTCTTATGGTTGTTGCTAGGCATTACTCTATGAGGCATGCAATTGTGGAATTTCTTTCCATTGCCAACTTTGGGGTTTAACTGAAGTGCTACTTCTTCTCCATAAGGAAAGGAATGGATTCTATTATTTCCCATGTAAACTTGATTGAAAGTATTAAGCTTCAACTACTTTAGCGATAGAAGCAAACTATAAATCAACAAGTGAAGTCAACAAGTATTTATTAAGCATCTACTATATGTCAGGATATGGGTGCTACATTCTGGGCAGAAAAGAAAAATTAGTCCCTGCCCTCAAGAAGCTTACAATCTAATGGGCAGAAACAACATTCAAATAAATATGTATAAACAAGATATGCAAGATAAATTGGAGACAATCACAGAGGGAAGGCAATAATGTAAAGGAAAGCTAGAAAAATTCTCTTGCATAAGATAGGATTTTAGTTGAAACCTCAAGAAAGCCAGAGAAATCATGAGGTAGGAGTGAGGAGGAAGAGAATTCCAGGTATGCAGTACAGCCAGAGAAAATGCACAGATTTGACAGATGGACTATGTTGTACAAGAACTATCAAAGAGGTCAGAGTTACTGGATCATAAAATATGTAAAGAGAAGGAAGTTAGAAGAGTAGGAAGGTAGGAAGATGTCTCTTTAAAAACAAAACAGAGGATTTTATATTTGATCCTGGAAATAATAAGAAGCCTTATTATTCTTCAATACGGAATGTATTGAGTTGGAGAAGGATATTGTCAGATTAGCCCTTTAGGAAGATCACATCGATAGCCCAGGGGAAGATAGATTGGAGTAGGGAGAGACTTATGGAAGAGAGATCAACCATCATGCTAGCATAATAAATTCAGGCATGAGGTGATGAGAGCCTGCACCAATGTGATAGCAATATCAGAGGATAAAAGGAAGCATGTGCAAAAGAGGTTATGAAAGTAAAACTTTTAGGACTTGGAAACTATTTGGATAGGGCAACTGAGAAATAATAATAATGGTAATAATAATTGTAGTAGTTGTTAGCATTTTTATAGTGCCTACTATGTGCTAGATATTGTATTAAGCACTTTGAAATTATTATCTTATTTGTTCCTCACAACAGCCCTAGGAGGTAGGTGCTATTGTTATCTTTGTTTTATAGTTGAGTAAAGTGAGGCAAACAGAGTTTAAGTGACTTGGTGTAAGTCACTTAGCAAGTAAGTGAGGCTGGATTTGAACTCTGGTCTTCCTAACTCCAGACGCAGGGTTCTATCCACTGTACCACTTAGCTACCTGGAGAGAATGAGGAGTTAAAAGCATCTGAGTTGGAAGCCTGGATGATTGGGGGAATAGTTCCCTCGACCATCACAGGGAAATTAAGAGGAAGGGAGTTTGGGGAGAAAGAGTTAGTTTTCAGTATTTTGAATTTAAGATACCTAAAGGATATCCCGATTGAGATGTTAGCAGAGGTGTTACAGGTGGACAAATAGGCTAAAGAGCGAATAGTATGCTTCCATCTGCATAGAGATCATAACTGAAACCATGTGACCTGATGAGATCACTAAGTGAAATAATATGGAGGTGGAAGAGAAAAGAGCTCAGGATAGAGGCTTCCCTCCTTCCATTCACCATTAGCAGGTATGAGGTAAATAAAAATCCATCAAAAGAAACTGAGAAAGAAAGGAATTAGGAGAGAGAAATGTCCCAGAAACCTAGAGAGAGGAGAATACCCAGGAGAAAAGGGGTGATTGACAATGTCAAAGTCTTCAGAGAAGTAAAGATTGATGAAGACTCAGAAAAGGCTATTAAATTTGTCAATTAAGACATCATTGGTAAAATATATATAAAGAGAGAGGGAACAGTTTCAGTTGAATGATGAGGTCAGAAGCAAAATTACAGAGTTATGAAGAGAGAGGAAAGAAAGTGGAGGCGCAGATTGTTGATGGTCTTCTGAAGGAGTTTTGCCATGAAAGGTGGGAGAGATGCAAGATGAGAGCTAGCAAGGATCAGTGGATCAAAAGAAGTTTCTTCCAGGATGAGGGAGACATGGACATGTTTGTAAGCTTCAGGGAAGCAGCCAGTAGACAGGGAGATATTGAAGATTAGTGAAAAAGTGAGGGTGGCAGAGGGAGCAATTTGCTGGAGAACATTGGATAGAATGGAATTACTTGTGCTTGTATAGAGGTTTAACTTGGCAAGAAGGGTTACCTTTTTTAAAAAATAATTTATTTTTAGGTTTTAACATTCACTTTCATAAGATTTTGAGCTCTAAATTTTCTCCCCCTCTTTCCCCTCCTCCCTCCCCAAGACAGCATGCAATCTGATATAGGCTCTACCTATACATTCATATTAAACATGTTTTCACATTAGTCATGTTGTAAAGAATTAGAATCAATGAGAGGAACCACAAGAAAGAAGGAAAAAAAAGAAACGAAAGAGCAAATAGTATGCTTCCATCTGCATTCAGACTCCATGGTACTTTTTCTGGATGTGGGTAGCATGCGTCTTTTGGAGTTGTCTTAAATCATTGCATTGCTGGGAAGAGCTAAGTCTATCAAAGTTAGTCATCACATAGTATTGCTGTTACTGTGTACAATGTTCTCCTGGTTCTGCTCACTTCACTCAGCATCAGTTCATCCAAGTCTTTCCAGGTTTTTTCTGAAGTCTGACTGCTCATCTTTCTTATAGAACAACAATATTCTATTACATCCACATATCACAACTTGTTCAGCCATTCTCCAACTGATGGGCATCCCCTCAATTTCCAATTCTTTGCCAGAAGGGTTACCTTTTAATGTAAGGTGGGTGAAGAAGGAAATAGTGGTGGAAGACATCTAAGTGATGTTAGATGAAGAAGAGGGGGTAAGACAGGGCTCTCAGTGAAAAGTCTGAGTTTTTTTCAGTGAAATATTAGCAAAGCTTCCAGATGAGAGGATATAGAGAGGGGAAAACTATGGAAGGTAAGAGGAGGGATGAAATGTTTTGGAAAAGTCACTGTGATGAGTGGGATAGTGAATAAATTAGGGAGGTATAAAAGGATTGCCCTGACACTGTGAAATCTAAATAACATAAATTTGTAGTGGACCTAGTTGATACAATTTCACAGTCTTCTCTAGCTTCCTTCACAAACGTGAGAACAGGGGTGAAGGATGGCGGGAGTAATCCAAGGGTAAGGCTTGGTAAGACATCTGACAATAGGATAAGGGGGCACCAAAAGGAGAATGATCAGTGAATTTCCCATTGCATTAGTTGTGAATGACTTTTTCCCTACGACCTCTAGAAGTTGAGTTCTTTTTGAACATTGAACAGTCAGTCACCTAAGGAGACACCACAATCATTAAGTGTCTTTGAACTTATTTTATCTTTCTGAGAAAATAAATATTTTCTCCAAGGCTCCATCTGACTTGGGGTTAAAATGTCCTTGTAAAAATTATTTTTTTCTTTTCAATTGGGAGGAGGTGGGGCAGCTAGGTGGTACAGTGGGTAGAGCTCTGGCCTTGAAGTCAGGAGGACCTGCATTCAAATCCAGCCTGAGACACTTTACAGTTACTAGCTATGTGACCCTGGGCAAGTCACTTAACACCATTGCCTCACCAAAAAGCAAAAAAAAAAATCATTGATGTCAATTGGCAGGCGGTAAGAAAGTGAGGAAGGGTAGAGTGTAGCCCTCCTTCTCCACAAGTTGAATGGAACAGAAGAAAGGTCAGAAAAAATTACAGACAAGCAAAACAATGTTGAGTTACTTTTTGAATTTATAATAAACTCAAAGATAAAATAAAGCAATTTGTAACTCACAGTTTCAGATATAATCCTCTCTTATTGTACAATGTATTTGAAAATATTTAGGTGTTTGTTAATTTCAGAGTAAAAAATAAAAAAAGAAAGTTCTTATGATGTCTATTTTTTTCCTTTATTGGGCCCCTGTGCCATCAAAACTATTTCAGGTTGGGGTCAAAGACTCTTTCAAAGGCACCTCATTTCCTTCAGTCCAAAATCTTTAGTAAAAATTAATTGGGGAATCAGAGGCAAGTAACACAAAAAGCTAGGTGGAGCCTTTGCTAGCCATCATCCCCTATCCCCATTTCAATCCTTTGTTGCAAATTCCTTATTTCCTTATGTATGTGTCGTCAGCAATAAACCTCCCAGGCTTTTAGCTATCCACACTTGAATACTTTAAAAGTTCCAGGATTCCATCAAAGTTAATGCTCCTGCAATTGATGAAGATGGAAATCCCTCATGAGATTCTTTGAACAATAGCTTAATCTGAAAGAAGCTGAAGTGTAATGTGTATATACTAGTGAGGATTAAGAATCAATTTCCTATATCATCATATTCTATGTCAAACAATTAAGTCTCTAAAAAAGCATTGCAAAGATAATTCAATGTGAAAATTTTAAAATGGTGCTTCATATTTACAGCTAGCATCTGCTTACTACTTTGCAAGTTATTTCTCAAATGGAAGAAAAGCTAACAGATACTAGAATTGGGACCAATAATTATAAGGGGGCAGAGGCAGAGGGACATCCATGAGTCAGTAGGTCCTATTCCTACTTACCAGTTCAGGTAAATTCCCTCTCCCCAACAGAGCAGAAAGTTTCCTAAAGTTGACTTTAGGGCATAAGGTGACAGTTTTGGACACTGTCAAAAATATTACTGTGGTATTTCAGTGGCTCTGTGATTTATGCAGTCTTGGTACTCTTAGTATTCCCTTCACAGATTCAAATCATATCTCCTCTCTACCATCTCATATTGTATAATTCTTATCTGTGGGTTTCTGCTTCCCCCTCCCCCATCTTCCTGCCCCCATCCCCATTCTTCATAGATCAAGTTCCAAATGCTGGAGTCCTTACAATGGTGCTTTTAGTATCTCAAGATTATCACTAAAGAACTTGACATATTCATTGGACAGCTAGGTGCCTCAGTGGATAGAGTTCTGGGCCTGCAGTCAGGAAGACTCATCTTCCCGAGTCCAAATCTGGTCTCAGACACTTGCTAGTTATGTGACCCTGGGAAAGTCACTCAAGCCCATTTGCCTCAGTTTCCTTATCTGTACAATTAACTGGAGAAGGAAATGACAAACCACTAGTATATGCCAAATGGGGTCATGGAGAATCGGACAATGAAATGGCTGAACAACAACAAATTCATTGGAGGAAGCCTGTTCTTTTAATTGCTTACCTGTGTTTCAGTGCTTTTGAAATGGCTTTTAATTTATATGGGAATTACAATGATTTTAGTGTAAACCTATAAACGCCCAATTGGGAATTGGGAAAGGAAAGTTAAATCAAAAGGCAGAAGAGATTTTCTCAGTTCATCTAAGGGTGTGGCAAATTAGAGAATTTTTGTGATGTCATGAAACTCTGAGACAGTCATACCCAAGACTACCTGGAAAAATAGCAAAGAAATGATATAGTAACCGTGCCCAGTAGAATTTGGTGCTTGTTCCAATAACCATCCTGCATATAGCACCCAGGCAACCCTCCCACATACATATGCTAATACACTTAATACATTCTGATTTTAAGTAGTCTAGCAAATTGTCAGTGCCAAAATAGAGAAGTGAAAAAGAAGATAGGAATAAGTTCAAATTCTGCTTCAGCTATTGGCAAACTGTGTGACCTTGGGAAAGCTGTTTGAATGATCTAGCCTCATTGATAAAATGGGATAATAATAGCATCTACTTCAAAAGTCTATTCTCAAAATTCAGTGAGATTATATATATATATATATATATATATATATATATATATATATATATATATAATATATATATATATATGATTTGGAAAAATTAAAACACTATATAAATTCAAGTTATCATCATCATCACTTCCTATGGACATTTGGCTAATGTAATTACCACAATGAAAGCAAAAGTGTTCAGAAACCATCTCAGTAAACATTTGATCTCTTCCAAGCAGAATGCTTAGAATAGAAACTTTTGTTTCTTTGTTGTTTATTTTATTTTAAAAATATATTTATTTAATATTTTATTTTCTTTCAATAATATGTAAAAATGATTTTTAACATTTGGGGTTTTTTTGAGCTGCAAATTCTCTCTTTCCCTCCCTTTCCTCCCTCCTCATTGAGAAGACAAATGATTAGATATAGATTATACACATGTAATCATGCAAAACATTTTCACATTAGGCATGTTGTGAAAGAAAACAGAGACCCACCCCCACCCAAAAAAAAGAAGAAAGAAAGTTTTAAAGGATAGTGTACTTTGATATGCATTCAGACTTCATCAGTTCTTTCTCTGTAAATGGATAGCATTTTTCATCATGTGTCCCTCAGAATTGTCTTGGATCATTGTATTGCAGAGAATAGTTAAGTCATTCACAGTTGATCATTGTACAGTATTGCTGTTACTGTGTATAATGTTCAAATGGTTCTGCTCACTTCGCTTTGCTTCAGTACATATATGTCCAGGTTTTTCTGAGGTCATCCTGCTCATCATTTCCTATAGTACAATAGTATTCCATCATAATCATATGCCACAACTTGTTCAGCCATTCCCCAATTGATGGGCATCCTCTCAATTTCCAATTCTTTGGCACCACAAAAAAAAGCTGTTATAATATTTATGTATGTATAGGTCTTTTTCCTTTTTTTAAATCTCTTTGGGATATAGAGTATGGTATTGCTGGGTCAAAGGGTATGCACAATTTAATAGCCCTTTTAGCATATTTCCAAATTGCTGTCCAGAATGGTTGAATCAGTTTACAACTCCACCAACAGTGCTTTAGTGTCCCAACTTTTCCACCTCCCCTTCAACATTGGTCATTTTCCTTTTTTGTCATATTAGTCAATTTGATAGGTGTGGGGTGGCACCTCAGAGTTGTTTTAATTTGCATTTCTTTAATCAATATTGATTTAGAGCATTTTTTCATATGATAACTTTGATTTCTTCATCTGAAAGTTGCTTGTTCATATCCTTTGACTATCATTTGGGGAATGGCTCTTATTTTTATAAATTTGATTCAATTTTCAATTAGGCCTTTATCAGAGAAACTTGCTATACATTTTTTTCATACTTTTGATTACTGTGTATTTCCTTCCATTCTATTTCCCCTTGTTTACTCTCCTGTCTCTCTCACCCTGTTCCTCCTCAAAAGTGTTTTGTTTCTGACAACTGCCTCTGCCAATCTATCCTCCCCTTTATCATCTCCCTCCTACTTTCCTGTATGGTGATATAGATATCTACACCCAATTGAGTGTGTATGCTATTTCTTTTTTGAGCCAATTCCAATGAGAGTGAGGTTCAAGTGCTCTCCTTACCGTCAACCTCCCACACATTCACCTCTACTGTAAAAGTTCTTTTGCACCTTTTTTATGTGAGATAATTTACCCCATTCTACCTTTCTCTTTCTCCTTCTCCCAGTGCCTTCCTCTTTCTGAAGAGGAAGTTTAAGTTTACAAAGTTTATTTTTTAGATATCCTCCCATCATATTCAACTCATACCCACTTTCTCTGCCTATGTACACTCCTTCTAATCACCCTAATAATGAAAAAAGTTCTTAGACATCACAAGTATGATCTTCCCATGTAGGAAGAAAACCTTAATGAATTCCTTACGATTTCTATTTCACATTTACCTTTTTATGCTTCTCTTGAGTCTCATATTTGAAAATCAGATTCCCTATTTAACTCTGGTCTTTTAATCAGGAATGCTTGAAAGTCCTCTATTTCCTTGAATGTGTATTTTTCCCCTGAAGAATTATGCTCAATTTTGTTAGGTAGGTGAGTCTTGGTTGTAATCCTAGCTCCTTTGCCTCCTGGAATATTGTATTTCAAGCCCTCCTCTCCTTTACTGTGGAAGACTCTAAATCTGACTGGCTCCATGACATTTGAATTGTTTCTTTCTGGCTGCTCGCAATATTTTCTCCTTGACCTGGGAACTCTGGAATTTGGCTATAACATTCCTGGGAGTTTTCCTTTGGGAATTTCTTTCAGGAAGTAATAGATGGATTTTTTCTATTTCTATTTGACCCTCTGGTGCGAGAATATCAGGGCAATTTTCCTTGATAATTTCTTGAAAGATGATGTCTAGGCTCTTTTTTTGATCATGGCTTTCAGATAGTCCAATAATTTTTAAATTATCTATCCTGGATCTATTTTCCAGGTCAGTTATTTTTCCAATGAGATATTTCACATTGTCTTTTTTTTTATTCTTTTGGTTTTGGTTTATAGTTTCTTGGTTTCTCATAAAGTCATTAGCTTCCATTTGCTCCATTCTAATTTTTAAGGAAGTATTTTCTTCAGTGAGCTTTTGAACTTCCTTTTCTATTTGGTCAATTCTGCTTTTTAAGGTATTCTGCTCATTGGCTTTTTGGACCTCTTTTGCCATTTGGGTTAGGCTATTTTTTAAGTTGTTATTTTCTTCAGTATTTTTTCTTGGGTCTCCTTTAGCAAGCTGATGACTTGTTTTTCATGATTTTCTTGCATCCTCTCATTTCTCTTCCCAGTTTTCCCTCTACTTCTCTTACTTGCTTCTCAAAATCCTTTTTGACCTCTTTCAAGGCCTGGGACTGATTCATATTTTTCTTGGAGGCTTTAGATGTAGGAGCTTTGACTTTGTTGTCTTTTTCTGGTTGTATATTTTGATCTTCTTTATCACCAAAGTAAGTTCTATGGTCTGACTTTTTTGTGCTGTTTGCTTATGCTCCCTGTCTATTACTTGACTATTAAACTCTTGGTTAAGGTAGAGATCTGTTTCCAGTGTGGAGAATATATTGTCCCAAGGTTCAGGATTTTTGTGCTGCTGTTTTCAGAGATACTTCTAGGGACCTGTAAATTTTCAGTTCTTCCAAAGTGGTATGATGAAAAGAGAGGTATTTACTCCTTTCCTGGCCTGTGCTCTGGTCTATGAGTAATCACAAACACTCTTTTCTGCCTTTGAACTGTCACGGGGATTACCTCTTCACCACCACCACAAGTTCCACCACACCAGTGCTCCTCCTCACCCCAGGACTGCCACCCAGGACTGTGACTCAGATCAAAGTACAGGCAAAGCAAGGGAATCCTACCTCAGCACCAGCAAAGAGATCTTTGCAATCCCCCTCTGATCAGCCACTCAATTTCCCCTCTATCTGTGTGCCAAGAGCTCCATAAGCAGCCACCACTCTAGGGCTGTGCCCAGACTGGGGCTGTACCAGGCTCCTCTCTCATCCAGGTCCAACAGACCTTTCATACTGACCTTCTAAGTTGTCTTTGGCATTTGTGGGATGAGAAGTCTGGAAACCACCACAGTCTCCTTGATTCAGTCCCCAGATGCTTGCTCCAGGTTCCCTGAGGCCCTGTCTTTGCCTGCAGGGCCTACGCTAAACTGCACTCCTCTCCCAGCCCAGCGCAATAAACCTTTCCAATTAACCATCCAGGTTCTCTTGGGCTGGACATTTGTTTCACTCTGTCTTTTTGTGGGTTCTCCTGCTCTAGAATTTGTTTAGAGCTATTTTTTACAGGTTATTTGGAGGGGTTTTGGGGAGAGCTCAAGCAAGCCACTGCTTTTACTTTGCCATCTTTCCAATTCAAATTTTTAAGAAATTATTTTCTTTAGTGATTTTTAGACTTTTTTTCCATTTGGCCAGTTCTTCTGTTTAGGAAATTTTTATGCCTCTTTTATCGTTTGGTCTATTCTGGTTTTTTAAGGTATTTTTATTTGGTATTTTTTGTGTCCTTTACTAAGCTGTTCTCTCTTTTTTCATGATTTTTTTTATCACATTCAGTTCTTTTCCCATTTTTTTCCCTCTACCTTTTGTATTTGATTTTAAAAATCCTTTTTGAGCTCTTTCAGGGATTCTTTTTGTGCCTAAGACCAATTCACACTTTTCTTTGAGGCTTTGGATATAGCAATTTTAACTTTGCTGTCTTCTGAGTTTGTGTTTTGATCTTGTTTGTCACCATAGTAACTTTTTATACTCAGTTCTTTTTTGTTACTTGCTCATTATTCTCGACTATTTGTTGACTTTTAACTCTATGTTAAAGTGCGGCTCTACCCCCCAGGGTGGAGGAGGCACTGACTCACGGTTCAGATCTTTTTTGCTGTTGCTCTTGGAGATAGTTCTGGGGCCTGTAAGTTTTTAGTTCTTCTAAGATGGTATAATCTAAGGAGAGGTGTGGTTACTGTCCACTAGTCTGTGTTTTTGTCTGCGAGTAACCATAATAATTCTTTCCTATCCTAGAACTGTGAGCAGGTCCCCCATTCCCTGAGGCAGCAAGCTCTGGCATACTGGTGCTCCTCCATGACCCAGGACTATAATCTATAGCTGTGTATGGGCAATATAACAGGATCTTGTACCCAGTCCCAGGAAAGTGACCCCTATAATGAACTTCTGACCAGTTGGCTCACCCCCTTATCATCTGTGGGGCGAAAGCTCTGGAAGCTTCTCCTACAGCCACTGATTCAATTGCCCCCAAGGCCAGCTGCTGCTTTGCTGAGGCTTAGCCTGGCCTGCTTCTACCTTGGCTACACTGTCACTCTTCACTCTCAGTCTCCACTTTCACTCTGGTGTGACAGACCTTTCCTGCTGATATTCTAAGTTGTCTTAGGCTATAAAATTGTTTCATCCCATCATTTCCTGGGTTCTGCCATTCCATAATTCATTTTTAGGCATTATTTAAAGTTATTTGGGGGGGAATTTAGGAGAGTTCAAGCTAGTCCTTGCCTTTTCTCTGCCATCTTGACTCTGTCTCCATTCCTTCCCCCAATATAAACTTACCAGCCAAATGTTACGGAGGCTTATAGTGGAAGTATCACGTTAGTAAATAGCAAAAAGAAGTTGAGAAGAAAACAAAGTGGTAGAAAGCTTGGCATGAGGTGTTAATAAAAAAGAATTTATAAATGAAACTGGAAGGAATCCAACATAAAATATAAAAATTAGAACATATCTACCTGTGTTTCCATATAGGGTTCTATTTTCAGCATTGATGACAAAGGAATCCCCTCATTCGCCCTTGAATACTTTAATACACAAAGAAGTACATTAGGAAATAGAAATGGCACCTAATGATAAATTTGGGAAGAGTGGTTAGACCTGACCACTGGCACACAGAAGAAATCCATGTTGAGACAAGACAATCTTTAAAGATTTAAGTGATTGAGAGATTGATGTTAAATATCTTTAAGAAAGAAGTAGGTGAAAAAGGAATGGTAAAAGGTACCAATAATATAACCGCTAAAAAAGCAAAACAGGAGGCTTCAGCAATTACCAATCCATACACTTTCTAATCTGCATAAATTTTTAATAAGAATCATTTAAAATTTATTAAGGATACCTTGGTTCAAAATGTGAAAAAGGATCAGGCAGTCTTTTGCAGATGACTGCCAATAATAAACTGCATCTTCACAATCACATAATTGTTTAAATAATAGGGAGGACAAAAGTTCCTATTATGTTTATTATTGATTTCAAAAATATTAGGTAGAACAAAGCAAAGCCTCAAAGACTGTCCTCCAACATAAAATCTCCAGTATCTCTTTGTCAAGGAAGTATAAAATTCCTTGATAGATGCAACCACACAGATAATTTTGTTCAGTAATGGTCTGATCAATTTTATCATGCAAGGCATGAAACAAGAAGAAGTATTTTAGACAAAGATGTTTGCTTCTGTTGTGGAGCATGTCCTGTGTAGAATTCAAATGGCAGAAAGATTGTCTATAGATGATCGCTTGCCTCAGATGATCTTGTATACAGAAGACTGGATGATCAATGAGCTTGATAGTTAAAAAGAGCAAGATGAATTGTATTTGGGACACTTTAGTACTTTCAATTAACACCAAGGTGTTCTTTAATACATAAACCTATTATTTTTGGTGAATATTCTCATGGTAATGCTATGGCTGTAACTTATTAATACCTCAATATGTAAAGAATCAAATTTGCCAGCGACTCAAAGGGATAATGGAGAGACATCGGTTGGGGATAAGGCTATGCACAATATGTCAAGTAAACGCTACCCAGAAAAAATATGATCAGAAAAAGAAGGTATGTTGGTCATTTAGTGAGAATGAATAATAATAATGCTCATTGATAGCCACAGAATGTTGAGACCTAAAGGGAGGCCTCTAGAACATTAGGTGTCTCCTCTGTATAGGACTTGGGGAAGGACACAGAAAAAAATTTGCACAGGATGAAACTGCATGGATGGGTTATCATCATCTACTTTGCTGATATAGCTTACTGATCACTGGGCCTTTCCATCTGACTTTCAGCTGAAATTTCTTATATGTGTTGTTGTCCTCTTAAAATGTGAGCTCCTTCAGAACAAGGAACTCCTGGATGAGGAAACTTTCTCAACCAAAGCAGATTGGCACCTATTTAGAACTTATAGTCTTAGAGAGTTACTTAAGGTTAAGTGACTTATTCAGGATCACACAGCTAGTATATGTCAAAGATAGGACAGTTCTTTCTATCTGGATCTTTTTGTGAACCAGTATAACTCTACACTCTCCCCTTCTCTTGAGTCCCTCTTATTATATAACCAATCTTGCCCTACAAAGCCTCAGCCCTGTATTCCTCTAGCCATCCACTGCCTTTGTTCCTACACACATGCTGCTAAATAAAGTAGCATGATTGAAATTGTTCCATAATCTCAACTGGGCCCTCACTGTTGCAAGGCAATCCTTTTACACATCCTTAATTAATTCACTATCCCATTCACCACAGCAGCTGTTCCAAACCTCTTCGTCCCTCATCAAACTTCCCATGCCCTACTCTTCATCTTCCCAGCTGAGAAATTTGAGTCATTTTACCCCCCAAAAAATTAATACCATTCTCTGAGAGACCTCCCTCTTCTTCCCCTTCCCTCACCTCCTCATTTCACATCAACTAGATGCCTTCTGCCAACGTCACTGTATCTATCTAGATGACTTCTGCCACTATGTTTTCCTTTACCTCTGCCTCACATAATGAGGTTCTATCTTGAGAGTAGGGACTATTTTACTTCTCTTTCTTTGTAACCTCAGTGTTTACCACAGTGCCTAACACATAAATAGAATAAATGTTTATTGATTAACTGAGCTAGAGAGCAATCAGAGAAGGGTGGTAAAGGGTTTTTAGTTCATGCTATATAAGGATTACCTGAAAAATTTGGCAATGTGTAGTCTGGATAATAAAAGGCTGGTCCGGGTTGCAATATAGATAGCAATCCTCAAGTATTTGAAAGTTGTTATGTGGAAGAGGAATTTGATTTTCTCTATTGGTCTTCAGAGAACAGAATCAGGAGAAATAAGTTCAAAGGAGGTACAACAAGAGGCTAATTTCAGTTCCTGGCTAACATCATCTTTGTTACCAATTGCCTGAGTGATCTTGGGAAAGTCACTTCATCTCTCTGGGCCTTTGCTTATCTACAAAATCTTGAGGTTTAATAGGTGGCCTCTGAAGTTCTTTCCAGCCCTAGACCTCTGAACCTAGGATATTATGAATGATAGCTATGCAAAATGTATTGTCTAGTCTTTTGGAGGTAGTGGGCTCTTCCAAGCAAAGATGGAATGACCACTTACTGAGAGTGGTAGAGTGGAGATATTTGGATTGGTAGGAGGAAATGGATTGGACTAGATCTCCACTGATGTCTGTTCCAAGGCTGAAACTATGGGATTCTATGATTTTCTCATGGTTATTCAGTGAGGACTCTTGTGACTCCTGGTCAAGTACTCCTTCCATTATCACATGTTGAATAAGCATAGTACCCTTGCTCAGGCATGAGAATATTTAGCTCTTCATTTTTCTCATTTTCAAAAGGATAATAGGACTTACAGGTAACATGAGCAACAAGATGGCAGACTAAATATTTTCTCTAATCCCTAGAAAATTTACGTAAAAGATAAAGCAAGTTTAGCCTTCTCCATGGTCTAGATTACTTAGAATCCAAAAGAAGGTTAAAAAGACCCCTAAAAATCCATGAACTTAGGCTCAGTGACCTAAAGTTCATTCAGCATATTTCCCATCTTTCCCTCTCCATGCTACTAGCAACAAAGGTGCACTTGCAGATCCAAGCAGGCGACACAGGCTTACATCAAAACCCATTCCTACAGCCTGATCCCCACTTCTTTTTTCAAGTGCTAAGGTCACTGGTGACATCCTGTTAACAAGTAAATGCTTCTTTGGGGAAACTACATTAAAATATGTGAAGACAGATGAAAGTGGGGGAGGGGAGCAGAGGAGTAGAGAAGAGTGAGTAATGCACCAGGGTCAAATTGAGGGCTACAATGAGAATACGGTAACCTCTGTTGTTTCAGAAAGGGAAGAAACGACAAGGGGTGGGTGAGAAGTGGGGCAGTAGACAGATTAAAAAGAAGGGTAATAAAGGAAGGAATACTTATTTTGGAGATGAGATGGGGTTCTACTGATGAATGCTCCTATCAGTGAAGAGAAATGGTCAATAAAGGGAGATGAGGACTTCACACTGGATGAGCCCTGGGAGACTGGGTGTTTGAAAAGTCTGCTTCTCCCGAGGGGGAGGGGAGAGTTGCCTTAGGAGTAAATGGCACCTGGGGAAGCAGGAGAACATAAACATAGGGAGAATTCCAGGCAAATATAGGGAAAAAAGTCCATAAGAGAGGGTATAGATCAGTAATGGGATACAAAATCAGGGATGTGGGGGAGGGTCCCTGCCATGGGATAGTGTCCTCTCTGACACCTGAAATATTGGCATTATTCTAGAAGTGAGGCACTATGGACAAAAGGAATACATGGAACAAGCCCTACAAGGCAGTGGAAGAAAGTGTTTAGAGGAGAAAGCTTAGAATGGGTTCTTTGGAAGTTTTGATTGCAAGAAGAATATGGGGAAAAGAGAAAGACTAGGCAATTATAAGGGTCATGAATCAGAGAATGAGACTCTAAAGTAAACAGAAGAAGAGATATAATAAAGAAAAGTGAGAGAAATCCTTTTTGGAAAGGGGCATAAACATGAAATTTAAAACTAATGAACTGGACTAATTAAATGGAAAGAGATGAGAGGGAGATAACAAATGAGAAGAGGGTAACAGGGGTAAGGGAAAGAGAGCCAATGGGAAGAGCGCCATCTTAAAAAAAAGATTAAAGTAACTGAAAGAACATAATATTGTGTTTGTAGTAGAAGGGAACTTGAAACTGAAAAACTTTTGTGCAAATAAAATTAATGCGTCTTGAACAAGAAGGGAATATGTTGAGTGGGGAAAAAATCGCATCAAATTTCTCTGACAATCAACCAACATATATATCACATATATACACACATATAGGTATTATACATGCACACATATATGTATCCACACATATAGGCATATATATGCACATATATGTGTATGACATACTCATTCCCAAGAGATAAATAGTCAAAGGATATGAGCAAGCTGTTCTCAAAAAAACTGCAAAGTATTCACAACCATATTTTTAAAAAAGCTCCAAATCACTAATAATAGGAGAAATGCAAATGAAAACAATCCTAAGATTTTACTTCATACCCTGCAAACTGGCAGAAATGACCAAAAAATGACAATACGTCAATGTTGGAGGGGTTGTGGAATGATAGACACATGGTAAAAGAATGATAAACTAATGATAATTAACACCTGCACATTTTACTATGACTCTTTTCCACCTTCCATGATGTGGAAATAAATAACACTGTTCAGAAACTTCCTTGAGAAACTCAGCTATAACATGCTCTGTTGGCATCACCAGTATTACAAAATAGTTGAGTGCTGGGAGGATTTGGTCCATTTACAGGAAGGCTAAGGACACCTTTATTGTGAAGGTTCTTTATGGGGTAGGAAAGAGTAAGGTTACATTGTTTGGTTACTCCAAGCTCATCATTTAGGTAGCCATCTCTAGTCCATGATGTCACTTCCCACCTGCAGGCTTGGTATGTCTCCACACCCATACAATCTTTTTTTTTTTCTCTGCTGACACTGCCAATTTAGGGGGTGGTTTTTGTGATGCAGACTGATGTCTGTCAGGAACTATATGTCATCCATCCATATATCACACAGAGAAGTTTTTGCGTGCATAAGTGGTCATTAGGAATTCTGACTCCTGATGTTGACTCTGCCACAGTCATACTGAGTAAGTTAACACTTTTACAAGACTTAAATCACAAGTAGTTGGGTTGTTAGGAAGGAGAACTCAGTAGCTAACTTTACTAAGCTAGAATTCAATTGTTTAACTTACATTATATGGCCTTTAAATGTAGTTTCACTAACTACTGATTATAAAGCAAGTTGTAAATGCTCTATATCATTCCTCAAATGATCTAGATATTCAATAGTCAATAATTTAATGTCGCTGATTTCCTTTGAGATAAATTTGGCCAGCACTGATTGATTCCCCAATAATTCATGAGCCAATGGGGTTTGTTCCAGGGAAGATGGAAGATAAATTTGAAGGTGCTAGATGGATCCAGTGTGATAGTGATGTGGGGGAAGGTGAGTTGAGTCCATTAGCATCACCATATTTAGGCTTTCTGTTGGAATTAGTTTGCAGGTATTAGTGTGACAAGTAAGTCCAAAAATATTTAAGAAAAAACAATGATAATAATAATTATTATAGCAAATATTTATATTATGCTTCAACCTATTTGAAGTATATTATATGTTATCTAATTTGATCTTCACAACAATTCTGGGAGGTAAGTGCTATTATTATAGCAATTTCACAAATGAGAAAACTGAGACAGGAGAGGTTAAGCAACTTGCCCCAGGTCACACAACTATTAAATATCTGAGGCTGGATTTGAACTCAGGTGTTCCTGACTCCAAGTCCAGTGCTCTATCTACTGTTTCACTTATTTATCAAAACCACATCCTTTCAAGCTACAAGAATAAAGACCTAAAAACTGGCTCAATGTAATTTAGATGAATTCTGAAGACCAAGGACAGAAGGATCTGTATAATACTTGCTTGTGAATGGATTGGGGAGGGGGAGCGGTATTGGAACTGATGGACAGAATTATGTAATTAGGGTAAAATAAATGACAACTTGAACTTTAACAGCTAAATTTGAAAATTATATGAATTTTTGCATTGCTCAATTGTGACTTCCTTAGAATAGAATATCACCAGAAGACCACCAGGATCACACGAGTGAGTCTGTTGGAGTAACTTTACATTCTTGTCAATAGATCGAGTAAAGGACCAGCAGTAAAAATTGTCAATCCTTGATGACACATCTATCAAAATTATTTTAGTCTCCTTTTGTCATAAGTCTTCAAGTTCATCTCTTCTCCCAACTATGGCTAGAAATGCAGATCTGCAGCAGCTTGGGTGTGACAGGGCTGCTTTTCTGAAAGAAAATACCTCTCTCCTCCCATAGGGAGGAGTTAAGGCACCAAACCCCCAAGTTTTGGTTTCCCATGTCCTCTTCTGGCCCCTCAAATAGTACCCAAATGTAACACATTACTGACTAGATGAAACGATGTTGTCAGAGGTGGTTTTAGAGAGAGCAGAAAGAATGACTGTTTAATCACCAGTTGTTAAACAGTAGTTCCTACTTGCTAAGCTTAATTGTGTTTCAGTTAGTTTAAGAACAATTTATGAAATAAATCAAGTCTGTATAAGCAGTATTCCAAAGAATCCATTATGTTCCAATGGCTACAAAAGTGCTTTATATGTAGTAGTTGCTTAATAAAATGCTTGTTGTAGATTTTTTAAAGGACAATTTGTAGGAGAAAAAGAAAAAAAAAGCTTCTTAATTTGTAATCAATCAAGATCATGTTTTGTCTTAGTGCCATAGCATTTAGATTTTCAAGGAACCTTACAAATCACCAAATTAACACTTCTTTTCCCCCTCCCCATTTTACAATGGGAGTTTATAAACTGAATGAAGATGAGAAAACTGAAATTACCCAGCTCCTCTAAAATCAAAACTGGTGTAGTTTTTCACTCTGCCACGATGATTTTAGGGATTGTTTTCAGTACATGGCAATAACCACATCATTTGCTTTGAGTTGTATTTCCTTTAAAGTAAAATAAAAATAAAATGTCATTCTAGGTGTTTTTCTGCCTTATTTCCTTAACAACTACCATCAAAATATTTAGAAAAGCTAATTTTCCTGCAGCCTATTTCTCTGTTCATACCTGTGTTTTCTTCTCCTTTTTTTAAATAATTTTTCTGCTGACCTTAAAAACTTGGCATCCTTAAGAAAATATCCCCCTGGTCTTATTCACAGCAAGATTAAGATGGGAGTGTTCTAAACCTTGGCATGTAACACTGCCATTGTTTTTGACAAACTCTAATGAATCAGCATTTTCTTTTCGAGTGAAGAAAACAACACTAATAGAGGAAACAAATCATATGTGAACCATGCAAAAAATAATCTGTGGGTAAAATTCAAAATAGTAATATGATGACTTTTTTTATTACCATTTCTTTGAGGATCTATTTAGGGATGGTTGCTAAGAAAATGCTTGTCTTTTACAATTCTTTAAATAATAACATTGCAAAGTAAGCCATTTTAAGTTTATAATGCTTCTAGGTCTCTTTCCCTTAGGAATAACTTTTGGAAATGCATGGTTTATAGCATTCTACATTTGAATTATCCCTTAGATCAAGACAGAGGACATGGGTTCAAATCCTTTCCTTCTATTTACTATGTTGAAGGAACTAGTCATTTAAAACCTCTGGATCTTAGTTGCTTCATCTGTAAAATGAGGAAATTGGACAATATGACTGCTATCTTTTCCATTCTCTAAATCCAGGATTCTCTGAGAGTCCCCATAAGGTCCCAAGCATGTGCCTATGTTAAGGAACTGTTGCGTTTTCTTCACATTGGCATTCTTGCTTATGGCCTTCACCAGGGCAGTCCCAATATTAACTGAGTGGTTACTACTTAGCTCAAAACTCTAATAGAGTCCTGGACTTCAGCTTTCCTGTTAAAACACACACACACACACACACACACCACACACACACACACACACACACACACACACCCCAGTCCCTTTCCTTCCTGCCCTCCATGAATATTTGCCCTCTCCATCCATTCTCAATCCTTTTCAGCTTTTCAGTCTATATCATGCAGAAGCCAGTTTGGTGATATTAAATCAATATTTGGCCTTGCTTGCAGAAGTATTACTAGGAAGTCATTCTTCTGTCAAAAGAACTTTTATATTATCTATCTTCTATGGTATTTAGAATGGACCATGTAGGAGGATGGGGCAGCTAGGTGGCTGAGTGGAGAGAGTGCCTAGCCTGGAGTCAAGAACACTGTCTTCTTGATTTCAAATCTGGCCTCAGACACTTATTAGCTGTGTGACTCTGGGGAAGGCACTTAGCCCTGTTTGTCTGAGTTTCCTCATCTGTAAAATGAGCTGGAGAAGAAATGGCAAACCACGCCAGTATCTTTGCCACAAAAATTCCAAATAGGGTCACAAGCAGTCAGACATAACTGAACAACAACAAAAATATAAAAAGCATAGGAGGATAACATTGAGAAGATACTATTTCGGCCAGTTTGTGGACAAGACGAGTACAATGCAATTTCTCCTGTCTTTAGGTTGGGTAGAAGCACCACTGCTCTGAGCCATGAAAGAATGATTTCTTTTCTGGGATTTCTCCCTTCCTTGGCTGACTTGGACAGCCATGCAACATTAAAAGAGAATGAACAACACAATCTGTTGTTCTTGATCACAACTTCCGTGCCAAATTTTAAAAAAGGAAGCCGTCTATTGTGATTTATCTCCATAACCACAATGAATTGTCTGTTGTGCTCACTCTCCAGAGAAAGCACAGACCACGGTGATTTGCCAGATCATTTGGGGTCCTATTAAGAGCTGGCAAGCTAACCAGTAACAACTCGTAGAACAAGTTTTGTCTTGTCAGACTCATTGATCTTAGTCACAACAATGGAAGTCCACAACTATCCTCTTGGTTATTATAACCAAAGACAGAGAATAAATAAGGGAGAGTTAAAATGTCTTTTTTTTTTTTTTAAGATGAGGCAATTGGGGTTAAGTGGCTTGCCCAGGGTCACTAGGAAGTGTCTAGTGTCTGGTCTGAGACCGTATTTGAACTCAGGCCCTCCTGACTCCAGGGCTGGTGCTCTATCCACCGTGCCACTTAGCTGCCCCTGCTTTTTTTTTAATGAGTTACTCATATACAGGTTGGGCAGTTAGGTGGCACAATAAACAGTGACAAGTCTGGAGTCCTGGAGTCAGGAAGACCTAAGTTCAAATCTGGCATGAGATACTAGCTGTGTGACCCTGTGCAAGTCACTTAACCCCATTTGCCTCAGTTTCCTCATTTGTAAAATGAGCTGGGGAAGGAAATGGCAAACCATCCTAGTATCTTTGCCAAGAAACCCCTACCCCCCCAAAAGAAAAGCAGTCTCGAAGAAAATGATTAAACAACAACATATACAGGCCTTAGCTCACAAATATCCAACATATAAATGGTCACAGTTTCCATGTTCTTATTTCCTTCCTTCTCTTCCTCCATTGTTGCCACGGGAGAAAAAAAAACAGTTTTTAGAGAAACTGTGGGTTTGAGACTAAAGGGTAAAAACTGAAAAAAAATGAGGAATAGTTTAGTGGAATTGACTATGGATTTGCCCATAAATCTCTTTTTCCATAGTACCTGAAGTTTTCACTTGACTTTATTATACTCTCTAAAATTCTACCAGATAGATCCACTGAGGTGGGAGGGATTATTAACATGGGTGATGCAATTAGGATATAAAAAACTCTGAACAGGGTTAGAACAATAGGCTAACTCTAATAAGATGACTTTTAATAGGGATAAATGTAAAGTAACATATTGGGGTTTAAAAAAGCATCTGCCCAGATAGGGAATTGGGAAGATACAGCAAGGCTATAGAGAATGAACAAGATGATGGAGCCTCTCTATTTTAATCTGGTCAGACTACATTAAAAGTGTTATATTTAGTTCTTGAGTGCCATATTTTAGTAAAGATTTGGTTAATTTTGAGAGCATTCCACAAATGGAGGCCCAGATAGTAAGGGACTAAAATCTGAGGCACATGAGAATGCTTTGAAGGTATGTTTAACCTTAAAGAAAAGATGCAGAGAATATGATTTCTATCTTCAGATATTTGAAAGATTGTCATAGCGATGGATTAGATTTATTCTTCTTGCTCCCAATGTATCGAAGTTAAATGGAATGAGATTTCAGATACACATGTGGAAATATTCCTAACCAAGTTTTTCAAAGTAGAATAGACTACCTTGGGAAATCAATACTGAAGGTGCTCAAGTAGAAGCTGAATTATCACTTGTTGTGACATCAAAAAGGAGATTCCTGCTCCAGTAGAGGTTTGATTGATATTGTTTATATTAATTTTGATTATATAGTTACATAGAGCTGGAAGAAACCATAGGGGTCACCTAGTCCAACCCTTTCATTGAATATGTGAAGCAATTGAGGTCCAAAAAACTGTCATTTACTCAAGGTCATACAGATATAAAGTGGCAGAGTCAGTATTTAAACTCAGTTTCTCTGACTTCAAATGCAAGACTCTTTGCCCTGCACTATGCTGCCTCCTATGGATTAGAGAGGTTTTCATGGGCTGGCCTAAGAGCCCCACTTCCAAGGCCTTTTCTGTGGGAAAATGAATTTCAAATAACTGACATAAATGAATTCTAGACCCGGAAATTCATGTGTAAGCCACGCTACTGCCTGCATTCTCCTAACTGGGTATAGGTTTTAAATCTTAATGCTCAAAATCAAAAGGGTCAAACATGTGGCATTTGGCCTGGTTTGAAGAACTAGATTAAAATAATATTTTGAACAAATAAATATGAACAAAACAAATAAAAATACAACAATAAGCCCATATGCAGCTTGTAAGAATCTTTATGTACAGATTTTTGTTGTTGTTCAGACTCTTCGTAACCCTGTTTCGGATTTTATTGGTGAAGATACTGGAATGGTTTGCCATTTCCTTTGCCAGCTCATTTTGCAGATGAAGAAACTGAGGCAAACAGGGCTAAGTGTCTTGCCCAGGGTCACATAGCTAATAAGTATCTGAGGCCAGATTTGAATTCAGGAAGATGAATCTTTCTGGCTCCAGACCCAGATCTCTAACACTGAGCAACCTTGCTGCCCCCTGTACAGATTAGGGACCCCCTTTACATTTGAGTTTGACACTGCTGCTCTAATTCATTCAGTTTGAGAGTGATCTTTCATCCATTCAAGTAAGCAGTTATTTTTGGAGCACGTACCCATATTCAAGATACTCTGCTGGGAGATACAAAGATCAAGTAGACATGGTTTCTGCACATAAAGATCTTACTGCCTAATAGGAGAGCTGACATGTATCCTGAAATTATTTCCCCCCATGGCCACTGTCCTTACTTAACCTACTTGACATCTCCACCAATGACATAATCAGGTTGGCATATTGGCCTTTGTGCACCACAGCAAATACACTAACTAGTTTACAAATTCTTCCTCCCCAGTCCATCCATCTCTAGTGCCTCTTCTCTAAAATACAATTCAAAATTCACTAGGGACATAGAGCAGATACATAGGCTGTTCCTTTGATCAGCTATCACAAGATGATAGAATGTCAAAGCTGGGGGTGGGAAGAGGAGTGTTCTTAAGGGCACCTAGTCCAACCAGAAGAGGAAATTGAAGCCCAGAGAGATTGCATGACTTATCCAAGGTTATACAGCATGCTCTTTCTCTTTTTACCTTTGTTCATTACTGGAAGTGTGTGTGTGTGTGTGTGTGTGTGTGTGTGTGTGCATGTGTGTATTCATTTTCCAGATCCTGACCCAATGCTTCCTATCATATAAATCATAGCCCCTCTGAAAGGCTCCATATCTTGGGTGGAGAGTGCTAATAGTTAGTAATTAGTAAGCTGGTTCACTTCTCAGAGCCTTACTATGTTCTATGTTTTGCCTTTCTAATTACTTGAAAAGTATACCTGTTAAATAGGACAGGTTAAAAAACCACCATTGTCAGCGAAACAGTGATGTTATCAAGAAAGCATGTGTCATCTAATTTCAGCTTTTGAAGGTGGGGTTTGAAAAAGCAGAAACGAAGCTTTCCCACTGGCCAGCAGGGAGCCAGCGAGGCTGCTCACCCTTGTGGGAATAGACTGCAGGCTAAGTCAGCAGCAGATGCCCCAGGTAAGAGGATTCTGTGTCAGGATGCTTACTTCTGGGCCTTTTTAAGTCAGGGACTTAGAAATGAATTTCATTTCTCTAGTCAGGCCAGCCTATGGTAAATTCAGATTCAGTATAAAACAAATACCTCCTTTGTGAATCTAGGCATAAAAGACTGATCAAAACCTAGGACCAGGTGCGGTTGTACAGTTTCATTGCTCAGGGCTAATTATTCATAAAAAGAATCCACCCAGGAAAGCTGCTCATCTGGTTTGACACCTCTTCAGGGAAACTTTTAAAGGGCCATCACCACATTTAAAAGTGGGGGTTCTATTTCACCTGAAAGCAACAAACAATATGCAATAGCACTAAAAAAAAATACACAGCTTGGATTTTAAACACCATCACAACATACATGGGGCTTATTTTCAGGGGAGGTTCTCCACCCTAAGTTTTGCATACCTTTTTTAAATAAGCAAGTGTAAGACAGCTATTTATACAGTATCTTGCCTGAGTGATATTGCTATAGTTCCCCAATTTGTAATTTTAAAAGAACACATTTTAAATGGAGTGTTGGATATGTTGAAAAATTCAACAGTAATTCAACATGCCTCACGGGAAACGTGTTTTACCTCTATCTATCAAGAAACCTAGAATGGAAAGAATGGCCATGGAGGAAGGACCCTGTCAACTTGGAAATTCCATAATTCCAATTCACTCATTATAAAGAAAATAAAAGAAACAAATCCAGCCTGCTGTCATAAATTAAATAGCAATAAGTGTGAGTAGATCTTTAATAAATTCCTTTCAATCAAACTCACCTTCCTCATAAGAAAACATGGAATGGAGCACTTGTAGAACTAAAAATAGGAAGTCTGGATAATCTCTAGTGTCTTTTCTTACTATGAATCTATGACAGGATAGAATTTCATACCTGCATTACATATTTTAAGAGGAAAAAACCACTTCAATGAATGATTGAAAAAAAATTATTAAATGCCTATTATGGGCCAACCACTTGAGACATAAATAAAATAGAAGTAAGCAGTTCCTGCTCTCAAAGAGCTTATAGGGGACCAGTACACTTAGGGAAGTGGTGGTCAGAGAAAGGCACTTTGGCCCAGGTAGTAGTTTTAAAAAATGGGGAATATTGCCATAGAAGAATAGATGAACACACCCTTTCTAGGAGCCACCTCAGGATTGGTTTTATCATGGTTCATGTTCCTGAATTGGATGGGAGGTGAAGGGTAAAAGGAATGAGGCAATTGACAAGAAGGCAGTAGAGAAAGTGGTTAGAGAAGAGGGAGTTAGGTGAAGCAAGGGTGAGAGCTTTATGAAATAGTGTTTCTGGAGAGGCAGCTAGCAACTGGGAGAGTAGGCTTGAGGGTGGAAGCACCTGTTGGGTGTGGTGAGGAAGCTGCTCAAAAGATGACCAGAAAGGAGAGAATGAACAAAATTAATTGTGTTTGTAGTAACCTATTCAAGTATCATTCATATTTAGACAAAAACATTCTTATGAGAATTCTAGTTTGACAGAAATTGTCACACTCACAATGTTGTCAGACTTAGAAAGTCAAGAGTAGAAGGTAAAACTACTTCTGAGACACTGAGCAAGTGGATTCCTGTCTCTGGACCTGCATTTCTTTTTCTGTAAAATAAGATTCAGCTACATCAGGGGTGGGGAACCTGTGGCCTCCAGGCCACATGTGGCACTCTAGATCCTCAGGTACAAGTGGCTCTTTGACTGAATCCAAACTTCACAGAACAATCAAAGGGCTGCACTTGAGGTCTTAGAGGGCCATGTGTGGCCTCGAGGCCACAGTTTCCCCATCCCTGGGCTAGATCATCAGTCTTCTGACCCCTGGGGTTGCTGAGACATTTTTCAGGGGGTCTGTGAGGTTGATCTTTTTTCATGGTAACAGATTGTCATTTGTCTATTAAAATGTGTCTTCCTTTCCAAACTACATTGGATCTAAACAATTAAAACAATATTCCAACTATGTATTTTCCTCACACATATCTGAATAAGGCCACATTTTCTTCACATACTTAACCAAAACGACATATCACAACAAATTGAATATGAAAGCGGATATAAGAATCTAGCTGTTTTCTATTAAACCAGATATTAAAGAGATTTGCAAAAATATGCACAATAATACTACTCTTCTCATTATTTTTTTGTTACAGAAAATATAATCATTTTTCATAAAAATATTATTTTTGTTAACATGTAATTAATAGATTATTGTGATTTTAATTGATTAATATGTAAAAATTTTTATCAGTTTAAATGTCTAATTCTAATATAGTCAATATTGATAGATCAAACCCACACAAGCAAAAGCTCTTTGGAGTCCTCAAGTTTTAAGAGTTTAAAGGGGTCCCAAACTAGAAGTTTGATAACCATTGGACTAGATGATTGCTAAGAGTTTTTTTTTCTGTTTAGGCAGAAAGAGGGGTACAGTTATCTTTGCTCTCGTCATGAACTCTAAACCAGTTTCCTTTTCAGTATAAAATGAGTAGTCATGTCTACTACTTCATATTTAGATTTTTCCCTAACCCAAGGACCTGGGGTACAGGAAAAAAAAACTACTTTAAAGAAAAAAGTTACACATTTCCGCACCCCAGGCCTATCATAGATTAGCAGATTAATAAACTTGTTTCCTCTCTTTTAATACAGCAAAATGACCTGTTCCATTTCCCAAGCAAGATATAGACACCTTGTAATCCATAAAAAGTGTCCATTATTTTCTCTGGATCCTATGCTACTATACACATAGTAGAAGAAAATAGCTTGTAAATTTGAGCTTACTTAACAAAGTCTTTATGAATGAATGAATGAATGAAACATTTATTAAGCACTTACTATGTAGCAAACACTGTGATAAGCACCAGGGGAACAAACAGAAAAGTAAGACAGTCCTTGTTCTAAACAAGGTCACATTCTGACAGGAGAGACAAATGCATGGAAGATTTCAGCTGTAAGCAGGATGGCAGGTTCTCATGGTCCTGAGGGTGCAATGCCAAAGCAGTTGGTAATGCTTCTTCTTTAATGTCATTTCCACTGATAAAATCATAGCATTTTCTGAAGTTGAACCATTTGACAATTCAAGGGCTTTGTTGGTAAGAGTTATCCTTTCTCTTCCTTAACAGTTCTGTCTATAGCACTTGCAGGAGCAGTTGCCAGGCTACACGTTCACAGGGATTGCTTCCCTGGATGATGGCTCTGGGCACTGAGCTGTAAACATTGCTATTCTAAAGGCTCTTGAGTTCAGGGTCCTGAGCTGTTTCTGTCAGGGTCTGAGGGAAGATGGTGCTCAAGGTTTTGGTGGTGGTGGCTTGACTTGTATAGCTTCTGCTGCCTCTCATTTTTCCCTCAGGGTGCCTTGTTGCTTCAGCTAGGTTAGCTTGCCTATCCTGTGAGTGGTTGGTGGTTGGCAGTTGATGGGGATGGTCAGCCTCTTTTCTAAAGGAGCCATCTCCCCAGATGATGACTATGAGGGCTGGGCTGGAAGGAGGCCTCATAGTCTGGGGGATGCTGCCCCTTCCAAGGCACTTATGCCTAATTGTCTATTATTGGTAGCTAATCAATAGATGTAGATGGTGGTGATGAGGAAGGTGGACACACGTTCTCCTTCTCCACAATGATTTCCCCTCTCCATGACGCCTTTGGAGGCTGGGTAGAGAGCAGGACTGGTAGTTTGGGGATACTGCTATTTCCAAGGTTTTTGAGTTCTGGGTCCCGATATATCTCCATTAGGGTCTGAGGAGAGATGGTGGACAAAGTGATGATGGTGGTGATCATTTCATTTGCCTGGCATATGCTGCCTATCATTTTCCCCTCAGGGTACCCTACTGCTTCTAAAATTTTGAGTTGTGGGTTTTTTACCATGTAACTTCTCATTTTAAATTCTATGGATAGACAGGAATTCAACACATGAAGAGAAGGTACAGTCTATTCTAGGCCTAGGGAATAGTGTGCCTAGGCTGGTTGTTGTCTGTCATTCTCGAAGAGGACCAAAATGCCAGAACTGAGATGGAAAAGCGCAGATTTAGTTAGAAGGCAAAGAGTTTGTCTACAATGCAGAGTATGTGGCGGTAAGTAATACATGATAAAATTGGAAAGGTAGAGTGGAGGAGACCTTGTATGCCAGAGAAGGGTGACTGATCGTTTTTGAATATGACATTAGTAATCATCATAAAAGTTAGCGTTTTACATAGGGCCTACTAGATGGCAGGCTTTATGTTAAGCACTTTACAAATAATATCTCGTTTGAGCCTCACAATAACCCTGGAGCTTCACAACAACTATCCCCATTTTACAGTTGAGGAAACTGAGACAGGCAGGAGTTAAGTGGTACCTTTGGGGGCAGCTAGGTGATGCAGTGGATAGAGCACTGGCCTTGGGTTCAGAAAGACCTGAGTTCAAATCTGACCTCAGACACTTGACACTTACTAGCTTATATGACGCTGGACAAGTCACTTAACCCCATTGCTTTGCAAAAAAAAAATACAGTTAAGTGACTTGCTCAAGTTCACACAACTAGTAAGTATCTGAGGCTAGATTTTAACTGAGGTCTTTCTCATTTCAGACTCAGTGCTCTATCCAGTTTGTCACTTTAGCTGCTTGCAAACCGAGTTCTAGAGTAAAAGTAAACTAAGTGTTGTCTAGTAGCATAATTTATGCAGTCTTCAGTGAACGGTCTTACCACCAAAATGTTTTCCCTAGAGTGTCAGAAATATTACCAACTAGGGAATGGATAACTTAACAATCTCTCCTTTTAAAATTCAAAGATTCTGATAGGGTTAAAGTGGCTATTATTATTATAGGTGTCATTTACACCCATAGTCAAGTATGCTGGGCAAGTTTCTTGCCTCACTACCAGTCTCCTCTGGGAAAAAGAAGTAAACCTTTCACTGAATGATTATTATACTCATATGTGGTTGAAGCCTGCACATCCCAGTGATTCTGAGTCCCAGGGTCATCATCTAACTACCATTCCTCATCCTTCAATATTTTTCCTTATTGCCAACTCCCTCAACCCTCTCACACCAAAGTCCCAGTCAAATACTATCTAATCATTTTACTGTGCACTCTGGAATGTCTACTCCATGGGCAACATACTTGCCTTAATTTTAAATCTTTTCTTCTCCCATTCCTTCCATTTTCTAGCATTGACTGAGATGTGACTTCCTTCCCTCTCCTCCAATGATACAGCCTCTCTCACTACCTCTTTCAGCACTTTTACTAATTCCCCTTGGCTCATGCATAGAGGTGGGGGAGTTGGAATGCACCTTGCACCCCATTGCCACTTCCAGGTTTCCCCCCATCACCATCACTCAGTAACCTCTCTTCTTTTGAAGGTCTATACAATCCACATCTTCCACTCAATCAAAATCCTGATGGCCATTGTCTACAGACCCCTAGGAGTCTACCCTTCCTTCTTTAATTGATTCAGTACCAGGCTCACAATCTTTCTTTTCTCCCCAAATCCTGCCATCATATTAGAGCACTTCAAACACACACACACACACACACACACACACACACTCACACACACAAGGTTGATTGGGTTTTGTCCTTTGTTCTCAAAGAGGACCAAAATGACATTACTATGTTAGAGTCAAGTTACAGTGTGTCCGACTGTGGCTTATCAGACCAATACGAGCTTGGAATGCTGTACCATGGATTGGGTACAAATAGTCCAAGGGAACATTTGGGGTGGATTCTCTAAATTTGTGCATCTCTCATTTTTTTTCCAGCTACTTCAATTCTGCTTTGCTCATAGAGCACAACAACTTCTTTGATGAAGGCATGCCATGCTGGGAAGTTCAGCGTCTCCTATGTCACACAATCAATTCCAAAGTTCTTCAGAGAGACCCTGAGAGTGTTCCTGTATTGCTTCTTCTGAGCACCATGTGAGTGCTTACCCTGTGTGAGCTCTCAGTAAAATAACCTTTTAGGTAAGTGTAATTTGGGCATTTGAACAACTTAGCTAGCCCATCAGAGTTGCCCTCTCTGAAGCACAGTTTGAATTCTTGGCAGTTTGGCAGTTTAGTTTGAGAAAGGACCTCAGTGGCTGGTACCTTCTCCTGCCCGATGATCTTCAGAATCTCCTAAGACAATTCAAATGAAAGCTGTTTAGTTTCCTGGCATAGTGCTGGTATACTGTTCAGGTTTCACAGGCATGCAACAATGATGTAAGCACAATGACTCTATAGACCTTCAGCTTGATAGTTAATCTAATACCTCTTCTCTCCCATACTTTCTTTCAGATCCTTCCAAACACTGAGCTTGCTCTGGCAATGCATGCATCAATCTCATTGTCAATGTGTACATCCGTGGAAAGTATACTGCCAAGATAAGTGAACTTGTTCACAGTATTCAAAATTTCTCCATTTGCTGTAACCAAAGGCTCCACATATAGATGGTATGGTGCTGGTTGGTGGAGCACTTGTGTCTTTTGGTGTTAATTGTTAGGCCAAAATTAGCACAAGCGGCAGAGAATTGATACGTACTTTGTTTCATCTCAGCTTCAAAAGCTGCACAATGATTTGGGAACAAAAACAATCATGCACCAACTCTCCTTTTACTTTGGTCTTGGCTTGTAGCTGTTTCAAGTTAAATAATTTACTATCAGCATGGTAGCCCTCATTATGTTCATGTTCTTAATGCTGTGTTCTCCTTCATTTAAGGCATCTGACAACATCGCTGAAAACATCATGCTAAACCTCTTGTGAGCAAGCACACAACTTTGTTTTACTTCATTGGTAACTGGGAAAGCATGAGAGCGTTGACCATTATCCATAACCCGGGCAAGCATGCCATCATGAAATTGACATAATACTGATGAACTTCTCTGGGCAACCAAATTTTGACATAGATGATATTTGTCTATTTAACAACTTTGCCCAGTTCTAGCTCTAGTTATCAGATTATAAGCATATTTTAGTCATTAATCTCAAAATATTTAGTACATTTTTGTGCTTTCTTATTAAAGATTTTCTAATTTATATTTGTAAATTTGAAAAAAAATATATGTAACATATAAAAAATGGATTCCATTTTGAAATGGATTTCTACTTTGAAAGCATTGTATACTTTCTCAAATTCTATGTTGCAAATTTTCCTGTTCAACTTTGAGCCCAACTCGTTGACTATTGGCAGTACCTGGTTGACGTATATGTCCTGATGGACTAACTCAATTGAATGCCTATCCAAATGCTTATAATAACCTGGTCAATATGGGTTCTTTATCTACTGAGTTTTCCTCCTGTGAAGGAAACAGATCAGGTAGATCCTCTTTGGAAAGATGTGGACAGGTATCTCACAATATAAAATGTGGTTGGTTTAGGAAGTATACCATTGGAAGATCCATCCACATTGAAAAGAGCCATCAAAGCATATAATGTACCTGCTAATAACTATATAAATAATTATATAAAGATTTGGTTACACACAGGGTACATTTTCAATGCTAAACTAACTAATTATAACTTTTAAAAAAGTTAATAGCCAACGTATTTGAACACATTGCTTTATAAGGTTGCTTTCTTAAAGGTCAGACTTTAATGACTTTTATTAGTGTTCAACAACAGAAAAAAATGCTCATTTAAGGTAATGAAAAGATTGTCTTTGCTTCATTTAAAATGGAATCTCCCCTCCCTTTATTAACTGAATCCTGCAAAAGTGGTTAACAGCAAAGACTATTATGAGTAGGGGAAAAAAAATACGTCAGGTATGGGGAGCACAGGAATTTACACAGCATGGGACAGAGTATGCTGTAAGAATGTTGGTTGCCACACCTCTCTGACTTCTAGCATAGTGCTTATAATAGGGTTTTGGGAAATAAGTAATATTACCCTGCCACACCCCAAATCTAGTGACAAGACCACTGATTTTGTAGTCAGGAGACCTACATTCATATCTCAGCCAAATTTGAGTCTCAGTTTCCTCATCTATTAAATGGAGGTAATAATACTTGTACCATTTACCATTCAGCGCTGTTGTGAGGAAAGTGCTTGGAAACCTTCAAGTGAAATATAAATGAATATTATTCTCCTTCACATGACTGCAAAGCAGGAAGTTAAAAGGACAGCTGGTGACTTAGCATACAGTAGAGCCTTTGAACAATGCACTCTTGTTTGTAGAATTGGCTTTGAATTCTTTCTTTTTGATATCTCCTCCTATATTACTTCTGGCCAGACGTAATCCTGAATGAAGAGATATGACAGATGGTAATCACTGATGACTTATTCTCAAGGAAAATAAAGTTTTAGTCTTCACTTAGGTGCATAAAAATAATATTTTCAGAGTTGGTCTTCCTTCCTTCCTTCCTTCCTTCCTTCCTTCTTCCTTCCTTCCTTCCTTCCTTCCTTCCTTCCTTCCTTCCTTCCTCTTTCTTTCTTTCTTTCTTTCTTTCTTTCTTTCTTTCTTTCTTTCTTTCTTTCTTTCTTTCTTTCTTTCTTAGTTTTTCCATTTTGTTTCTTATGAAATGCTCTGAGTGTAACTTGAAATTATATATGCTTAATATTCTAACTCAAAAAATACATCAGAAATTAAGAACATGGATATAGAGCTAGAAGGGGATATAGAGGTCATGTAGTTTATTTTACTGTATTTTTAAATTGTATTTATTTATTTGCTTTTCAACTTTCACTTATATAAGATTTTGAGTTCTAAATTTCCCTCCCTTCTCCCTTCCCCAATATGGCATGCAATCTGATATAGGCTATACATGTACAATCATGTTAAACATGTTTCCATAGTAGTCATGTTGTGAAAGAAGAATCAGAACAAAAGGGGAAAACCATGAGAAAGAAAACAAAAAACCACAAAAAAAGAGAAAATAGTATGCTTCGTTCTGCATTCAGACTACATAGCTCTTTCTTGGGATGTGGATAGCATTTTCTATCACGAATCTTTTGGAATTGATTTAGATCATTGCATTGCTGAGAAGAGCTAAGTCATTGCACAGTGTTGCTGTTACTGTGTACAATGTTCTCCTGGTTCTCCTCAGTTTACTCAGCATCAGTTCACGCAAGTCTTCCCAGGATTTTCTGAAATCTGCCTGATTGTCATTTCTTATGAACAATAGTATTCCATTACATTCATATACCACACTTTGTTCAGCCATTCCCCAATTGATGGGCTTCCCCTCAATTTCCAATTCTTTGCCACCAAAAAAAGAGCTGTTGTAAATATTTTTATACATGTGGGTCCTTTTCCCATTTTTATGATTGGTCTTTCTTTTTCAGTAATGAATATGGGGATTCTTTCTAAATGAACACATATTTTTCACCATTTGATTTGTAAGAACAACGAAATACATCCCTTCCTTCTTTCCTCCCTCCCTCTCTCTTTCTCTTCCTTCCTGTCCTTTCTTTTTCTTCTTCATCTTTACTTTTCTGTTTCTCCTAAAATTCCCAGGACTCTCTCCAAATATAGCACACATTCCCCACCACAAGGTGTGTGATAAGCTAACAAACCCCAGAATGAGACTGAGAAATCAGTAGAAAGAAATTTACTCTTACCTACAGAAGTTCCATTAAGAGACTTATTTATGAAGCTGAGCCTCAGGAAAGTTAACAGGGAGAAACATTATGTCAGTGGAGTTAAAATATAAGCATTCTCTCTCTCTCTCTCTCTCTCTCTCTCTCTCTCTCTCTCTCTCTCTCTCTCTCTCTCTCTGTCGTGTGTCTCTCTCTCTGTGTCTCTCTGTCTCTGTGTGTGTGTCCCTCTCTCTTTGGACATAGGTCTAGAACTCTCACAGGTGATAGATTAGAAAGTTAAGAGGAGGGGGTAATGATGCATATTAGTCACTCTTTTGAAACCCAGAGTTGCTTCTTCTTCTTCTTTTTTTTTTTTTTTTGCTTTTGGGCAATTGGGTTAAGTGACTTGCCCAGGGTCATACAGCTAGTAAGTGTCAAGTATGTGGTCTGAGGCCGGATTTGAATTCAGGTCCTCCTGACTTCAGGGCCGGTGCTCTATCCACTGTGCCACCTAACTGACCCTCCAGAGTAGCTTCTGGAGGGCAATATAGATGCTCTAATAAACAAATGAAAGTCATGGAGTTTGTTATTTTTCATAAGTGTATGTTTTAAGGAAAAATATAAAACGATGTCAGTTTTTTTACTGAGAAATGGATTCATGTTAATTATTGTGGTTGTAAAATACACTTGAAACCAGCTAAATCAAAAGTATACATGCAGACCAGTGGTGTCATACTCAAATAGAAACAGGGGCCACTAAATCTACATACATAAGGATCCCTGTAGGCCACATGCTAAAAAACTACCTAACATTATTTATGTTTTATTGTATTTTTATTTACTTTTTTCAATATTTCCTAATAACATTTTAATCGGGTTCAGGCCATGGTAGGGAGTGCTGAATGGGCAGCATATTTGATACTTCCAATAACAGACAAAGCATTGTATATTTCCTTAGGTCACGGGTGGGGAACCTGTGGCCTTGAGGCCACATGTGGCTTTCTAGATCCTTAAGTGTGGCTTTTTGAATCTAGATTCCGTCAAAAGGCTGTGCTTAAGGATGTAGAAGGCCACATATGGCTTCAAGGCCACAGGTTCCCCACCCCTGCCTTAGGTACTCAGTTATCTTTGTGATGGCCCTATGAATGCCTGTCTCATCTAGACAAAGGAATATCAATATATTCATTCACTTGATGATTTTGTAATCACTAATTAGTGGGCATTGTCTACCATATCTCTGAAAAAGTTAACGAGCTTGATGCTTAACTCATTCATCTTCCATTTAAAATGCAACCTTTCCACTCTTCTTTGCTGATAGAATTTCAAATCAGGAGCAACTTCTTGGAAAACAATCTGGCAGTAAGCAGTAAAAGCTACATAAAAAATTATTCCCTTTTCAAATAATAATTCAATTGCAATGTACCCTATAAGTATCAAAAATAGAAAAAAACTATATATTAAAAGATTTTAAAGTAGTATTATCAATAATTGCAGAAAAACAAAAACAACTAGAATCAATATAAATGTCCAATGGTAGGGAATAGTTAAAGTCTGGTAGTTTATTGTTAATGGAATGTTATAATGCAATTAAAATGAAAAAGTATGAGATAGATAGAGAAATCTAAAAAGCCTCTTGTAAAATGCAAAGCATAAAAAAGCAGGGCTAGAAGAATACACTGCTTGCTATGACCTGAGAAGAAAAGTGAATGGGGATGGAGAAATGGGACAATAATCCTAATGGAAACAGAAGAAATAACCTAAGTGTTAGGCCATTTTATGCATCAGGATGTTAATGTTAATAATAATCAAGCAGGGACAGTCAAATAATTTTTTAAAATAATTTTTAAATTTTATTTTAAAATATTTTTAAAATTATTTTTAAAAAATAAAATATCTTAAAGTCATAGGTTCCTAGAGGTAAAAGTAGAAGGAGAACTTAAAGACCTTTTGGCAGATGACTATGTTCTAGTCCAATCTTCTCAAAAGAGAGAACTGAAGCCCAAGGCCATACATATGGGTAGCAAATGCCAGAAGCTGGGATTTAAATTTGAGTTCTCAGATCCAAATGTAATATTCTTCTGATTTTAGGTATTAGAGAGCTGTTTAAATTATTTTTAACAGATGCATTCTGGCAGATAACATAGTGTATTTTTTTCTAAAATGGAGATGCTGATCTGCCATTTGATATTGTCAATATCTCTTTGCTTTGCCATCTCCTTGAATTTTATTATAGAAACAACATGTGTCTGCATTATCATTAAGAGACTGGTAATAGAGTTATCCTTGTTTGGAGATACAGTAAATTCTTGACTTTCTGAACTAATGGAGGCAAAGAAGGTTGTGTATAATCCAGAAAATATTTCTATGGATTTACAAGGTATTGTGTATAATAGCTAAAGCATTTCCATTTGGCATCAGAACGTATTACATGATGTCCAGAAGATTTTTTTACTTACACAAAAAATTAAAATTAGTTTTCATTCTTGAACTATTCATTGGTTGGGTAGTTGAGGGAGGTAGACTGGTATTAAGCTTAACTGGAGGAGGATAAAAATTGACAAGAAACATTCATGGTAGGAAATCTATATGTAGATAATAGAGAATTACATCTATTTGAAACCCTTTAGAAAAACATTTCCACCATTGCTATGTCTTTATCAGAGAGTGCCTATTTACTTGATTCATTTTTCTCATAATGTGACAAATTTGGTGGCAAAATTTTCATACTGATTATTGGCTGTTACCCACCATTTAGATTCTCAGTGAAATTCAGTCATTTCATTTTCTAGGTTTTTTTCCCAAAAAAATCTAATTTAAATATGTACATAGTAATAACAATGACAACAATAACAATTTACACTGATATAGTGCTTTAAGATTTACAAAATACTTTGTTCACAACAACCTGTAAAGGAGATAGTTCCAGTACTATCAGCCACATTTTATAAATCATCAAACTGAAACCCAGAGAGGTTGTTACTTGTTCAGGGTGTCCATATTCATTAGCACTAGAGCCAGAACATAAAACCTAAGTCTTCTGACTCCAAGTCTGTATTGCAACTGTGCTATCTAGCATTCAAGGCCCTCCCCACTATTAAATTCACTGAATATTCATTAAGCAACCACTATATGCAAAACATTATACCTCACTAGCTTTCCATTAACAAAGGTAGCTGAAGTATAACAATTAACAAATAGTATTAGAGAATTAAACCATAATCATATATAGAATACAAGCCTCCAGAAAATTGGAACTATACCAACCACGAAGAAAACATAATCGTGAGATTTTTCTGATGCAAGTATACTGATAAACATTACAGATGGAAATGAAAGTATTAAGTCATCCAAATTCCTTCCAGGGAAGAATTGTTTATTTTTCTTAATATGATAGCATTGTGAGATATAGCTCTTATTTTTATAGTGAAGTATCATAGTAATTTTGTTATTTTCTTATACTCAACATGCCTCAAACTCATGGCATCATTTTCCAATTAAACCTGCCTGTCTTCTGAACTTTCCTACTTTTATTCTTGATCACTGCTCATTGTTTTTCTTTTCTTTTTCTTTTCTTTTTTTTTCTTTTTGGCTAGGCAAGGGGGTTAAGTGACTTGCCCAGGGTCACACAGCTAGCTAGTAAGTGTCATGTGTCTGAGGCCGGATTTGAACTCGGATCCTCTTGAATTCAGGGCCGGTCCACTGACCTAGCTGCCCCCTGCTCATTGTTTTTGGAATGATTTCCCTTGTAGCATTTTAGTACGTGGGACCTAAGCTAGCTTTTCCTTGAACTCTATGAAATCTGCTTTCCCAAAACTGAGGGTGCATGTCTGATTATGCCTCCATCCTCTCAGCATTGCTATCATTCCCAACTCTGCAACCATTTCCTCTATGTTAGTGAGAATTAGCTCCATAATAGAATTTTCCCTTCTTGAATACCATTGCCATTGTCAAGTCAAGAAATTGTTAGCTGCTGGTTTGGGGGGAAAGAGAAACAGAGAGACAGAGACAAAGAGAGACACACAGAAGAGATAAGTGTAAGAGAGACAAAAGAGAGAAAGAGAATGCTAGCTGATGTCTAGCTGATGTCTATATAACTGAAGAATTGCTCAAGAATTGAAGTCCCCAGTTGCTAAGCTTTCATACTTCTCTGTTGGGCTTGCAATCTGTTTTCCATATGCTTCATCTATGTCCTCTTTCTGTAAATGTGGTATGATGCTCCAAATATATTATTGTTTCTTCCTCCATTGACTTTCACCTTTATACACTTTGACAAATTTTTGATTTCATATGAGTATGCCTTTTAAATTGTATTTTCAGTCATCTTCCTTTTTTCACCTATCTTATTTCATTTGAATAAGAGGCCAGAGCCATGGTAAAGTCATAGATTTCTTCCTTTGTAGAAGTGTCAGTGATATCTAAGATGTAAATTTGCCTCCTTCTTTGTGTTGGGACTTCTAGTTTCTCTTGTGTGTTGCTTAAACTTTGGGCATTTGTGTATAAGCACTAGATGTCTTTTACTAATAGGTCCTTTTCTTGGATTTTATTACCTGTGACCTTCTAGCCATTTCAACTGTGATTATTCTTCCTACTTTTAAATTTCTTTCTGTGGTATCTAACATAGGAGACATACATAGGCAGTCCTCCTTCCTGCAACCTTTTTAGTTTTGTAAGATATTCTTACCAACCTTTGTTCAGCATATTTCATCTCTCTCTACTTTTAGCCAGATATCTGTCATACATATGCTTTAAGCTTCAGTTCAGAAGTTCAAATCCCATACCACATTCTTAGGCAATTGTTCACTTTCCATATTGATTTTTCTTTTAAAGTGAGCAAAAGATAGCTTGTATTCATACTCAAGACTTCATAATCATTGGCAACACTTTTTTGATTCTTTCTGGCAATGTCTCTTGTATCCATATGAATCATAAGTTGGGAGCTGTCATGCATTTTGAAGTCTTGGGAGATTCTCTGATATGTCTTGAATACATATCTAAAGATGACAACAGACTTCTCTATCATTGTTATTAGGTCAACAAATAGCTGCTCCAGAACCCCTGAGCAGGGAATCCCACCTCCTACTACTCATCTATTCTTCCTTTACCCCTTACTGGATGATTTCTTGCCTGATGACTTTTGAAGCTCTACTTTAGCATGCTTCAAAGGACAAGCAGTTACTTCCTCCTGAGAGTTTCCACACTATCCCCTTAAAAAGAACTTCAAATCTGTTTTTAACCTCTAATTGTATATATGTCCCTTTCCTTCCTTTTCTTCTCTGTGTACCACTCTACTACTCTCCAACACCATGACAAGGGTAAAATTGACCCTCTTTCACCTCAGATAAACTCCTTTCTCACTAAATCCTCACTTCTGTTTCCTTTAGGAATATTTTATTCTCCTTAAGAAACTGGAGTGTGGGGAGGCATTCATTCCATCTCTTCATCTTCTCCTTCAGAAAGAGATCAGCCTAAATAGGATGTTTTAAGATTTACTAACAAAATTGCCCTAATATTTTGGAGACACCTGGTACTTAGCATACAGGTAACAATCATTTTTCTGTGCCAGTAATACAAACAGCAAACACTCAATGTGGGGTCATTATGTGATTTCCTTTATTCTCCATAATGGTTGAGATTTAGTCTTGTTTTTTTTAAATACTTGTAGGTATTTATACCTCATCTTTAATTACTTAGAACTTTTAAGATGTACTGTCATCTAATAATTATTTGACAAACCCACTCAACTTCATTTCTTGGATCTCAAACACTTGACAGTCACAGTCTCCTCTTTAGCCTTGCACCCAACTTCTATCTCTTTCATCAACTTGTCCCATCCACCAGTCCACAGAATGTCCCTAATCCTCTTAAACATTCCATTTAACTTTTCTTACTTATCTTGTCTGGTGTTTCCAGCTGCCTCCTACTTTATCTTCTGGAGTCTGACTTCTTCACATTCAACTCCATTATCCTCATTGATTCTCCTTAATCTTTTTGTGCCCTTCTTAACTTGTCATTGATCCTGTTCCTCTTGACCTGGTTGAAGAATCCAGACCAATATTAGAGTCTAGAAATTGTTCTCCTTAATATTTTCCTTGATTTTTGCCAAATTTCTATGTGTCAGGAACTATGCTAAATGCTGGTGAAAGAAAGAAAATCCCAGAATAGTCCCTTGTGAAGAACTTACATTACAATGAGGAAGACAACAGCTACAATAATGGGTATACAGAAGATGCATGCAAAGTAGATTCTAGGTAACTTTAGAGGTGAAGCTGGGGGGACTGAGAAAGACCTCTGGCAGGAGCTGATTCTTGAGTTGGTGCTTAAAGGAAGCCAGTGATTCAAGGAGGGTAAGGTATGGATGGAGAGCATCCCTAGAAAGTGATGTAGCCAGAGCAAAGGCATAGAAACAAAAGATTGAGTGTCTTGTATGAGGAACAGCAAGTAGAACAGAAGGGCTAAATACTAGGGGTATGTAAGCAGACTGGAAAGATCAGAAGAGGCCAAGGTGTGAAAAGCTTTAAATTCCAATAAGAGTTCATAATTGCACTTACAAGCAATTGGGAACCATGGGAATTTATTGCACGTGTGTGTGTGTGTGTGTGTGTGTGTGTGTGTGTGTGTGTGTGTGTGAGGGGTTGATTGACATGGTAATATCTTCTCTTTAGGAAGGTCACTTTGGGAGTTTTGTGCAGAGTGAATTGGAGTGTGGAGAGATTTGAGTTTGGGAGATGAATTAAAAGGCTATTAAAAGGTGATAATCCAGGTGAGAGGTGTTGAGAGCCTGAACTAGGGTGGTGGCTGTGTAAGTGGAGAAAAGGGGAGGTGTATGAGAGATATTTTGGAGATACACATGGCAATATTTTGCAGCTGATTGGATATTTAGGGTTAGTAAGAATGTGGTGTCAAGGAAAATATCAAGGTTTTGAATCCGAGTGACTGGAAGGATGATGGTAGTTCCACAAAATTAAGAAAGTTTGGAAGATAGATATGTTTTGGGTAAAAACAATGCGTTCTGTTTGTACACATTAATTTTGAGATACTTAGAGTAATACAATTTGAAAATCCAGTCAGTCAGTAATAAATATTTATTAAGCACTCGCTACGTGCAAGGCACAGTGCTAAGTACTGGTGATACAAAGAAAGGTAACCCCCCAAAAAAACCAACCCCAAAACCAAAACAAAACACAGTTATTGCTCTCAAGTAGCTCACAGACTAATGGAGGGGACAATACATAAACAACCATCTACAAGCTACATAAAAGATAAAAATGTATCTGTTTCCAGTTGTATAACAATACGTAAACAACTATCTACAACCTATGTACAAGATAAATAAACCACAGAGAGAAGTCACTAGAATGATCAGGAAAGGCTTTTGGTAGAAGATGGGATTTTAGCTGGCCCTTGAAGGAAGCCAAGGAAGTCAAGAAACCTGAGATGAAGAAGAGAATTCCCAGCATGGGGGACAGACAGGGAACATGCCTAGATTTGGAAGACAGAGTGTCTTATTCAAGCAATAGCAAGAAAGCCAATGTTACCAGATCACAGTGTGTGGTGTGTGTGTGTGTGTGTGTGTGTGTGTGTGTGTGTGTGAGAGAGAGAGAGAGAGAGAGAGAGAAGAGAAAGAGAGAGAGTTGGGTGTAAGGTAAAAAGAATTGGAAAGGTTGAGAAGGGGTTTTGTGGTACTAATGTGCAATTATAAGATTAGGACAGAGGAAATGTTTTGCTGCTTCTTTGACCAACTATCTTGATCAAAGAACCTTCCAGCTTTAATCCACTTAAACTCGGAAATAAATATATCTCATCAAAGAATAAATAAGTTAACATATATAAAGCACTTTGCAAACCTTAAAGTGTCATGCAAATGCTATTATTGTTGTTGTTGTTATAATTGATCTAGAGATAATGTTCAAAAATCATATTAATAAAAAGTGAACCTAATGTTACTGATATCATGAAAGTACCATTATAATTAGCAATCAGTAACATAATACAATGGAAACAATAGGTTTGGAACCAGAGAACTTAGCTCTGACATTTTTTATCTGTATGTTCTTAGGTAAATCCCTTAAGCTGTCTAGGCTTCAATTCTCATGTGGAAAATAAGAGTATTTCATAAAAAGGGTTTCTGACATACCTAATAGTGATAGTGTGAGGAGCCTACCATTGACCATATCATAACTGAAACATGACTGACATTTCAGCAAACAATCATGTATTTCAGTTGGAAACACTTCCCCCAGTTCTGACAAATCTTTTTTTGAAAAGTAGATTAGCCATTCTCTGAATTTAGCATTCCATCTACAACCTCAGTGCATTTGGTCATATAGTCTCCCACTTGAGGAATACCCTCCTCCCTCATGACCACTTTTCAGAATCCCTCTCTTCAAGACTCGTCTCAGTTGTTAACTCTTTTGTGAAGCTCTTCCTGATTAGTCCAGTTGTTAATGAGTTCCCCTTCTTATAGACTTATATTTACTTATCTGTTTACATGTTGTATGCCTTAGGTACAGAAATTCTTAACTGTAAACCTTTTTTAAAAATTGATAATTTATTTCAATCTATTGGCTTCCTCTATAATCCTATATATTTTCTTTTATGATTTTAAAAACACTATTTTGAGAAGGGCTCCATAGGCTTCAACAGACTGCCAAAGAGATTTATGACCTCCAAAAGAACCCCTGCCACAATAGGATATAAGGTCTCATTAAAATGTAATGGTAGTTTGTTTTCTTTTCTGTCTTGGTATTACCACATGATCACAATGCTCTCTGTTTATTTGGTAATGAAAAAGTATCTATTGAATAGAGTAGAGTTGAATTAAAAAAGCTAGTCATAAAAACTTATTCCTATTTGTAACAATATTATTTTAATAAAGTAAGAAATTTTATGAATTTCTTTGACTTTGACATGATGTCAATTTTGACTCACCAGATTGAGACTATTTCATATTTACAAATGGAAACACTAGGCACCAGAACCTGTTTAACAAACTGGTGATATGCCTAATTCAACACTTCTAAGGTCTTCAGGATAAATTAGCATTTTCTTTTCTCATAGTATAAAGCAGATACTGTGCTGTTCTCTCAAACTCATGTTCTTGCTTCTATTACTGGAGCATATCTTCAGTCAAGTATGACTAATTGAAAATAAGGGGCCATCCTTCACCAAAGAAAGGGTGGATTGTTTTAACAGGGTATTGTTCATCTTGCTCAGTTGAAAGATGGTCTAACTAGATGATTATTTTAGTATTTTAAATTCTTCATTCATGTCTGTGAGTCACAGCAGGGAGTTCATGGGTGTGGTCTTCTCACACCCCAAAACGTGAGGAGAAAAGAAAGCACATGATGATACATTGTATAATGATCTTAGAGATTTAGCAATAATGATCAGATTTTGTATTATGTGGGTATTTTAATCTTCATAGGCATCAAAGGTTTATGGCTGCCACAACAATTGGGGAAGTAAAGGTACATGGGAGAATGAGCTAAGGGAGATGATCATCTCAGAATCAAGGTGGACTTGCAGGAGATAGAATTTCCTACTTTACCAGAAATCTAAGACAATTCTCTTTAATCATTTTCAGTTGGAGTTGGCTCTCCAGCAACATCCTGCCTGGGTGATCTTGGACCAATCATTTACCCTCTCAAAGCTACAATTTCATCATCCATAAATTGAAGGAGTTGGACTAGATAACCTCTAAGGTAACCTTGTAGGTCTAAAAGTCATGATCCAAAAGAGAGATGTTACAATATTTGGTTTTTTTTCCCATCCTTCAAAATTCTTAGGATGTTTATGTTACATTCCTGTCCAATTACTTCCCACACATAAACAAACAGGAAATAATCTTAACAGAAGAATTGTTAGCATAGAAGTTTAAGGTTTAGGAGTAGGGACTGGATCTGTGATTTCAGAGCCAAGGCAACTCCTGAATGAGAAAACTTCTTTTACCAATGCAGATGGACACTTTATCTACAATTTATAGTTTTAGAGAGTTGCTTCGGTTATTGAGAGCTGATGACTTAGCAGGGGTTGTGTAGACTTTATGTGTCAGAAGCTGCACTTGAACTCAGATCCTTCAGTCCATGAGTCCAGCTCTCTATCCACTATCTTACAGTACCTGAAGTAAATATCTTTGGAAACTAACATAAGCACCCTGATCTATTAAATTAAACACATTTTAATTAGATGCCAAGTTTGTGCAAGGCATTGTAATACATACTGAAGCTACAAAAATTAAAAAAAAATTAAAAAGGACTTCCCTTCCAGAAGTTTACATTCTATGGTCATAACAGATGGCATATGGTGTTTAGAATTTTGTAGAAATGTTCTGTAAATGGGGAAAAATTATGGTTTCTTCCTTGGATCTGAAATAAGGCCATCTAAGAGATGCTGGTTCACTCCCCCCCCAAAAAAAACCTTACAGCATTTATAGCACATTTTCTCTATCAGTTCTGACACAAAACTCTTAATTACAGAACTTCAATAAAGTTTTCAAGCATCATATTATTATTTTAAAATATTTTATTTTTCCCAATTACATGTAAAACAATTTTAATATTCATTTTTTAAAAATTTGAGTTCTAAATTTTCTTTTTCCCTCCCTCCCCTCCTTGAGGTGGTAAGCAATTTGATATAGGTTATACATGTTCAATCATTGAGAATAATATTATTAAATGTAAAGACTCAGATAAATTTACACTTGTACTTGTTGCAATGCACCTACTGGGCAAGAAATTCAAATTGAAGTTCAACAAACATTAGGTACTTGTTCTGTGTAGTGCACTGTATTGGGAGTTGGGAATGCAAAGATGAAAAACAAGATTGTCTCTGATATTTAGGAGCATAGAGTTCAGTGATGGGCTGAACCATAAAAGCAAACAACTAGAATATCACTAAAAAAAATGATTATGTGGGTAGGAGCAGCCAAACAAAATTGCCTAAGAGAGTCAAGGAAGGGGAAATTGCTTCTGTCGGGGGCATCTGAGAAGGCTTCATGGAGGACTGTACAGGAATATAGCTTTAAAGCTGGAAGGAATCTTAGCGGCCATCTAGTGTCAGAATTTCAGCCTGGATAACTGAGGAGGAGCAGGTTTTGGAGAGAAGATGAGCTGTAATAAAGAAGATGAAGTCTAGAAGTTATGTGACTTGCCTAAGGTCATATTGGTAGTTAGTGGAAGAGCTGTCATCCACACTTAGTTTGTTCTATTACATTATATGACATGGGTCTTGGAAGTGGTACAGGATATCAAAGGCCAGAGGTAGATGGGAATGGGATGTGGGAAACGATTTTATGCATCAGAGGTAATGTACTCAAGGATAAAAAATGGGGAGAGGCCAAGAAAGATGGAGGAATAGTAAGTAGTCAAATTTGGCCAAAGGCCAGAGTGTGTTAAGGAGAGTTGTATGAACCAATGACGGCTAGGCGGATTAGAATTAGTTTATGGAGGACTTTGAGTGACAGTCTAAGGAATTTCTGTTTTATTTTGTAGATAGTGGAGAACCACAAATGTTTTTGAGCCACAGAGTGAGACTGGTCAGATCAATGGATTGGAAAGATTATTTTTCGTAGTGGTGTGAAGGTGAATTGGATAAGAGAGAAACTGGAGGTAGGAAAGCCAATTGGAAGGCAAAGTGAAAGGTACTGAGAGCTTGAAGTAGGGTATTGACAGTGAAGTGGAAAGCAGATATGTTTTTCCAGTAGATTCAATGGAATTTTACAAATGATTGAAGATAGATAATGAAGGAGGGTAGTCAAGAATGCCTAGATGACTGGAAGGAGGGTTAAGCATCAGAGAAAAGATGATCAGCCTAGAAACATGCTGATTTTGAGGTGCTAAATGAATATCCATGTGGAGCTATCCAGCTTGCAGTTGTAAAGCACAGCTACAGCTCAGGGGAGACATTGGAGCTGGAGAGTAAGATTTATCTTCATAGAGTGGTGATTGAAGCAATAGGATAGGATGAGATTAAAGGAGAGAAATTATGGAGAGAAGAGAAAGGGGTTAAATACAGAGCTTTGGGAAATACTCATACTCAGAGGATGGGAAAAAGAAGACAATGAAGGAGGCAAAACAAATAGTCAAAGAAGTACAATGGGAAAAAAGGATAGATAAAAGTCATAGCAGTCACGAGAAGGTAGAATATGAAGTAAGAAGGGACAGATGATGGTGTTAAATGCTGAAAGGTCAAGGGGGATAATGACTAAGGAGAAGCCACTGGATTTGGAAATTAGGAGAGCAATGATGACCTTGGAGGGGATAGTTTCAGGAACACCAGTGGGAAGAAAACCACACTGCAGCCAGTTGATGAATAAGTGGCAGCTAGGTGGTAAAATAGATAGAGTGCTGGTCTCTGAGTTAGAAATACTTAAGTTTAAATCCTGTATGTGAATCTTATTGGTTGTGTAATCCTGGATAGGTCACTTTTCTCTTAGCCTCAGTTTCTTAATTTGTAAAATGGAAATGATGATAGTAGCACCTAGCTCACAGGGTTGTGGTGAGAATTCAGTGAGGTGATCTTGGTAGAAAACACTTTGTAAACCTTAAATACAATACTAAATGATGGTGGTGGTGATGGTGATGGTGGTGGTAGTTGTGGTGATGTAGTTCTGCTGCTGCTGCTGTGATTGGTGTGGAAAAAAAACGAACAAGTATAGATTTCTCTTTCTAGTTTAGCAGTTAGATAGATGAACTTTCCAAAATAGAAAAACATAAAGGAATAGCAGAGTCTAGAAAAGATGGCTGTTTTTTTTTCTTGAGGTTAAGTCAAGATTGAGCATATTTATTGGAATAAAGGAAGGAACTAGTAGACAGAGATTGAAGATGCAAGAAGAGAGGTAGGGGATGATTGACAGAACAGTGGAAAACTGACCCAAAAATAATTACACCATTTGTAGCAAAGAATAGAAGAGTTAGCTTGATGTGGTAAAAACAGATCTAGATTGAGAATCAGAAGACTTGGATTCTGGTCTATGCTGTTCAATAAATTGAGGCAGCTGGTATAACAATGGATAGAAAGATCGACTTGGAGTAAGGAAGACTTGAGTTTGAATCCTGCCTCAGACATTTATTAGCTATGCCAACCTAGGCAAGTCATTTAACCTATCTCAGCCTTAGTTTTCTTATCTATAGAACAGTGATAATAACTAACACCTATCTCCCCACATTGTTATGAATATCAAATGAAAAAAAATGTATGTGAAACACTGAAAATTATAAAGTGTTATGAAAATGCTAGCTATTATTATTATAAATCAGGATATGACCTTGGGCAAGTCACTTCTTCACAAGTAACTTTACCTCTTTACCTGTCTGGGATTTCATAGTAAATCACCTTACAACAATATTCTTTAATAAAAAAAAAATTTCCAACCTTGTTAGTATTCCACTTGTATTTTATGCACCAAAATTTTTCAATATCCAAAGAATACAAATTCTAAATTCTTTATTTATTTATGATGCTAGATCTCACACTGACATCTAAATGTGAAATTCTGAAAATTAAAACTAAAATCTGCCCTTGACTTTCTGTAAACCAGGCAAATGAATCCCCAAATGTTTTTTTTCCTTGTTGCCTTCTCAATTTTAATTGAAGAAATATTATTCAATTCAATTATTATTTGAACTATGAAATGCAAAATGGCTTTGTGGGTAGAGGGCCAACTGTTGAGTTAGGAAGATTTGAGTTCAGATGCTGGCTTTAAGACATAGTTGCTGTATGACGATGGGTGAGTAAACAACTTCTTAATTCTCCAGACTGTCCATCACAAAGAGAGCATTATTGATGCAGAAGAGAACTATGCAATGCTATTCAAAGTCTGAGGAAAGAATGGTTATTTCTGGCCAGAGGAAACAAGGAAAACTTCATGGAGGAGATGGTATTTGATTTAGGCTTTAGAAAATCTGCAGAATTTCAGTAGGCAGAGATAGGCTAAGAAAGGTGTTCCAACAGTATTTCCAGAACCTGCCTGGACTAAATGTTAGAATCTTAATAGCTAATTAAAAATTCTGCCTTCAAATGACCTACAAAAAATAATCCACTTTTTATTGCTTTTAAAATTTTCACCTAATAAATATAATTCAATATAATATAATTGTAGCAAATACAATTCAACATTTTTTTTCTGTGTCAAATGTTTGGTATGAGCAAAGGTACAGATGTGGGAAATTATGCAGATGTTATGGTGAATATCTTGCCTAACAATAGCTAACATTTAAATGGCTCTTTAAGGTTTGCAAAATGTATTGTCCAACTTTATCTTCACAACAATCTTGTGAAATTGATGTTATTGTTACCTCCAGTTTATAGGCGAAGAAATGAAGACACACAGAGGTTACATGACTTATGCAGAGTCACATAGCTATTAACTGTCTAAGGCAAAGTTTGAGCTCATCTTGTAGTCTTCAAGCCTGGCCATCTCTTCACTACATCACCTAGTAGCTTTCAGAATAGACTAACATTGTGGAGTGTCTTTAATACTGGGCAAAATAATTTGGACTTTATTCAGTAAGTAAAATAGAGTGTCATGGTAGTATTTTGAGTATAGTGATATGGTCAGTTATGCACGTAAGGAATATGAATCTCTCAGCTGTGAGAAACATAATTGGAGTAGGGAGAAGAAGGCAGAAAGACTGGTTAGGAAGCTATTGCAATAGTCTAGGTAAGCAGTAATGAGGGCTTATACTAGGGTGGTGGCAGTGGGAATAGAAATGAGGGGGTGGGTGTGGGAGATATTATAGAGATAGTGTTGACACAATTTGGTAACTGTTCAGATATGAGAAGTGAGTAACTGGGAAGAGTCAAAGATAACACCCAGGTCTGGAATAAGAGACTGAGTGAATGGTGGTACCACCTACAGGAACAGGGAAGTCAGAAGGAAGAAAGAACTTCGAGAAAAGATAGAAAATTCACTTGTAGATATGCTTTGAGACTTTGATCCAGAAATGATAAAGCTGCATATATTAAGATGTCAAAATAGCTTCTGACAGGCAGTGTTCAAAAACTGAGAGGGAAGTTTTTAAAAAAACTGGAATTTCCACAGCAGGAGTTGGCAAAATATATCACGTTGGGGAGTCGTGGCTGATTGCATGGTCAGGGCTGGTACTGGGCAAAATTATGAAGGGGACAAAATTTGCATTTGGTGACCTTCTGCTTCCTTGATCTTGTTCCCCATTTCTTTCTTTCTGCCACTCCCTTCCATCTTTGCATCCCCTGATTCCCCTAGGTCAATATTCTGTGCAGTTCTTGCTTTCAGTTGGTTGTAAGTTAATCTCTACCGAGCTGTTAACTGATAATTGAAGTATTTGCTAATAACTATTCAATGTAACTGGTCCCAGATGAATTTGCATTTTAACATGGCTGTGGATGGCTGCTGCTGCCTGCAACCCTCCTCATCTCCTCTACCATCTTAGATTTCTGAGAGCCTGAGGCTGCGATGCTACTCAGGAGAGAGGTTTTCTGTTTGTGTACTTATAAGCTTGTGAGTGTGTGTGTATGTTTGTGTGTTGGGGGGGAGGTCACATGGGGAAGGAATAATGCATTCTGTGAGTGACTGCTGCCTGCAAAGCCTCCCTTTGTAATTCATTTCAAAGGGAATGAATAAATGTAGGTTTGGATGAAGACTAGGCAGGCCAGCTTTGCAAGGTTTCCTGCACTTTCTCTTCTTCAGATATAGAATATGGAAAGCACTTGGGTAAAACAGCTGGCTCAGAGCCAGCTGTAACATGTCTTGCCTAAGCATGAAATCAAGTTTTCTTTATTCTGGTTATTCTACTATGGAATTTATTATACATAGGTAGGTAAACATAGATTGTAAATGTAAGGTATCCCAAAAATCTTAGTCTAGTGATTCCAGGTTTAAGGTTTAATAGCTTAAAACTGAACTAAAATTTTTGAGACACCCTGGATATTCTGAATTTACTTTGGCCAGCATATTGTATCCCTCTCCCCCAAAACACCCCTACCAAGGCAAGGACTATCTCATACAAATTAGATATACCAAAAAAAAATGGCTACAAATAAAATGAGGGGAGAATTATTGATTATTGAAGGCAGGGATTGTTTCATTTTTGCATTTTTATCCTATAAGCTAAAACAGTGCCTAGCCTATGGTAGGCACTTGATAAATGCTTGTTGACTGTTTTGTTTGACTGATAGGCAAGATATTACCAGGTGAAATCACATCTTCCAATCTATATAAATCTGTAATGGCTACCTACTTGGAAGAAAAAAAAATATGACATATTTAAAGGCAGCTAGGTAGTTCAGTGGATAGAGTGTTGCATCTAGAGTCATGAATACCTGAGTTCAAATCCAGCCTCACACTCTTTCTAGTTATATGACTGGGAAGTCACTTAGCCTCTGTCTTTTTCAGTTTCTTGATCTCTGAAATGGGGATAATAATAACACCTACCTCCCAGGATTATTGTGAGGATAAAATGAGATAATATTTATAAAGCACTTTGCAAACCTTAAAGCACTATAGAAATACTAGCTATTTATGAGTATTGGGAATATCAAAGAATTTGTATGCTTTATTTGTTGAAGAAAAAATTATCTTGAAGCTATTTTTAAATTTGACTACACATCTCTTTTTTAGCTATTAAATAAACATTTCAAATTTCGTGTTTTGTGGCAGAAATGACAATTTGGTTGCTAATGAAATATTAACAAGATCTATAAAATACATTCTATGCCATCTTTAGGTTTGAAATTTCAATTATAGTCTAAGGACAATTACTTAATTCTTGCACAAAAGAACAACTAGCACTTTAGATTTACTGCTTCACAAAAAATGGGCCCTGAATTTACTCCCGATGTTACTGTGAAAATGTAATTATGTGCATACACATCACCTCTAATTAGCAGCCTGGGACTTTTTATGACATTTTACCAATTACTAAGGAATGAATTATGTACAGATATAAAAAGGTTGGCATGCATTCAACTTCCTCTATTTACCTGTTTGACTTCATTGTCTCTGTTGAATGATTTAATCCATATTCCTAAGAATAGGTTAATTTTAGACAGTAGTATATTTTCTGTTTTATAGCTACAGAAATGTAACCACTTCAAATATCCTAGCTGCTCCAAACTAATAATTCACTATGTGTTAATTTAGACTCATGGTGCAATTACTGCCTAAATACCAGATAAACTTGATGAAAATGACTTAAGAAAAACAACAGGAGAGTTTTTAGAAATCCAAATTAAAGCACTATGTGGTCTCCATGGTCCATCTTTTTAGCATTTGGGGAGCATGAAAGGCATGTAGTCTGAATTTTCTTTTCTTCTATATTAGCATTAGATGAGCTGGGCCCTGAGTTGAAAAAGAAGAGGAGGACTTGTTTAATTACGTCCAGCTCTTTGTGATGCGATTTGGGATTTTCTTGGCAAAGATACTGGTGTGATTTTCCATTTCCTTCTCCAGCTCATTTTATAGATGAGGAAACTGAGGCAAACACAGTTAAAATGACTTGTTCTGGGTTACACAGCCAACTTTAAACTCAGGAAGATGAGTTTTCCTGACTCCAGGCACTTCCTGACTCTATCCACTGCACCACCTAGATGTCCAGAAGAGGTGAACAGAGAGCTGAAATTGATTTAGAGAAATTTCAAAGATTCCCCCCAAATATTTTAGCAGTGTTATTATATGGCAGCTAGACCTGAAAGACCAATGCCTCTGAAGAACTAACAAGAATAATGATAGCTAGCATTTACATAGCACTTTAAGTTTTGCAAAGCACGTTTCAAATATTGTCTCATTTTACCCTCACAATAACCCTGTGAGATGTTATTATTATCTCCATTCTATAGATGAAGAAATAGAGGCTATCAGAGGTTAAGTGACTTATTCAGGTTCACAAAGCCATAAGAGAGTTAGGATTCAAACTCAGGTCTTCCTGATTCCAGGTCCAGTGCTCTGTCTATAACACGTACCTATCACACAGAGATCAGTGGAAAGGCACACGGTTGGTGTGAATGAGATGCAACATGAGGAGCTCCAAAGAACAGCAGTAAGGATGTCATCAAGGAATTATATGACAGAAAGAGAAGATGGTCTGGTTACATGGTGAGAGTGAAAGCTAACAGAGAGAAGACCAGAATACTATTAGCTTCTTCATGTTGGGAAACGTAAGGTGACCCCCCTCATCCCGAATGAATTTGTGGGAGACTGTGGACCAAAGTCACAAAGAGTGAGCAGCTGTGTGGGTTGGGATTGGCATTAGTAGGAGGGTACTCAAATCAATGAGATTGCAGATCCATCTGAATATTTATTTACAAATGAGTATGTTATATACTCATGCCTGTCTACAGGAAACTATTAAGTGGGAGAAGCTTTAACTTATCCAGGGAATTGGGGCTGTGTAGACATGCACTTTGCATAAAAAAGATTGTAATATTCATTTGGGCAGTAAAATAAAACTGTTTTTAACTTTCCTCAGATTGGGTTTGGGGTTGGAGTGCTGAATTAAATAACTGTAATTCAAAAATACTTATTAGCAGGTTTTTGTGGGCATATCATTCTAAAGGAAAACTGCAACTTTAAAGACCTGACAATCATTCTTTAATGGAACATAGAGCTAGAAAGAAATGAAGAGACTGAGAACACATACGTATAGCTGTACATCTGGACTTGTATACACATACATTGATATGTGCCTGGATTTGTACTTTAAGATAGATGTCTCTACTTTTGGACATATATGTTTAGATGCACGTTTATACGTGTGTACTCATGCATGTAGACACATCTGGACACATGTCCAGATACATGGCTGGACTTGTATACACTAGTCTAGCCAAGTATGTACAAGGTGTCACCAGTCAAGACAAATGTGTAAAAGTGCTTCACCAATCCAGATGCACATGTACATACACATCACTAGTTCAAATGAATATGTATAAGACATTCATCAGGAGGCCAGATAGACATGTTCACTGATCTAGATGTATGTCCAGATGGACATATTCATGACGCACATCATCAGTCCAGAAGGACACGTACACCAGTCCAGATGTATGTCCAGACAAATATGTTTATGATGTGTATCAATAGTCCAGATGTACATGTATGCCTATCACCATCCAGGAGGACATGTATAAGACATATTTAAGAGTTCAGACAGACATGTAAACCAATTTGGATGTATGTCCAGACAAACATGTTTATGGTGTGGGTCATCAGTCCAGCTGAACATGTATATCAGTCCAGATAGATATGTACACTAGTCTAGGTGTGCCATCAGTCTAGAAGGACATATATCCCAATCAAGATAGATGTATACTTCAGTGCAGGCAGACATGTACAAGAGTATATAAAAGCATGTCATCATTCCAGATGCAAATGTATAAGCATACCAATAGTCCAGACGGATACGTACACAGGTTCAGATTAACATGTACAATCTTGTCACCAGTACAGAGGATGAACAGAAGGACGTGCTAGTGCATTAGAAGTCCATATAGACATGTACACTACTGCTTTTAATTTTAGCGTTTCTTTTTCTAGTGGTTGGTCAACAGGCTTATGGTCATCTCTAGTTACCAAAGAGACCAATGAAACCAACTGTTCATTCTACCTACTCCAAATAAATGTTTGGTTAATTATTTTAGAGTAAGTCTTAGATAGTAACCTTGAAGACACCCATTGTCACAACATATGCTGACCTAGTAACCCACAAGGAAACCGTGAATGAATTTCTTCCATCTCCATGCCCTTACACAGTGCCAGTATGACACTCATTCTACCTGTTCACATCTTTTCGTAATTAACCATTTCACCACTTTGTTTCTTCTCCCATAATTGTTCACTAATCTCCCTCACTGGCTCTTTCTTCCCCACCTGTGTGCTTAGCCTCCTGCCTTCTTTCTGCTTACCAGGATTCAGATTACAGGGAAGGTGTATTTGAAGAATTTGTGTGGGTGTCTAAAGAAATATGAGCTAGGCCAAGAGACATTCTATCTTCCCCCAAATATGCTGCAAAGGACTGTCCATCTGAATTATTCCTAACAGTACTCAAGCTTTTTTCTCAACATAACCTATTCATCTGAGTGATAATGCTAATTTGTATTTCTGTAGTTACCTTCTTCAAATTACTCATAGTGCTTTTAATATTCTGTCAATCATTTTAACAAGCAAGAACATGATTAATTAAATCGAGGGAACTTCAGGTACCATGGGAGATAGTTTCATATGGGAGTGCCCTCTGGCATCCTTCAATCCTACCATGCTAGTAATTGTTGTTCCTTCTCAGATTGTCCCATACACAGACCTTTTAGATTTGTTTTTAAAGCTCTCTGAAGGTACCCAAATTTGCTTATCCTTTCTGTAAGTATTCATGTTAAAATTTTTAGTTCGTGAAAAACGAGGACCTACTCATGGTTAATGGTTAGCATACAAGTTCAGTACCCATGCCTAGTTCCTGTAATCTTTGAGATATTTGCTTTGAGGGGCAGCTAGGTGGTGCACTGGATGGAGTACTGGCCCTGGAGTCAAGATGACCTGAATTCAAATCTGGCCTCAGACACATAACCCTCACTAGCTGTGTGACTCTGAGCAAGTCACTTAACCCCAATTGCCTCACCAAAAGAAAAGAGATATTTGCTTTTGTTGCTGTTTACAATTAAGGGAAACTAGAGAGAAGGTTCGGCTAAAGACCCAAGCACATGTAAATTTAAAAACCAAATTCTTCAGACTGGTTGAATCATATTACCAGGCTGATTTAAATTGTAGACTGGGAGCTAGAATCTACAGCCAAAATAAAAGGAAGACCTGAAGCCATTCCTGTACAAATCAGGGGACAAAATTAACATTTTCCTGAATTATCTAGGTTTAATGTATCATGTTTGCAAAACAAATAATCAATTTAAGGGCTTCAGACACTACGCAAAGCTCTGGAGATACAAAAACACACGTGAAATTGTCCCAGCTCTCAGGCAATTTGCCGTCTAATGGGAGACACAACACATATGTATGTAAGTATATACAAGATAGATACAAAGTAGATACAATATCATCTTTGAGGGGACATAACTAGTAATAGAGGTGGGGAGGGATAAAATTTCAAGCACCATGGGCAGCAAGTGCTAAGGAAAAAAAAAGAAAGGGAACGAAGTGTCACATGTAAGGAATTGCAGGTAAGCTAATATGACTGGACCAGAGCAAGAAATGTGAATTATTCCTATTATTAAGGTCATAGTGCCCTGGCATTATCCAGATAATAATTTCAAATCTCAATTCCACTTTGGTTGCATAAACTTGGCCTTAATGTGGTAGATATGGGTGTAGAAAGGGCCACTATCATTCTATTGCATTTATTAAGGAATTGAATGAACAGCTAATGTTAACCCAGCGTTTGAGATAATATTCTCGTGGAAATATGGCTTAGCTTTGCACCTTTCCAATCCAGAAAGCAAACATGTTGGCTCTGCAGTAATGTGCTTACATGGCTTCCCTGAGGGAGCTATGTCAGTCCATGGTCATAGCTTGTTGTCTTGGCTGGGACCCACCCCAGGTTCATTGTGAATCCATTCCAGAAGCAAAAACTTCATGAAAGCCGGCCATTATTTACTAGAGAGCACAACACCATTATTTAAATATAGGCCACAGAGAGGGGGAAAAAAAAGACAATATGGGTAGTTTTCTATTCATTCAGTTCAAAGGACCCACACACCTGAAGAACAGGAATGACTTCAAACCAAACCAGAAGGCAGTGATTAATGAAGGTGTGATACATTTAAGATCTACAATGTATAAACTTATGAATATGAAGGAAACTCACTGTAACACACCCAGAAATGGGCTGAGTCAAACAAATATGGATAGGTAGTGGGGAAGGGGAAGAATTTGTAGGGCTATCACATGAACCAATATCCTCTCGTATTAAGTCTAACAGCTATTATTCAATGGATTTGGAGTCATATGACAAGTATATTTAAATCCTGCTTCTGAAGAAAAAAATAACAAAAAATCCTGCCTCTACCACTTACCAACTGTGTTACCATGGGCAAGTAATTTGACCTCTCTGAGCCTCATTTTCTTCATCTGTAAACTAGTGATGATAATACCTGTGTTGCCTTCTTTAGAGGACTCTTTTGAGGAAAATGCCTTGTAAAGTTTTAAAGTGCTATAGAAATGTGAATTATTATTCCATTTAAAAATTCAAACATTTATTAAACCCCTAACATGTGCAAGGGACTGTGCTAACAATAATAGCAGCATCTATATGGGGCTTTAAGGTTTGCAATACATTTTACGTATGTTAAATCAATTGATCCTCACAATAACCCTGTGAAATGGGTGCTATGATTATCTTCATTTTGTAGATAAGGAAACTGAGACACAGAGAGGTTAAGTCTCCAGGGTCACAAACTTAGAACGTGTCTGATGCAAGACTCCAACTCAGGTCTTCCTGACTCCAAGTCCAATGTGCCACTGTTAGTACCTTAATGTAACCTACTTAGAGTTTTACCAAAAAAGAACTGGTAGAAGGAGTGCTATATTTAGAGTCAGAGGAACTGAGTTCAAATTTTAGATCTATCACTTACCTGTGCAACTTTGGGTCAGTCACTTTACTTCTTTGGGCCTCAGTTTTCTCCCCTGTAAAGTAAGGGAATTGGGCTAGAGGACCTCTCAGATCTGTTCAAGATCCAAATCTATATATTTCATGAGCTTATCCCTTCATAGCAGTGCTAGGACACCGAACATTCCAACTTTGCCCCCACAAACCAATAAACAAACAGACACAACTTTTCACATGTAGATTGATTCTTCCAAATAGTGGAAATTTTGTGAAAGGGGTAAACCTCAATAGTGTGCTTAAGATGGTTAATTTTGTACTAAGAAATGATGCCCCTTGGTCAGGGCAAAAATATCACTTATCTGAAAGATAAGGAATTAGCTGCAGAACTTTCACTTATTTGTGTTTGTAAGAGGAGACTATTTCGGTGCATACCTGAGTGCTGAATTGATGCTATTCCATGGTGAACGTAATTAAAAGAAAAATAGCAGCAATTGCTTCAACGTCCAAAAAGGACATAGCCTAGAAATTCACCATTCTGGCAATTATTCTTGCTGATATTCTTGTTATTCCACTTAATGACTCATCTTTAAGAAGATCAATTTTATAGACTTTTGAATAATTAGTAATAAAAAAAGGTATACAGTCTTTGCAATTATCAAGTTTTCTGAATGCTTCTTAGCAAGAAGGAATAGAGGGGAGACTAGGTGCACAGTGGATAGAGCACCAGGCCTGGAGTCAGGAAGACCTGAGTTCAAATATGGCCTCAGACACTTACTAGTTGTGTGACCCTGAGCAAGACACTTTGCCTCAGTTTCCTCATCTGTAAAATGAGTTGGAGAAGGAAATGGCAAACCATTCCAGTGTCTTTGCCAAGAAAATTCCAAATAGGGTCACGAAGAAATAGACACAATTGAAAAATGACTGAACAACAACAAAGTTTGCCTGACCAAGCTAATCATTCCATCTCTGTCCATAAGCCTATGCATTTCCAAAGGAAGAATTCATTCTAATGTGTCTCTGGATATTGTAAGGAGCTGAGTCCTGATTTATCATCAATTGTTTAATTCATACTTGTTGAATCTTACAGCAGAGTAGGCATCTTGCAGGTTTTATGAGACACTGCGTTTGCCCTTAGGGAGATTATAGTACTAATCAAAGGGCTGTTCATTCAAGAGAAACCAGTTTTTTTCAAACATTAGAACTTGTCTCTAAGCAAATAGTTTTCTGGGTGGGTTTCTTGATTTTCTTGTGATTGACTGGTTTGGACATGTTTGATTGGACAGATCATACAGGTTTGCTTATGATTGGAAGCAACTTCCACAAGGGGAGGGAAGGATTCATATAATACAAAAAGGAAAAGCAATAGAGAATCTCAGTGGGTGGGTCTGCAGAGGAGCCTGGGAGGGACTCATGAGGGTGGAGATGATCAATCTAGACATGATAAGATTCATTTGATGGAAGCAGAGAGGCTTTGGTGCTAAAGCAGGCAGATCTTGCTGAAAGGGGTGTGTTTGTGGGAGAAGACTAGGAGTGTTTTGTGAGCTGTTAGCTTGGGACATAATTCTCATAAAAGAGGGAGGAAAGGAAGAAGATGATCAGTTTCCAGAGTGGAGAGTGAGCATCTAGGAGGGTGAACATATGGGAGGAACCTATTAGGGAGGCTCCAAATAGAAACAATTAGTAGGCCTAGTAGGGAATACTCTTTGTGCAGTAAGTCATACATAAATGACCAGATCACTTAGGCAAGCTTGCTTTCTGTTAGACATCTGTTACTCACCCAAGACAGCTAGGAGGCTTTGTGCAACCCATTGAAAGGCACTGAAACAGGTGAGAATGTTTGACTTGAGCAAGGCTAGGAGGATTGCACATCCTTTAAATATGGATGATAGTATCTGGGAACTACCCTACTAAAATGTAAAGCTGCCCTGCAAAAACTCTCAGCCCAATTAATAACAGCACAGAATTTTGCTACTTTGGTATATGATCCAAACAGACAAAACCCCAAATCACAACCAGAAACAGAGCTATCTTCTTGATCAGAAACCATGTCCTGGAGGTTATCCCCATAACCTCTATCCTGAGGCAACATTGACCCAATTGGTGATTGTCTCAGTTGACCACTACCTGTGGGCCCAGCTTTACCCATGCTTCATATCACTCTGACTATCTTACCACCAGGCCACTTTTTGTTTGTTGCACACTTACTTTATCCCCCTTTGTCCCCAAGGTCCTTTCCTGTTCTAGAACCATAATTACATCAAACCTGGAAACAGGGTGTCAAAGAGATTTACATTCTAATAGGGGACTATAAAATGTTCTTGGAAAAGCACAAACAGGTTAACATAACAGAAATAAATAGAGATAGAGCTTGTGCACTAAGAATCTGGAAAATCTGGCTCTCAAAGTGACATCTGTGAGCTGTCATGATTATCTTTCTTTTCTCCCACCCTCTCACTTCATGCTAAATTTTCTTTTTTCCTGTCTTCTAGGCCCTTAACTTCTGTCCTTCCATTACAACTCTTATACTCTGACTTTACTTGCCTCTATCCTGAAATGACCCCAACATCTCTCCCTTTGATGAATCAGAAGTTAGCATCATAATGTTGAGGTTTAGTGGTGCTGGGACCCCAAAATCACAACACTTGGGTCCTGGCCAAAAGAATTTGACCTAAGCCTTCTTTCAGCCAAAGACAAGATGTATTAGAATGTCCATCATATTGGGCAGACTCTTAATCTGAATGTTAGTGAGCTATTGGCTAGATTTTAAGAATCTGAGCCTATGGCTAAATTGTTAGAATCTGAGCATCTTAATGGAGACAAGATGGACTTTATGTACAGAAAGACTGTGGGAGGGATCTAGGAGTGGCCAAGTAGATGGGGTTGGGGGTAGGGAGTGGAGGGGGGATGACTGTGAGGTAATAGAAAGCCAGGGACCTGGACCATGCGGCCAAGGGAGAATGGAGCCTAGATAGGATTAATGGAGGGCTAAACTAGATTAAGGGTAACAGAGAATTGGGAGATTGGGTGTAGCCACAACGAAAGACTACCTGATGGGATTATAGCCTCAGGGGACTGCCAGAGATTTAGCCATATGAGAAGTCCAGGGTTTTTCCTTTCTGGGGTCCAGATCCCAACCTCATCAATAGTAACTGCCACCTTTGACCTAATATTAAATCCTAAATAATTCCTATTAGATCTATTAGATCTAATTCCTATTAGATCTTGCTGGTCATTCTCATGTCTGAGTATCTGAATGTAGCTAGAAAAACTCATTAAACTGAGGTATAGGTAAATCAACAAGAATTTATTGAGTGATTATAGTGTAGCCAGTGTTAAGTGCTGGGGATGCAAAGAAAAGCCAAAACCTAACCCTTCCTTCAAGGAGTTCACATTCTAATGAGGAAGACGGTATTCATAAATTATATATACAAGATATAGGCAGGTAGAAGGATAACTTTGATGGGAAGGCATAAGGATAAATGGAATGCTTATTCTTTGATCATTTAGATTTCACAAACCTGGGATATATAGCTAATATATTAGACAACATTATCAAAATTCAAAAAAAAATTTCTCAATAGGCTAGAATGTTGGAATTAATATAATAAGACAGAACTTAATAGGGATAAATATAATTACACAATTGACTTTTTAAATCAACCTCACAGTTTGATAAGGGAGTTATAACTAGGTATTAGATCTCTAAAAAAAAAAGATCTAGGGGATTTTGTGGACTGCAAATGATATGAGTGATATTGATCCCCCCTCCCTCAAAAGAAAAAAAGCTAATTTGATTTTAGGCTTGAGACTAATGAAGAGACAGAAGTTCTGGGTAGTTAATAATCAATTTATTAATTAAGCTCACAAATAATCAATAAATTGGTAGTCAGTAGTAACCAAAGAAGAACCATAGAGATCATTCAGTGTTTAAATACCTTGGTCTTTGGAACCTTGGATACCCTTAACAGGTGGAGATCAGCTCTGATTGGTGAACAATCAATGAGGAAGTGGACCAGGAGATGGACTGAAAGCCCTCAGCTCCTCCTGCAGAGACTCATAAATTGAACAATGGGGGTTTCAAGGGTGTGAGCCTAATGCTTTAGGGCTGGAATTCACCTAGATTCGATTTTCTTTGCACTTTAATCAGAAATAAACTCTGCCAGTTGGGTGGGGTCCCACCCAAGATTGAGGAGAATGTACCTGGATGGTTAGGCCAATCAGGCAACCTCATTGTCAGCCTTATCCTTCACCAGGACTGGGCTTTGAATGAGAAAGTAAAAAGAGAAAAAAAACACCTGGATTTCAATATTAATAATCTTTTCTCTCAGGCCTAATGAAAAGATTTAGAACTAGTTAGGTCATAGCCCCACTATATTTGTCCCTAGTCATACCACATTTGGAGAAGTGTGTTTAATTTTGGGCATCATGTCTCAAACAGCATATTGATAAACTGGAGGCTGTCCAGAAGAGATGTTGAAGGACACATGAGGACTGATTAAAGGATTGTGGGCTTTTTAAACCTGAACAAAAAAGACTCAGGATTAGCCTTATTCTGCTTGTCTCTGGAAGGCAGAAGTGGGAGCAATGGATGAAAGTTACAAAGAGGATGTAACATAAATGTAACAAAGAGGTTGGATGTAAGGAAAAACTCCTAAACAACATTGCTATCCAATAGTGGAAGAGGCTGCATATGGAGGTAGTGGGTTCCCCATCACTGAGAGTTCTGATCGAAGACTGGATGACCCCTTGTTGGCTATGTTGTAGATGGGCTTCTCATGTAGGTACAGGTCTAACTAGGTGAGCTCTGTGGTCCCTTGTAAATCTGAGATACTGTGATTCTGAATGTTCTCATTTTATCTCTTTATTTTTAAAATTCCAGTTCATCTATTAAAACCAACCCAACTCAAATACCATTGCTGCAATAAAATCTTCACTTATCCATCTAGGTAGTAATGAACTTTTCCTCCTCAGATATCATATGTCATTTTGTTTTCACTTCTCTAATGCATTTATCACATATTATTTTATACTAGAGTTATTTGTGTATGTGTTATTTGTTTCTCTCCCCCACGAATAACATTATTATAGAAACTGAACCATATCAATCTTTATATTATTCCTATAAACAAAACCAAACAAGAAAAGGAAGTTCTAGCTAAATAGATGTATGGCTCACAGTTTTCAGAGACCCAGATAAAGGACTCAGCAGAGTTTATTTTATTGTGTGGCTAAGGGCAACAAGAAGCATCATTTTATGGAAGACTTGGACCCTCCATATGAAATCAACAGAAACTATGACACTTAATGACTTCAGCCACAATTCCAGAGATATGACTATGAAGCATTTGGACTCAAGGTGCAGAAAGAGATATATTTTTGGACAGGGCCAATGTGAGAATTTGTTTTGCTCCACAACACATATGTGTTAGAAGAGATTTCTTTTTCTTTTTTCTTTTCCCCAATAGGGGGAGGAAGGAGGAAGGAGGAAGGGAAAATTAATGCTTATTAATTAACAAAAAAAGTGAACAAAATTAGAAGTTATGTAAAAAAGAAAAGTCATGGAGAATGAGAGGTACTCTGAGACAGAGAATAGTCAAATGTCTCTATTTTCTTTGTCTTTTAATGATTTATTAGAAACTTAATATTAATTACCATTGCTAGGCCTATTCCCAAAACAGACAAAAGAAAGAGAAAAATGTCCTTTATATCCAAAAAATATATTTATAGCAGCTCTTCTTGTGGTGGCAAAACCAGGAAACTAAAGTATCCAACAATTGAGAAATAGTTGAATAAGTTGTGGTGTATGAATGTGATAGAATATAATTGTTCTGTAAGAAATGAAGAAATAGATGATTTCAGAAGACATAAAAAGACTTCTATAATCAGAGTGAAGTCAGTAGAACCATAAGAATAATTTGTTCCATGATATCAATATTATAAAAATAAAAAACTTTGAGAACTATTATAAATTGATGACGAAGAAAATGAGTAGAACCAAGAGCACAGTTTACTCAACAACATTGTGAAAATGAACAAATTTGAAAGCCCTAAGAACAGTGACCTAGAGGCAGCTAGGTGGCACAATGTATATAGCACTGGCCCTGGAGTCAGGAGGACCTGAGTTCAAATCCGGTATCAGACCAGACACTTGACACTTACTAGCTGTGTGACAGTGGGCAAGTCACTTAACCTCAATTGCCTCACACACACACACACACAAAACAGTGACCATTTATCATTCCAAAGGACCAAACTTATTCTGAAGCTATGTAGATTTAAATAAATAAATTTACATGCATGAAGTATCATAAGATTTTTCAGTCACTCCCTCAGCTTCTTTTCTCTGTCAATTTGTTCCCATTCAACTTTTCATTTATATGATGATAGTATATGCTATGTTCTTCTGGTTCTCCCTCCTCCCCCCTCCCATGACTTTGAATTATGTCATAAAGATCTTTCTGTATGTCTTTATATTGTGCATACTTATTTATATTAATTGCATCGTAGTATTCCACAAAAATAATATACCACAATTTGCTTAAGTTTTTTACAATTATGACTAATGTCACCATAAAAATATCTTTGAAATTATAGCTGTTTTTCTTTTCATTGTGGATGACATTCTTGGGGTATATTAACAACAATGGTATTATTAGTTCAAAAGGTATGAATGTTGTTAATTTTTCTACAAGCTATCACTTCTTTTCTTTTTTTTTCTTTTTCTTTTTGGTAATCACTTATTTTCCAAAAAGATTATACTAGTTTTCAATTCTACAGCAGTAAATGAATGCATTTGTTTCTGCACATTTTGGCCAGGATTGAGTTTCCTGCTTTTAATTTTGTTTTGTTTTGTTTCCAGTTTAATTGGTATGAGGCAAAATCTTAAAGTTGTTACTGTTCATACCTCACTGATGACTACTGACATTGAATATTTTTAAGAGAATATATCTATGAAGCCTTCCCTGATGCTTCCAGTAGTTAGTGTACCTTCGCTCCTCAATTTTCTATGTACTAATCTTATTTATACACATATTACTCTCAGTAGAAGGCAAAGTTCTTGAGCACAGGGACTGTTTTTTGTATCTTCCTTACCTAGAATAGTATCTTGCATATAGTAAATGTTTCATAAAGGTTGGTTGAATCAAATGAAATTGGATTTTTCTGTGAATCTGGCTGGTTAAGGTGTTTAAAGAAATTTGGAAGAGTGATCATTTTATGACTGTATGAAGAACAGATAAAAAAGGAAGACTCTGGCTTGAATGTCTTCACAGTTGTCTTTAATGATTTCATGAAATATGATATCCAGGTTCTTTTTGGGGGACATGGATTTCAGGACATCATATTTATAGTAGCTCTCTTTGTGGCAGCAAAGAACTGGAAATTATGGGAATGCCCATCAATTGGGGAATGGCTGAAAAGGTTATGGTTTATGATTGTGATGGAGTCTACATCCTATAAGAAATGATGAGCATAATGATCTTAGAAAAACATGGAAAGATTTGTATGATATAATGAAGAGTGAAATAAACAGAACCAAGAGAACATTGTATATGGTAACAGTAATATTGTTTTAAGAATGATTTTAAGTGAATAAGTCATTTTGATTATTATAAATACCCAAATTAACTATAAAAAACATATGAAGAAGAATGCTATCTCAATCCAGAGAAAGAACCGATAAATAGAAATATGTATAGAATAATTTTACATATGTATATGTATTTGTGTCTAATGGTGGCCATTTTTAGGCTATCTTCTGGGGGGAGAAAAAAAGAAATTTACATGATAACTGTTGTATCTTTGAAGGGAATCGCAAGTTATATGTGATGGATTTGCATTTTATGTACAATCTTTTTTTTTTAATTTTGCTATGTTGTGGAAAGGCTTGTTATATTCCATGAATTAAAAATAAAAGATTTTTTTAATAAAAGAAAATAAAGGCACCAACCTGCATTGGTAGAGAATTTTCCCACTTGAATGTTCTTTATTTGAATGAAATCACAATCCACATATCTCTACACTTAACAAATAGAAACTAATATATTTGGTATAGCATGTATGCACATGAATCATATAAATACATGTATCATATAACTAATTTGGAAGACAGGTATAAGCAAGAAAATCTATGTGCATCATATGAGTTTAAAAATTGTTCAACTTTTCTTAAAGTGATAAGCAGTATCTATCTAAGACCATCAGCAAACATTATCTGTAATGGGGATAAGCTAGAAACCTTCCTGATAAGATCAGGGGTGAAACAAGGATGTCCATTATTAGCACTATTATTCAATATTGTACTAGAAATGTTAGCTTTAGCAATAAGAAAAGGAAAAGAAATTGAAGGAATTAGAAGAGGTAGAGGAAACAAAACTATCACTCTTTGCAGATATGATGATGTACTAAGCGAATCCTAGAGAATCAACTAGAAACTACATGAAATAATTAACAACTTTAGCAAAGTCACAGGATATAAAATAAACCCATATAAATCATCATCATTCTATATATTACCAACAAAGCCCAGCAGCAAGAGGTAGAGAAATTCCATTTAAAATAACTGTAGACAATATAAAATATTTGGGAGTCTGTTTGCCAAGACAAACCCAGGAAGTATATGAACACAATTACAAAACACTTTTCAGACAAATAAAGTAAAATCTAAAGAACTGGAAAAATGTCAATAGCTCATGGGTAGGCTGAGCTAATATAATAAAAATGACAATTCTGTCTAAATTAATTTACTTATTCAGTACCATCAATCAAACTATCAAAAATTACTTTGCTCAGATAGAAAAAAATAATAGCAAAATTAATCTGGAAGAACAAAAGGCCAAGAACATCAGGGAAATTAATGAAAAAAATGCAAAAGAAGGTGGCCTAGCCATACCAGATCTAAAACTATATTATAAAGAAAAAAGAATGGCAGTTTGGTTGGAAGATTGAGTGCATAAAGAGGACTAACGTATGATGAAACTGGAAAGATAGGTTGCAGCCAGTGGAAAGGACTTTACAAACTAAGCTGAAGACTTTATATTTTATTTTAAAGGCAATAGGAAGCAACTGGAGTTTATTGAGTCAAAGAATAGCATGGCAAGTCACTTTGGCAGCTATGTGAAGGTTGGGCTAGAACAGTGAAGGACTTAAGGCAGGGAACACAATTAGGAGGCCATTGCAGTAGTCTAGGTAAGAAATGAGGAAGGTTCCAACAACAAGGTGGCCATGTCAATAGAGGGAAGGGCTCAGATGTGAGATTCTGTGGAGGTATAATGACAAGATTTGTTAAGTCAATGGACAGGCAAGTGAGAGAAAGTCAGGAGGAGAAGATAAACTGAGGTTACAACCCTGAGAGACTGGAAAATGGCTGTTGCTTTAAAAGAAATGAGGTTTGGAAAAGGACTGAGACTGGGGAGCTGTTTTGGACATGTTGAGTTTGAGATGTTCACAAGACATCCAGGAAGAATGTCTTGCTGAAAGTTGGTGATGCCAGAGTGAAGATCAAGGAAGAGTCTGAGGCTAGTTATGTAGACCTTTGAGCATCTGCATAGAGGTGATAATTAAACTCTGTGTGTGTGTGTGTACATCTGCATGTGCGTGTGTTTCATCATGGTACAAGGTATAGACAGAATGTTGGATTTGGAATCAGAGGACCTGGATTAGAAACCCTGCTCTACCATCTCTATAACCTTGAGAAACTCACATAACTTCATGTTACTTATCTGTGCTAGCTCTAATTCTAAAATAGTAAGCATGTTATCATTTTTGTTTAGAAATTGTTATTCTTCCCCACTGTTACTGACATAATTCTATACATGTTAACCATGGCAATATGACAAGAAAAAGAAAATGAAAGCAGAAATATTGACAAAGAGTAGACAAAATTATTCATACTTGTTTACATTATGATTTGCTTAGAAAAACCCAGAGAATTATCAAAATAATTAATTGAGACAAACAATAGCTCCAGCAAAAAAAAAAGAACACAAAATAAGATTAAAAAATTATTATTATTTGTCTAACAATAAAATCTAAAAGGAAATAATACAAATGGAAATTGCCATCACAACAACTACAAAAAATGTAAAATATCATTTAATCTACTAAGACACGTTCAGAATTTATTTAAATACAAAATGTATTTAAACATACATTTGAGACAAACTATTTGAAAGGTATTAGTTGTTCATGGATGATCAGAGAAAATATAATTAATATGATGATATTACCTAAATTAATTTACAAATTTAGTGTTATGTCAGGTAATCAACAATTAATAAACATTTATTATGTGACAAGTATGTGCCATTAACATCAGTATTGTATAATGATTAACAGTGAATGACTTAGCTATTCTCAGCAACATAAAGATCCAAGACAGTTCCAAAGGATTTATGATAAAAAATGCTTTCCACCTCCAGGAAAGAACTGATGGTGTTTGAATGAAGATTGAAGCATACTATTTTTTTTTTTTGGTCTTTCATAACATGGCTAATATGGAAATGTTTTTCATGACTGCACATATTTAATCTATTTCAAATCACTTGCCATCCCAGGGAAGGGGGAGGTGAGGGAGGGAGGAAGAGAATTTGGAACTCAAAATTTAAAAAAAAATGAATGTTAAAAATTGTTTTTATATGTGATTGGAAAAATATTATTAAAAAAAAGACAAAAAATAATTTGGATGCTATACCATTTGGTGTATATATGTTGCTGTAGACCTAGTATACCTAGATTTTTGTAAAGAACGAGATAAAGCTTCTCATGCTATCTTCATGAGTGACACATGATCTTCTGACTAGGCATTTTTGCTGGCTGTCTCCCATGACTGGGATTCTCTTCTTCCTCTTCTCTACTCCTGATTTCTCTGGTTTCCTTCAGGTCCCAGCTGATATTCTACCTTCCGCAAGAAGCCTTTCCTAATCTATGTTAATGCTAGTCCCTACTCTCTCTTAATCATTTCCAATTTATCCCATATACATCTAATTTGTACAGGGAAAGTAGGTGGCTCAATAGATAGAATATGAGTCTCAGAATCAGGAAGACCAGAGTTCAGATCTGACCTCAGATACTTACTAGCTGTGTGACTCTGGGCAAGTTACTTAATCTCTGTTTCCTCCTCTGTTTTAGGCACTATACTGAACACTTTAACTCGTTTGATTCTCATAACCACCTGGGAAGTAAGTGCCATTATTATTTCCATTTCACAGTTGAGAAAACTGAAGCAGAGGTTACATGACTTGTCACACAACTAGTAAGTGTCTGAAGAAGGATTTGAGCTCAGGTCTTCCTGACTCTAGCCCCAGCACTCCGTCTACTGCGCTACCTAGCTGACCCTAAGTGAGGCTTTGGCTCTGCTTGTCCAGACCCGCATTATCATGAGAATAACACACCCTCTTTCCAGCTCCCCTTATGTGAGGTCTTCTCCCATTGAGATTTTGGAAAATAGGGAATGTCTTGCTTGCTCATATTTGTATTTCCAATGCTTAGCACAGTATCTGGCACATAGTAAATGCTTCATAAATCATCTCTCTCTCTCTCTCTCTCTCTCTCTCTCTCTCTCTTCTCTCTCTCTCTCTCTCTCTTCTCTCCCCATCTCCTCTCCCCCCCATCTCTGCCTACCTGTCTCTCTTTCTCCCCCCCTCACTCACCAGGTTTTTATTTATTAATCATCTATCTACAGCAGAACAATCAATGCATTGCAGACATGGTGTTAGAAAACGGTTAGTTAAACTCACTGCAGGCTCACCCATAACTGGAGATGCCAGTCAGCTCTAGGCAGCTTCAGGATCAGTTGGTTCAGGGCCAGGCCTCACACAGGCCAGTGATTTCAGGATGAACAGCTCCACCATGACACTGTGGAGCTGAATTTTAGCGTCTTTGGAGGCTTGGAAACACTCACCTGGTCCTTTCAAATAATTTTAGTTTGCTCATCCATTAACTCAGTTCAACTTGTCCTAGGACAATATTCTTATCAGGGCAACTTCAGTCAGAAAGGTAATACACTCTTGAGGTTAGGATCTGATCAATCAAGTGGTGAGTTGGGAATGCACACCTTCTTCACTGGCTAATTTGAATATTTGAATAAGCAATAAGTTATAAGTTATAAGTTACAAGCATTGAAACAATATGACAATATATGACCAGTATTGAGTATAGACTCATGGACCTAAGGCTAACAGGGACTTCAAGGACATCTTGTCTAATGCCCTCATTTTTCAGATAACAAAATTGACATTAGAGGTCAGAGGAGCTGAATTCAAATTCTCCCTCTGACTCTCATTGCCTCAGTCACTTTTTCTGTGAATGACTTATGTTGTTATCTTCCAATACACTTTGCTAAAAACTCTCAAGTAGAGAGGCTGGACTGATGTGCATGACATTTTAAATTCCTTCTACTTAAAGTAATTTATTAGAAAAGTAGCATCCTCATGCATCTATGTAAGACATTGCAAACGCATCTGGTTCATATATACAAAACAAACATGGAACCGGCTTGTGAAATTTATTCTCTTGAGTATTTACATAATATGGTCAAATGGGTGTCTAGACGTGAATAGACTTTGCAAATCAAGTTTCTCTAATTATTTACTCTGCAATCAAGAGATGATTGAGCTCAGGGTTAAATGAAATTAATTCATCCATCCTAAGATAAGGGACTTTCTGAAACTTGAGCTGTTTGTCATTTGAAACACAGCATATTAAAAATGAATTACTAGAGTTTTGCTATGGATACAAATCTCTAGAAAAGCAATATGATCCAGTTTTAAAGACTACAAATCTCTAGGAAAGCAATATGACCCACAGTTATAAAGACCGAGTGATCAGCACTGCATCACTGAAGAATGGCTGCACATTTTTCAAACCAGTTCTGCCATCCCACAACGGGCAGAAAGTGTAACTTTCACCTGGATTTAGCCTGACCTCAGCAGCATGACAGGGCACTTCTTAACAGGATGGAGCCTGAATGCTGAAATGGATTATCTCCAGCAAATAATTGCAAAGCATTTTTTTTGCTAGCAAGAATCTTGGAGAAGACTCTTGGTTAACATCAAAAAAATGGAGGCAAATACGCCTATTTCATAGGACACTTCTCTGGGCATAGTATGTGTTAAATAAGTGCTTTCTGAGTTGGATTGACAGCAAGGTGTTAAAAAGCAATACCTTCCAATATAATGTGGGTCATGCCCTCAAGCTTCTTTCCCTTTCTCTCCCTCCCCCACTCTCTCTTTGTTTCCTTCCCTCAAATTTTCCTTTCTTGGACAACTTAATATCAAGTTGACTTTTAAGATAAATAGACTATGGCAGGGCTGGGGATAAATAAGACAAAGTGTTTTCTACCTCACTAAATCTAAGAAAGGGAATGTGATATAGTGAGTAAAAGGCACTGGATTTGAACTAAAAAAAATCTATTTTTACAATCTTAGTTCTGATATTTACTACTTGTATGACCTTGGACAAGTCACTTGGTCCTCAGTTTTTTCATCTGTGGGGGGAAAAATAAATGATAGCTAAAATGTCTTACTGCTCTTAATCCTAAAATCTTAAAGAAAAAGCATCAGCTGAAATTCAGAAGTCCTTAAAGAGGGAGGCTATGTGTTCTTACCTTCTGTGTAGAATAAAGTCCTGAGGACCAGCCCAGCAAATTGGGAGGAGGTCACATCTCTTCATCACTGATGTCACTAAAGGAAACTGTAGTCCTGCCTAACATGAACAGTGGGTGGGGCAGTTTTCCTTCCAAGTGCTTTACCAAGCAAAGCTAATCACCAAGGTCTGAAGTTAAATCTGCAATAAGTAAGCTGATGCTAGGTAATTTTCTATAGGTAGAGTCACACTTCATATGAAAGGAAAGAGTGAGCAATCACTATCTAACTTGCAATTCTGTAGTAACTCTTAGGTGACCTTATCTACCTTGAACAAAGCACCCATAACCACTTCTGGTCCCTTTTTCATCCATGCAGGATTAATAACAGTGTAATACAATAGGATTGGTCAGTTTCTGTACTTCTATGATGGTGCCAGAATGGAAAATAGGCATTCATTTCACTCTTCCTGGAAAGTGTTCCCTGCCAAGGTATGGTGTCTGGCAAATGCTAGGTGGTCAATAAATATTTGTTAAGTAAATCAAACTAAATATAGATGTAAAATAAATACAAAATAAAAGAAGGAAAACAGCAAGAAATCCTAAAGGGCATTCCCTAAAAATATTGCACTTCTTTTCATCTTGGATTACCAATTGGATAGAATTTCATTTATTCATTCATTTATCACATTAAACATTCACTAGGCTCTTACTTCAGACCAGGTATGAATCAGTCCCTGCTCTCAAAATGCTTATATTTTATTGGGAGGAAACAGCATGTACACACAAAATATATACATAAATATCCACACACCCACGCATATATATCTCGTCTACACACATACACACACACACACACACACACACACACACACAGTTTTCCAGGGAGTTGCATTTGAGCTGAGTTTTGAAGGAAGCTACCAATTCTCTGAAGCAGAAGTGAGAAGAAAGTGAATTCCAGAAATGAAGGAAAGCCTGATAAAGACACAGAGGCAGAAGATGGGGGGCCACAGATGAGGACCAGCAAGTGGAACAATTGGACTGAATCCAGGCTATGATGGTCTTGAAGTTCTTTTCTTTTTTTTTAGGCAATTGGGGTTAAGTGACTTGCCCAAGGCCACACAGCTAGTAAGTGTCAAATGTTTGGTCTGAGGCGGGATTTGAACTCAGGTCCTCCTGACTTCAGGGCCAGTGCTGTGTCCACTGCACCACCTAGCTGCCCCATGGTCTTGAAATTCTAAGCAAATAGTTTTGTATTTTCTCCTATAGTCAGGGTGAAACCACTGAAGCTTCCTGAGGAGGAGAGTAATATGAACAGACTTGTGCCTTCAGAATATGCATTTTGTAGCTTTGTGGAAGTTAGATTCGAAAGGGTAGGAGGCAGGGAGACCTTAAAAGGCTATTGTAATAGTTCAAGTGAAAGTTCATGAGGGCTTATGATAGAGTAATTATGGTGAGAATATAGAAAAGGGGATGGTTGTGAAAGAGGTTGTAAAGGTAGAATTGACAAAACTTGGAAGTATTTTAATACTTTAGCAAAGATTTTGTCACAAAAACCAATTGTTTCTCAGCAATGTGTTGTTATGCCTTCTTTTTTTCTTGTTTAATTTAAATTTTTAGTTTTCATAACATGTTTTATGCTGCAAACATTTTTGTTTACTTGACTACCACCTAATTTGTAGGAATTTCCCAAAAGGACAGGAATGACATATGCATTAATTATAGCTAAAACATTACTCTTCAAAACAAAGTAAACTGTCTGGAACAAAACAAACACTGAGAGGTGTCAAAGGTTAAGTCTTCTAGGTGCAGAGAGATCCACCCAGCATGACTATCAATAATATCAATCCTAGGAAGTCATAAACAGTACATTTCCCCCAAGTGCCTATTTCTGCGGAAAAGTAGTATTTCATCTAAAGTCTGTGAGCTTTATCTCTAGCTATGATAATTCAAGGAAAGACCAACAATTGCAAAAGACAAAGGTGTGTTCCAAACGACAGTGTGCCAAGCACAGGATGAATCATAGCGTCCTAGCCAGGGAGGCCTGACATCTGATAGAGAATATGGCCACTCCGCCCTGTTTTGAAAGCATTCTTTGCGAAATCTCAGAGCTACTTCAGCCACTTTCTAGGCTCTTCAGCAAGCTTATTCTGGGCTGGCTAGTAAGTCATGTGAAAATGCTGAGTGCTGTTAAAACACAATATGAAATTAATTCTACCATTTCAAATAGATTCAGCTGTTTTTTTCTTAATGGAAAAAAACCATCGTATTTTTTGGATTGGATGTACATTTTATTGTTAACAACAACAATAAAATGAATAGCTAGCATTTACATAGTCCAAACAGATTCAGCTGTATTTTACTAAATGCAAATTTTTTTTTACGATTTTTAGATTGACTATATATTTTATTATTAATAATAATAACAATAAAAAGGGAACTTGAAAGGACTCTAGAGATTATTTAGTCCAAAATGTTCATTTTACAAATGAGAAAACTAAATCCCAGAGAGGTTAAAAATGACCTGCCCAAATGACAGCTAATTAGGGGTTATAATCAATTAGCCAGTAAGCACTTATTAAGAACTTACTCTTACGTGGAATACTCTATGGTAGGTGCTAGAGATACCTTTCCTCAAAGAACTTGTCTTCTATTAGGGTGAGACATAATGTACACATATAAATGTATTTTAAAAAAATACATCCCAAATAAAAGCAAAACAATTTGGTTGCAGAAGAGACACCAGCAGATGGGGATCAGGAAAGTCCTTATGGAGGACATGGTGCTTAAGCTGAGCTTTGGGGAAAAAAATAGTAACTCTAAAAGATGGTGATGAGGAGTGGGTACATTCTAAGCTTATACAGGGTGATGGGAAATGGAATGTCATGTGAGGAATGATGAGGAGGCCAGCCAGACCAGATTGTAAATTACATGAAGGGAAGTAATGTGTAGTAAGTATGGAATGGTAGCTTGGAACACATCTTTCCTAACTCATCACCCACTAGCCTCTCCACTTTTAAATTCACTGCCTCTGTTAGTTTTTAAATAAATGTAATATAACGCTTCTTTTTCTTCTTAGGATACTTTAAAAGTGAGACTGCTAGATAGAACTACACAGAAAAAATAAAATGAATTATTACTAATGAAATTTATAGATATCTAGATTGTTCATTCAAACTATTTTAACCATTCTCTTTCATTTTGTATAAACTGTGTGGAGTAGGGTAGCAGAAATTTGTCCATGGTACCAGTCCATGATACTAACTACAATCTTAGACAATTAGGTGGTGTAAAGGAAACAGCACCAGCCTAGGGGTCAGAAAACCTGAGTTTGACTCTGACCTCAGACTTTAACTAGCAGTGTGACACTGAGTATATCACTTAACCTTTCTCAGTCTTCATTTCCTCACCTATTAAATAGGGATAATAACAGCACATATTTCATAGGGTTGTTGTGAGGGTCAAATGAGACAATATACGAAAAGCACTTTGCAAGCCTTAAAATATCACAAAAAATTTAGCTATTACTAATGTTAATGTGGGACCAGTTGCCCAGTTAGTAGTTTGATGGAGAGTCAGGCATTTTGTATGGTGGGTTTTTTTCTTTCTTTTCTTTCTTTTTTTTTTTTTGCAGTGAGGTAGTCGGCTGCAGGAAAGCCAGTTCCAAATTTGTCAAAGATCAGAAACAAAGAGTGGGTCCCTACAGAGAAGTGGAGGAGATCAACATTAGGCTTTCAATATGCCATCCAAAAAGGTCCAGAGACAAGAAAGTTAACTCTGTCCTGTAGCAAAGTACCAACATCAATGAATCAACAGGATCTGAGGGTGGTCTTAGAATCCAAAGTCAAGTCCCAAAGCAAGGGTCACCAAAACTGGTTCAGGGCAGGTCAAAGGAGAACTCTGAGCTAGTTAAGGAATTGTCTGCAGTCTGTTATGCTTACTGAGGCTCAGCTGTGAGCCTCAGACGCTAGGGGTATCAGTATAGCCCCGCCTGACTTCTCTTCTGGGTTGTTGCTATGGGACCTCCAGCTCACATCTACATCTTCCTATATAGGAGGAAACAGAGTCAGCAAACAGTACCAGACAAGTAAATGACCATGGGACTGCTGATTAAGAGCTGGAAGGTATTGTAAGGGCCATCTAGACCAACCCTTTCATTTTACAGGTTGAGGAAACTGAAGGCTAAGAAGGTTAAAGGAGTTGTCCAAGGTCACACATACAGGTAGAAAGTGAGAGAAGTGGAGTATAAACTAGGTTCTCAGATTCCAAATCTAGTGCTCCATCCGTTTTTAGCCACTTGCTGCTAGGATTTTAATAGATAGTGGATTTGTTGCACCTGGTCACTTTTTTTTTTTAGGGGGAATTCATCAAAATAGTACAAATGTGATTTTTAAATGAAATACTATTATATATGTATTTATGGATATGTGGGTATACATACATACATACATACATACATATATATACATATATATATATATATAATATTACATATAATTTTTAACACTGATATTCTCCCAGTGAGCCTATGTGACTAGAAACAGTAGAACATGATGACGACAGAAGACTTAAAACTTAGTTGACCCAAAATGTAATGGAAAAAACATATGATGGGTATAAATAATCTATAGCATGTCACCACTGGTGACTTGCACAAAAGACGTGATATAAAGATATCACAAGAGTATGTAATATTAGACTATGAAGTATGCCAGTCATGTAGTGAGAGGGAAAAGCAATAGTTGAATAGTCTTAGTGTTACATTGGTACCAAGAAATATAAAGAGATCTGGAGAATAGCCTTTAGCATATTGGATGCATCCTCTGGGAAGAATTTATGGGGAGATTTGGAAAAGAACTATACAGAATACTCTGGTATCTGTATCATCCTCTTGGATAAGATCATGAATCTAGGTAAGTATTACAATATCTGCCTTACCCCTCTCCATTGCTCTCTTCATTTACTCTTTAGAAGGAGGAATTATAGGCTATGTCATTCCATGCTAAATTTTTCTCATGGAGATCTTTCACAATTGCTTCTACTGTCCAACATCCCCAGCTCTCCCAACCTATGACACATTTGAAAGAATTAGAATTAAGTCTAAAGTTATCTAGAGCTTATATTTTATATAATAATTATTCTTGACTACATGATCAAATTATTACTGGAATATACCATAGTTAAAAATTTAACAATCCTTATTGGAGAGTCCAATACTTTGTGATTTACTAAATCTGCTATCTATTCTGTGTGGGTACTTCCTCCAAAGTGCACACTATAATCCATTCATGCCCTCTCATGGTATGTGACTTCTCTCCATGTCCTCACATAAATTTCCATAAGCATGGAGAGGTCCACTGATGGGCTGAGGCCCTTCCTCTACTTCTCTTGACATTGTATGGATGCCAAAAGAATATGTACACAGATTATTATTTATCCTTGTTCTTGTAATGTGATTGATCCACTTTGTTTTCCAATCATACATCTCTGATTGAAAGAAATAATTTTTACTTCATCTCTTGAATAATTCTTGGTTGATAGTAGCCTACTTATGCCCTCCATATGACTCTTTTATCACTTTTTGAGTAATGTTTGACTTTTAATTCTTTGCCATATGGCATCATTGGTTGCATATTGTTCTTTAAAAAAAAGATGGGTCCTTTTTTCAGAGGGAAGCTTTGGGGTCACTCACTTCACTAGAGGACAACCAGGATGGTGAAAGGTCTTGAGTTCATGCATTTTGAGAACTAGTTGAAGGATATGGGGATGATTAATCTAAAAAAGAGAAGGTTTGGTAGGGTCGATAGGTTTCTTTGAGTAACTGAAGAACCATCATGTGGAAAGGGATCAGATTTGTTCTGTTTGATTCCAGAGGGCAGAATGAAGAGGTAGGAGTTGCAAAGGGTCCATTTTAAGCTTGATATAAGAAAACCACTTCCTAACACATGAAGCTATACAAGGGTTCCTTCCTTTGGAGTTAGTGAGTGCTCCCTCATTGGAGGTCTTCAGTCAAAGGCAGGATGACTTCTTGCCAGGTATGTCTAGAGAGGATGCTTTTTCTGTGTGCATGCAGGTTTATTAGATTAGGTCAGGTCCTTTGCAGCTCTGGAATCCTGTGACTCTGTGAGTCTCATACCTGAGGGGTTAACAGAAGCTTGAGCAATAGGACGGCTGTGGCATCTGGGATCCAGCCAAAGACTACAGAGAACTAAAAAGAGAGAATTCCCATGGAGAGACCCAACAACTCATGGATGGGGATTTCTAGGTCATGGAGCCAAAGAACTATCACCTTGTTGGGAAAATTCCTCATTCACAAAGAGGATAATGCTTATCAAGTTCAGATAGAGAGCATCTGAGCTCAGAATTTTACTGCCAGACTAAGGGTGATGGGGGTGGAAATCAGGTAGTTACGTGTTCCTGCGATGCCAATGCTTAGTATCAAGACGTAGCAAAGGTAAACACATATGACAGATTATGAACAGCCAGTCATGTGGCAGTTAGAAAGGCAGTTAACTCTGACGGACTTTTGGCTATAACCATGTTTTGAAAAATGAACCAAGATCCATTAGATCCATTCCTCTAGTTCTTACAGTCCTTGGGCTAAAGCTGGCCTGGGTATCTTTAGGTTCTGATAGGTTACAAATAGCAAAAGGTTGACTCTCTAAATCTGTTGTGGGTATTGAATTGAATTGTGGGAATTGAACTTGAATTCCTTAACTAAAGCTAAAGAGTTCAGTTCTCTTGGGCAGCTAGGTGGCACAGTAGATAGAACACCAGCTCTGGAGTCAGGAGGACCTGAGTTCAAATCTGGCCTCAGACACTTGACGCTTACTAGCTGTGTGACCCTGGACAACTCACTTAACCCCATTGCCTAGCCAAAAACAAAAAGAGCTCAATTCTCATATTCATGTGCAAATATACTGCTCTTTGTATTAACAATATCATTATCTTATGATAGCTGTCATCATCATTATTCCACCCTGTAAAAATCCAACAAGTTTTATACACTATTAATTTAGATAGCTTGCTAAATAGATGTAAGCTGAATCTATATACTTGTAAAAATTAACCAGTTTTCTCCCATTTCACCCATTATCTCAGACCTAATATTAATTGCCTAGCATAGTGTCATGGTAGGAGTTGCTGTTGTTGAGGATGATGATGGTGGTGATGATGATCCTTTGTTTTCAAAGAGGGCCAATGACACCATAAGTGATGTCTTGACTTGTGCACTTGTGCATGAATTTGGTTTAAGTAAGGCAGAGTTGCACAAAGTTGGCAGTCTTATTCTCTCTTCCAGAGTCATTGAAGTCCAGTGGCAGGACAAACGTCAAAACAACTAGTGATGACTTGGGATGCAATAGATAACCTTGGCATCTTTGATGTCTGACCAAGCTCTAAGTGCTCCATAGTACCTGCTTCAGCTACCTTTATGACTATTGGAACAAATTGTTCTCATCTATCCATTTTGCCAAAATGTGTGAAGTAGGCCATTATTAACTACATGAATTTATGACTAAATAAGATGTATTTCCCTAGACAGTTAGAAACTGTCAGATGCCATGAATTTCCTAGATTCCTTATGTTCTGGATGGCAGCCATAAAAACTTTTATGGCAATTTTCATTAATCAGTATTTTATCAGTCTCCATTTGCAATAATATTTACTATAATGTCTAAGTATAAAGATACATGTTGACAAAGTATTCTGTAGTTTCAACCAAATATTGCCAAAAGACTTGAGTCACCAAAGAAAGGCCCAATCATAGATCCTTTGGGAGTATCTACTTCTTGCATCATGTGTAGGCATGAATAAGCTATCTGGCCACAGAGAGTGCTGACAGTAGTATTTGCTTGTATGAGTGACAGCCATTTTCAATCATTGAAAAAGGAGTTGTTGAGCACTGCCTACACGCACTGAGCTAGGCACTGTGCCAAGTACAGAAGTAGTATAAGGTATGGTCTCCTGCCCTTTGAGAGCATGAGATAACAATAACAACTAACGCTATAGCACTCTAAGCTTTTCAAAGTGCTTTATAGGGGCAGCTAGGGAGCACAGTGGATAGAGTACCAGTCCTGGATTCAGGAGGACCTGAGTTCAAATGTGGCCTCAGACACATGACACTTACTAGCTGTGTGGCCCTGGACAAGTCACTTAATCCCATTGCCTATCCAAAACAAAGTGCTTTACAAACATTGTTTTATTTGATCCTCACAAGTGCTCTGTGAAATAAGTACCATAGGTTACATGATTCTCCTTTTACAGATGTGGAAACTGAGGCTAAGAAAGCTTAAATGATTTGCGTAGGGACATACATGTTTCTGAAGCCATGTTTGAACCCAGATATGCCTGATTCCAAGTCTAGAGTCTTATCCACTATGTCATGATTCCTCTGACTAGGAGTATATAATGGTATTTCACTGCAATTTCATTTATGTGGTTAGTCCTTTCACCAGTATAGACCACAATTGTTCCTCACCTTCATAGGCATTCTTCATGACTTGGCTACTCAAATTCTAAAACAGAGCTGTGGCCTCATTAATTTGGGAGTTCCTTCCAACAAGGCAGATTATAACACATTCTTACCTGCTAATCCTCAGTAACTCTTGGTCATGTCCTCTCATCAAAAGGGGTCTGTTCAACATACTGAAGGCCTTCCTCACTTTTTCCTGGCACCATGAGGATGCCAAAGAACTGTGGTTTCCTCCCTGTCATCCCTCCACTTTGCTGCTCCATCTCTTCCTATCATATAGTTCCTTGATGACATCTTTTGATCTTATTCTTCTTCACATTTCCTCATTGGTGTTATGTTGCAGCCTGCTTATCAGAAGGTTAGGTGAAAGGTTATGATTTTTTTTCAGGGGGGAAGCAAGCAAATCAAGTGCGAGCAGGCTGCAAAAAGACTTGCTCTGGCCTCCCCAAAAATTCATTACCTTATGACCAACTTTCTGGTGATGAAACTTTTAAAATATAACTAGGCTGCCCCTTGATGACAATCTACAACTGACTTGTACTCAATGCCTTAATAGTTTCCTAGGAGCTGCCATTTTTATGGTATAGCCTTCAAGAACTCATGGATCATTTCCACAAGATAGAAAGGTACTTGGGGCGGCTAGGTGGCACAGTGGATAGAACACTGGCTCTGGAATCAGGAAAACCTGAGTTCAAACCTGGCCTCAGACACTTGATCACTTGATTCCTAACTGCCCTGAAAAAAAAAATGATAGGTACTGAAGCAAGGCTTTTGTGGAAAACAGAAAAAGGTATAAGACAATATGTAATTAAATGCTAAATCCTGAGGTGTAAAATTCTAAATCTAAGGAGAAGGACATTAACCAAGACTATGAGGTAATAGAAGGCTCTATGGAGGAAGAGAGACTTGATTGTGGCCTTGAAATATGACAAGGAATTATTTAAGTAGAAGGGAAAAGCAAGGCATTCTTTCACTTCAACTCAACTCCTGATTACAAATTTAGGGCTCTTTCCTCTGCATTATGCTGAAAAATGAGTGTGGCCTAATCATGCCTGAGAGACAGTATCTTGTATAGAAAACATATTAGTCTGGCAGTCTGGAGTCCATTTTAGTGTTGTCTCTGACTATTAATCATCATGTGACTTTGAGTAAGTAACCAAAGTCTCTATTTCCTTATTGCCACATTTAATTGCTTTTTTTTCAGTCTCCTCCCTACTTACCTTCTCTGGAGCCTCTAACAGTTGATCACTCTCTTCTCCTTGATGCTTTTTTTCTCTCCCAGTTTTCCAGACATGAGTCTATTGTGGTTCTCCTACTAGTCTGACCACTCCTTTTCTGTATCTACATCTTTATCTTGATAATTTCTGCTAACTGTAGGCATCCCCCAAGGCTTGGTTTTGGGCCTTCTTCTCTTCTTTTATACTATTTCACTTGATGATTCCACTGACTCCCATGGATTCAATTATCATCTCTATGCTGATGATTCTCAGATCTACTTATCCAACCCTAATCTCCCTCCTAACTGTTAGACCTAAATTTTCAACTGTCTGTGGGGCATCTTAAACTGGATATTCCATAGACATTTTAAACTCATCACATCTAAAACCCGAACTCATTACCTTTCCCTCTGAGCCCTCCGCTCTCCCTAACTTTTATGTTACTGTCAAGGTCACCACCAAACTCCCAGACAACTGGGAGGTGTCTGCCTCAGCTTCTTACTCTTTTTCAGGGAAGCTTTCACTTTTCTCCTTTTCCTTATATTGAATTTCCCAAGGTTTAGACAGGATGAGGCAGTTCATCTTCTTTCTACAAAGATCTCCGTGATACCTGTGCTTACCTCCCAGCTGTGATGTGAAAGTTAATTAGTACTTTTAGAATCTTTTGAGATCCCTGGATGAAAAGTAATCTGAAACTTTAATTATTATTATAAACAGTCTGGAATTGAGGCCCTCAGGTTCTATACATTACTTCCATATGAATACCATACAAGGAGATGAACCACAAAATACGATTTGACAGTATTTTCCAATGTTTACTCTTTACATCATGAAAGATACTCTGTGTGTGTGTGTGTGTGTGTGTGTGTGTGTGTGTGTGTGTGTGTGTGTGTGTGTGGTCATTACTCAACAAGAAACTAAAACTTATTCCACATGCAGATAGAGGGAGTCTGAATCATAGTGTGTGTTGGGTATACAGGTAGCAACTTGTTAAATTATATACCTTAGATTAACCAATGCCAAAAGAATAGCATTAGACCAGCTATCATCACCAAAAGGCGTTATTTACCATTTCATTCTTTAAATGAAGGCACAATAGAACCTGACATTCTTATTTATTCTTTTTAAATCCTTAAATCCTTAAAAAAGAATTCTGTACAAACACTGAAGAACAAAGAAACGGGGATCAATTTTACATCTGAAAAAGTTTTCTATGACCTAATATTTTTATTAGCAAAATCTCTAAAAAAAAATCCACATTTGCTTCAACTGTTTAAGTTTTTTTTTTTAATGCTCATTAGTTTATAGGATTTTGTTACTGGGGCATAGGATTTAGATATGGGAGGGACCTTAGAGAGTATCCAGACCAACCTCCTCTGAGAATCAATCTCAGAGAGGTTAATTGACTTGTCCGCAGTCATACAGTAAGTGGCAAAGATGCATCATTTCTCTGATTTGACTTTAAATTTAAAAAAGTGGAATGAGTTAGAGTAGAATAGAGTATTAGAGCTGGAAGCTGTCATAAAGATCCAAAATAGAGAAATTCAGGCCCAGAAAATGTTAAGTGATTTTTCCAAGTTTTATACCAAATAATGGTAGACCCTAAACTAAAAGCAGTTAGGTGGTGCATGGAGTCAGGAAGACCCGAGTTCAAATCTTGCCTCAGACGCTTATTAGCTGTGTGACCCTGAGCAAACCACTTATTCCTGTTTGCCTCAGTTTCCTCATCTGTAAAATGAGTTGGAGAAAGAAATGGCAAACTATTCCAGTATCTATGCCAAGAAAACTCCAAACGGTGTCATGAAGAGTTGGACATGACTGAAACAACTGAAAAACAAACAGCTGAAAGCAACTTCCCCTGAATCCCCTTACCAATGCACCTTCTACTGTAGCACAGTTACAAAGGAGCGTGGTAAAGGAGAAAACCGCTAGATTTGTATGCAGGATAATACATTGCAAAAAGTATTGGCTTTAGAGTCAGAAGACCTGAGTTCAAATGCTACCTTTGTCACATACTACCTGTGTGACCTTGGACAAATTATTTAGCCTCTCAAGACTTCATTTTCCTTACTGTAAAATGAAGACTAGGTAATCTGTGAGGTCCCTTCAATTCTGGATCTAAGGTACTATGATTTGATTTCAAACCACATCTCTACTTCCATATTTAGTAACTCTGTGGCATTGAACAAGTCATAGCCATTCTAGAGCTCAATTTTTTTCACCTTGAAAGTGTGGAGATTGGACTAGATCACTTATAAGATCTCTTTTAGGTGTAAATCTATGCACCTGTGGTTCTGATTGTGGTCTAGGAATGAAATTGGGAATAGGAATATTAACAGTGGTAGCTAGTGCTTTGAAAAGATCTTTTTCATCTCTGTAGATCCAGGGCCCCACAAAGTTTTCCAGAGATGGAGACACCATAGGAAATAGGTGAGCTACACCACCAAGAATATTGTGAATTATGAATCCCCTTTGGCTAACAAGGTGAGCTGGAGGTGGGGGCAGATTTCCCTTACCATCTTCTTCACTATCCCTAGTCCATGATCCTAAAATGGATATAGGTACTATTTTCCTTATTCTTTTTTTTATTTTTTCACTGTAATGCATTTATGTTTTAGTATTGTGTATTTTAGCAATCTGTATTGGTGTCTTATCCCCCTATTAGACTACAAATTCTTTGAAGGTAAGGACTTCCAATTTCTTTCAATGCCTAGCATACAGCTGTTGCTTAATAAATGTTTGCTGATTGATTTATTACTTACCTCACAAGATTGATGTATCAAATGAACTAATGCATGCAAGAAACTTTGTAAATATAAAGGGCTATCTAATGTGAACTATTCTATTACAGAGCAATGCATTCTAGACATGAAGGCTAGCCTTAGAGTTAAAAAATTAGTTGTTTGTCTTTGGATTTCCGTCTCCTCCCTCATCAGCATGTCTTTGCCTCTTACTTAAGCCCCTTGCTTTTCTTCTGTTAGGTGAGCAGAATGTGTCACATTTCTTCTAACCTGTGATGATGTGTGAGCTGATAAATGTGTGCCCATTTTGCAATGGTATTTTCATTTTAGTAGGGGGATTCAACTCCATAGCTTATAGCACTTATTGGGAAGAGAATTGGACTTGTATTCAGAGGACCTGAGCTCAAATCCTGACTGTGACTTTATTATCTGTGTGACATTGGGAAAATCACTTAACCGGGGGGCAGCTAGGTAGCACAGTAGATAGAGTGCCAGCCCTGTATTCAGGAGGGCATGAGTTCAAATCCATCCTCAGACATATAACACTAGCTGTGTGACCCTGGGCAAGTTACTTAACTCCCATTGCCCAACAAAAAACCCAAATAAAAAAATCATTTAACCATACCTAGCCTCACTTTATTTATAAAATGAAGGAATTAAATTAAATGCTTTCTACAGTTCTTCTGAGGCAGCTAGGTGGCACAGTGCATAGATCACTGGGCCTTAAGTCAGGAAGACTGGAGTTCTAATATAGCCTCAGACACTTAATAGTTATTTGACTATGGTCAAATTGATTAATTTTTTCTTTTTGCCTCAGTTTCTTCAAACTGTAAAATGGGGATTGTAATAGCAATTACTTCAAAGGGTGGTTGTGAGAATCAACTGAGATAATATCTGTATAGTGCATAGCATAGTGCCTGGCACATAGTTGGTGCTTAATAAATGCTTATTTCCTTCTTCCCTTCTTTTCTTCTAGGCTCTTAATCCTATGATATTGAGAAAAATTAAAGAAGTGCTTCTGAACACGTGGGTTTCCTGCCAGAACTTCAATCATGCCCACTCATACAATGGTAAGAAAGAGCTTCAACTATTATCATTATTTTCTTTCTTACTACTCTTCTTCCTCTCTCTATCATCTTCCTCATCCAAGAAAGTCATTTCAAGTCAATGGCCATATGTTAAGCACTGTGCTAAACAGTGGAAATACAAAGAAAGGCAAAGACAATCCTTGGCTTCAAGGAATTCACGTTCTAATGAGGGAGACAACATGCAAAAAACTATATATGGATAAGATATATATTGGATAAACTGGATTTGATAACAGACAGAAGGTACTAGTATTGGGGGAGACAAAGAAAGGCTTTATGTATAAGCTGTTAGTTGATACTTGAAAGAAGCCAGAGAAGCCAGGAGATGGAGATTAGGATAGGGAGAATTCAAGGCATGAGGAATACCAGCTGTAAAAATGTACAGAGTCAGAAGATGAACGATCTTGTGTGAGGGATGGAAAGGAGGTCATTGTCCCTGGATAATGGAGTATGTGGAGGGGAGTAAGGTCTTTAAGTATACTGGAAGGGTAGGGAGGGATTAGGTTATGAAGACCTTTAAATGCCAAACAAAGGATTTTATATTTAATGCTAGAGGGAATTTATTGAATAGGGAAGGTGACATGGTCAGATGCTTACTTTAAAAAGATCACTCTGAGAGTTAAATGGAAGATAAATTAAAATGGGGAGAGACTTGTCAGGGAGAGCAAACAGAAAGCTATTGCAATAGTCCAGTCATGAAATGATGAGGTCCTGCACCAGAGCTCGGGAAGTGTCACACATACACACACACATATACATATATACATATACATAATACACACACACACACACACACACACACATACATGAGAGATGTTTGCAAAGATAGAATCAACAGAATTTGATAACTGATTGATACAGAGAGATGAAAGAAAATAAGTCAAAGGTGACACATAGGTTATAAGCCTGGGTTACTGGGAGGATGGTAGTTCCCTTAATAGTAATGGAGAATTTAGGATGATGAGGGGGCTCAGAGTGATGGTTGAAGGAGGGAAAGATGAGTTCAGTTCTGGATTTGTGGTGTTTGGGTTGTCCACAAGACATCAAGTTTGAAGTATCTAATAGGCAGCTGAAGATGTGGAACTGGAGGTGAAAGTATTTGGAAAAGTTTCTGATTATTGTACAAGAGAATAGAACACATTAATTCTTCTGATTTCCAAGAACAGATGGTTAATCAATGTAAAATACTGACTTCATCTTTTTTCCCATGCCTGTGTATATTCTCAACTTCATTTTTTTTATGACACTGACATGTTCCCTATCCTCCAAACTAAATCTTCTAGTCATCACCAAAGCTTATAGTTGAAAGGGAACTCCAGTCCAGCCCAAGCATGAAAAAAACCATCTCTATGACATTCTCCCAAGTGTTCCTCTAATCACATCCTCCCAAGTGTTCCTCTAATCCCTTTTGAAAAGAATGCCATTACCTCTCAAGATGGGTCGTTCTAATTCTGTTGAACTCTAATTGTTAGGAAATTCTCCTAGCCCAAATATTTTTTTGTCAAGAAAGTTTGCTAATCCAAATCAAACTGAATTAACTTCTAAGAAAAAAAAGCAAAGTAAGTAATTAAAAGAAGGCATGAAGGAGGAGTGGAAGAGAAAAGGAGAACTGACTACAAACAGAGATGATAGGTAAACTGCTATCTGTGGGTTGCAGTTTGAAAGATGCTAAATGCTCTGCTTATACTAAATATCTTTTCCACCAGTCTGGAATTCTCACCTTAAAATTAGTGATGGGTTAGAACATAAAATATTTTTCTTAAAAATGCACAATTGGGATATTCTTACTTTAGTTTTCCATTAATGGAAGTAAGTCACTTAGCCTCCAAGGGCTTCAGTTTCATCACTTGTAAATTGATAAGTTGGATAAGATGGACTCATTGGTCCCTTCCAAAACTACATCCATTACCCTATGATCTGATTTTTGACTCATTAGTTCAATGAATGGCTAGTTGGGCCTTGAAGGGTGGTTGGTAGGCAGTAACACCAAAGTAAAAGAGCCACTGGGGTTAGAGGTGAGAAGAATATGTTAAGAGAGGAATTGAATGGATTGGGTGGGGGCAAGCGCTGACAGAAGGAGACGGTTGAAAAATGAGGACACCAGAAACAAGCATTGCCTACCCTTATTTTGCTCAGGGCTCTGTCTGGGAAATGTGTCTGGGAAAAACATCAAATTGACAGAAATAAGAGGAGTGACATCTGGTAGCTGCCTTCACACATTTGAAGGGTTGTCATTTGGAAGATGGAGTAGACTTTGCAAATTTCCAAAGGCAGAACTAGAATCAGAGAGAGGAAATTACTGTGAGGCAAATTTAGAACTATCCAAACGTGGAATGAGTTGCCTTGGAAAGTAGTAAGTTCCCTTCCATTTTAAGGTCTTTGACCAGTGGATTGAGGGCCACTAATTAAGACCAGAAAGAAGTCATGTATCAAGAAGAGGAGTGTCTCACACTCCAGAGAATCATAAGACTCTATGATTTTATGAACAATAAAAATTGAAAATTGAGAAAGCCAAAGGATGTGGTCTTCTATGTGGGAGTAAGTTCGGAAAAGTTCCTACTCTGCCTCTTTTCAGACCCTTTTTCCAATAAATTTATCATAATACCAATTGTGATAGCTTTTAAATAGATGTAGATTTATGGGGCAGTAGGTGGCATAGTGGATAGAGTACCAGCCCTGAAGTCAAGAGGATCTGAGTTCAAATTCCGCCTCAGACCAAACACTTGACACTTACTAGTTATGTGACCCTGCGCAAGTCACTTAACCCCAATTGCCTAAACAAACAAACAAACAAAAACAAATATATGTAGATTTCTGCAATCTACAGGAGGATATTGTAGATTCATATGGGATTCTTTTTGTTAACTTTAAGGTAGATACTTGAGTGTATACTATATTTATAAGCAATGATCACTCAGGTAGGTGAGTTTTACTGTAGGGAGTACTTCAAGGATTCTGTGGGCTGTGGAATAGAAGGACAACTGAAGGTTATGATGTTTAGAGTAATTTTCCTTTATTGATGCTCTCTCACTATAGCTCTAATTGAGGCTCCTTTACTACTGCTCACCCTCTCTCCAATCATCTCCACCTCTTTACTTTTGCAAGGGAGGTGTAGATAGATTAGAGGAAGAATAATAGCTAGGGATGTACAAAACTGTCTGTAGATTTTAAAAAGACTATCCAATTTAATTAGATTTAGCAAACATTTATTAAGCACATACTTCCTTCAGGGCACTGTGGTAGGCACTGAAAATAAAAAGGTGAAGCAATCCTTACCTTCAAGGAACTTGCAATGTTATGGGCTACATATGTAAATAACTAAGTCGAACAAAAGGTACAATGTGATAGAATAAAGAAGAGGAGAAGATAAAATATTACAGGAAGACTTCAAGTGGCAGATTAGGAAAAGCTTCCTAATACAAGCTTCCTAACTTAGGAAGAGATGACAGCTGCAAGTGATGACACATGAGCTAGGAGTGATAAAAGAGAAGGATTTCATTAGGTAGAGAGGAAGAAGGAGCATGAGGGACAACCTATGCAAATGCATACAGTCTGGAGAGGGAAAAATGAGACAGGGTATTAATTAGAAGCTTGGCTGAAAAGTAGTGTGAAATGGAATTGTAGGGGTACATTAGAACTAGTTTGTGGAGAGCTTTAAATGCTTATTCAATTTAATTCATCAAGCAGCTATTAAATGCCTACTTTATGAAGAAGCTAGACTGTGAAGTAGTTAAACATACTGGGACCTGAAAGGGGAGGTAAAATCAAATAAGATTCTTAATTATGGGTAAGGACTGATGTGATTCCATGTAGGAAGAAGACATAAAAAGAAACAATTGAATAGCCTGAAATTATGGAATGGAAATGCCAGCCATCTTCTAAACCAGGCAAAACTTAGTGACAATCATTTACCAAGACCACTTACCAAATGTCCTTAGGGCCAGGGCCATCCTTGGTGGGGTGCAGCCTGGGGTAAGTTTTATTGTAGAACAAAGCTTATTTATATCCTCTTCATAACAACCTTTAAAAAGCATAATGAGGTTAAAATGAAAATTCAGGGCAAGGGTACATAAAGAAGATATTGGTATGATTTAATGAGCTATAGTTGTGGTTATAGAAGTATAGAGGGGGCTTCTTTGGTTAACCTGGAGGACAGTGAGGGTTGGGGCAGTATGGGTGGATTTCTGATTCTATATATTTTATTTTCAAGTTATATTTTTAGGAGTCACTGGACTTCTGCATGATTTACTACACAGCTCTGACGGCCTGGTCCTTCTTACAGTGCAATTATGCTGAATCGCTGAGTGTCACAAAGATGAAATGACCAACTAACAAATATTTCAAGGACCTACTATATAAAAAACACTTTAAGCACTGTAGTGAATAGGAAAAAAAGTATAAAAGTTATGAAATATGGAGTTTCTTTTTATACTTAGAGTTTAGTTGGAGAAACAAAATATACATAAACAGCTAACATTACAAAATGACATGATGGAAAGATTTTGTGATATGAGATGATTAGGAAATATTGCATGGAAGAGATGGGATTGAATGTCATAGGTGTGTAGATTTAGAGCTAGAAGAGTCCTTGGAATCTTCTACTTCAATCCCCTCTTTTTACAGACTAGTCTGAAGCCTGCAGATAGTTAATGACTTGACCAAGGACACCTAGCTGATGCTAATGGAGTAAGGTCTTTATATTTATGTTGTAGTCTATTAAGATTGTACCTACAGTGTGACAATGTTACAATACAATAGCAATAAGTAGTATGACTACCTCGAAGACAAGGGCTGTTTCGTTTTTGTCTTTGTATCCCTAGTGCTTAGCACTGGGCCTGGAACATTGTAAGTACTTAATAGGTACCAGCTGATTGATAAGTGATTGCTTTCCAGCCCCTAGCATATTGCGGGGTGGAGGATTTATACGATGACCTGGACAAAAGTTGCTTAGAATAAGATATTGTAGATGGGTTGTGATTTGTCCTGTTGGTAGGAGTACTCATACTGAAGGGATCACAGATCCATTGAAGAAACTGGGTATTGAATGAATAATTATACTAATTCTAGGCATGGCTTATATAACGTGCCACATACAACAAATAGGAATTTTAGATGTATGTTTGGAACAAAACAAATAAAAAAGAATGGAGAGCTTGACTGCTTGGTGGGAAAATGCATAATGTTGATGATAAAAAAGAGAAAAGAAGGGCTATCAAAATCCATTTTGCTTGTCTCTCATATTAAGGAAAATGAATTTTGGATCTTTGGACCACAGCTTAAAATATATATGAACATATAAATTGTGTTGGTGAAGACAGTAGCTAGCCATATAGTTCTACACTTGCTACTCCAATGGACAAGATTTTGGTGCCTGATGTTGACCTCAGCTCCTTGACACTATTCGAATTCTGAGGTGACGTATTACAAGATGGGATCACAGGGAAAAGCAGGCCAACCTTTGTTGTCACTGTAATATTTATGACATCCATTAACTCCATGCAATTTCTATTGCCACTGCCCTAGCTCAGGACATCATTACTTCAATAGTCTCCTACTTTTCAGCTTCTAGTCTCTCCTTTCATCAATATATCCTACACACTACTACCAGAAAAAACCTGAGTGTATAAATTACTGACTATGTCACTCCACTGCTGAAAAGTCTCCTGTGATTCATCATTGCCAACTGAATAAAATGCAGACTTCTTAGTTTCATATTCACAGTCCTCCACAGTCCAGCTTCATTTTACCTTCTCAGTCTAATCTCATACTATTCAACCTCACATACTGGAAACATGATCTTCTAGACAAAGGCTTACCTGAAAAGAGGTAGACTGCCTAGCTTCTGCCAAATAGAAACTTGTACCAGCCCAAATAATGATTAACAATTTCAGTGAAAAACTATACTAAGTACCTTTTTCACTCTAGAACTGCACAAAAAGGTCAGCTGAAAGCAATTGGAAAGGGAGCTGCCAGAAAAGCTAGAGACAACCTAGGGTAGTCTCCTTCAGATAGTGGAGATGGGTCAGGAGCAGCCTGCAAGGTTCTGGGTTACACAGCCATGACCATAGAAGGCTGACCTTAGAAAGCTCAAGGTGAGACCTTGGAAGTCAACAAGTTATAGTACTGGCCAGTAACCAGCATAGTACCACAGTACTCAAGCTGAGATACCCCAAACCCAAAGGCATTGAGATCTCTAACACTCTCTCCTGATACACCATAGAAGGTCCTGACCATCCAGTGCTCTGAACAACAAATATCTTGGCAAATATCTTGGGTGGGAGGAGTGGGAGGTCCTAGGAATCCAGGGATCCCATGGCAAGATCAAGTAAGGAAAATCCAAAAGTGAGGCAGAGAGAGAAGCCTGGTCCTGACACAGAGCTCCAATGCACAAACTAAAACTGGATAGATGAATAAATCAAAGAAAAAAGTGACCATTATAAAAATTAATGAAAGTCTACAAAGAAGGAGCAAGTAGCTTCATAACAATAAGCAGAGATCCAGGGGAAAAATTAATATTCCAAAGAACTATATGAATACCTAGAAGAAATAAGCCAAGATATAAAATAAAATAAAATAAAAATCATAGAAGAAAGAAGTGGAAAGTGAATAAGAAGCTTAGAGAGTGGCAAATCTTATTCAACAAATACACTCCTTGAAGATTAGGACAGACCAAACAAAAATCAAGAGCTCCATGAAACAGAAAGATACATTAGAACAAAATCAAAAGACTGGAAAAAATAGAAAATGTAAGATAGTTGATTTTAAAAAAACTGACCTGAAAACAGGTCAAAGAGAGATAATTTATGAATCATTGGACTCCTCGAAAACCATGAAAACTATGAAAAAGCCTAGACATTATATTTCAAGAAGTCATAATTGAAAACTGCCAAGGTCTATTAGAAACAGAAGACAAGTTAAAGATCCACCAATAATTTTCCTGAAAGGAACCCCAAGATGAAAAGTCCTAGCAATGTCATAACCAAAATCCAAAGTGCCTTGATCAAAGTAAAATATTACAAACATCCAGAGAGAAGCAGTTTAAGAACTGAGGATTACAGGATCATATAAGACCTGGCAGGTTCTACCTTAAATGAGAGGATATTAGAATAAAATATTCCAAAAGACCAAAGGGATAGGCTTAGAACCAAAAATAACATCCTGAAAAGCTGAGTATAATTTTACATAGGGAAAATGGATCTTTAATGTAATAGAAGACTTTCAAGAATTTCTGATAAAAAAAAAAAGATCAGCATTAAGTAAAAATGAAATCCAAGCACAATAGTCCGGAGACACCTAAACAGGTAAATTTATTTGAGCAATTACAAGAAACTGTATGATGATATAATGCTAACATTCTTTTGAGAAAGAAGGAACAAGTGTCTCTTAAGAACCTTAATGTTTTCAATGGTTACTAAGAGATTTAAATCAGAGAATAATGGTACTTGTTGTGGACTGGTTCTTTCTGAGTATTTGAAGGAAGAAAGAGAAGGGAAGATTTAAAAAAATACGTTAATGTAAAAAGGAAGAAGAAGGGAGTAGAATTTGCTATTTCTCATATTTTGAATTCATAGGAAGAAGAGTATGCAAATGTGAAGGAAGCAATGGGGGAATAATATCAGATGTACATTCTTTTTATCTGAAATGAACAAAGGAAGTTTGAATACCTATACATGCCTATAGTTTGGTTTAGAAATACATTAAACTCAATATGTAAACAAGTAGGGGAGGGATTGTTAAGAGAGAGAATAATACTAGGAGGGAACAGTCACAACCCCCCCCCAAACTTCTTGATCCTGAATGGAGAATTAAAAAAGGAAAAAAGAGAAAGGAAAATAACTAGAATATAAGGGGGTGCCTTAGATCACCTCTTAGACAATTGGAGAATGGCTGAAAAATAGCGATGCAAAAAAAGAGGGCTATTTAATTTTTTTTAAAGTTTATGAAATTGAGATTCAGTTTTATATATAATTCTCTTCTTGTGTTCTGCTATGTGTATAGAAACATTGTTTTTTTAGCAAAATTTTAAATATTTTAATATTTTTAAAATTCTGTTTTCAGAATCAAAAAAAATTATATTAAAAAACTCCAGAATAATTCTTCTTTGGTCAACTCACTCTTATCCAGACAATACTAAAATTATGATATACAACTTTGGACCATAGTGGTCTCAGCATCAGGAAGACCTGAGTTAAAACCTTCCTCTAACATGTATCAACTATATGAATCTAGAACAAGTTACTTAAACTCTCATTGAAACCCTTCAAAATTCTTTATATAAGATAAACTGCACAGAAGTGTCTGACTTGCATTAGTAGAGAATATTCATCATCAGGAGCTCCTTATATTAATGAAATCATTGGTGTGGGCCAAATGAAAAAAAAACTTTGGAATACATTTTTAAAAATTTAGATTTGACATGAAGGTTATAACATTCTGTCAAAGACAGAAGTTGAAAATACTTTCTCTTGATTCTCAGTGTAGTGTTCCTTTCACTCCACCACTTGCATGGTCAAGGACCAAGTCTCATTTATCTAAATACCTTCCCCATCACAGTATAGGGAACACAGTAGGTGCTTAATAAATTCCCAAAGAGAATTGAGCTGTGGTCATCAACTTGTTCTTCAGAGTTTCTGGAAATAACCCAGGATCATAACCAAAATATATTTATGCACCCCCTCAGGTCTTTAGCTGAATAAGTATCCCAGTTTCTTCAACCTATCCAACAATATATGGAACTCAATATCTGGAGCTCAATAAATGTAGAAAAAACAAACTGTATGTGCATCACCCCTCAGATATGTCTGGTTTTCCCCCTCTATAGCATTCATTATAATATTCTCTTTCCTTGAATACCTTCTTTCCTTATTTCCATCTATTAGTAATCTATCCAGTACTCAAAATCCATCTTAATTTTGATGTCTTCCATGAAACTTTCCATGATCACTCCATTTGGAAGTGAGTGCTCTCTGTCTCATGGGACTTACTAGTCTTCTTATGCACTTACCATGTTCTAATCATCATTACATTTATGTGTCTCATCACTTATATTAAATTGTAAACTGTTATAGGTCAAGAATACTCTTATCTTCTTTGAATCTGCCCTAATCCATAGCATACTGTGTTGGAAATAATGCCTAAAAATTGCCTTTTGGATTAAACTTTGCATACTAGTAGCATCCTTCCTCCAAGTTAACAGGATCCGTTAATCAACACCCTTAAGATCTAACCATCCAATCCATTATGAAACCACGTAACTATACCATTACCCAACAACATCTGTCAATCTTGGCCACAAGGAAATCATTAGAGACTTTGCCAAATGCATTTCTAAAATCCAGACATACTAGGTTTACAACATTCCACTGATCTCTTGGTCCGGTAACTTCATCAGAGAAGGAAATTAGGTTAGTCTAGTATGACTTGTTCCTTAGATAATCTTGGCAAGTTCATAGTGATCATTGCTCCTTTTTTTCTCATAGTTCTCAATGATAAAAAAAAATTTGGAGGCATAGAGTTATAAGTTTAGAGTTTGTGGAATTCCCCCTCCTTTTTTTTTTTTTGCAACCTGGGACATTTTCTTACTTCTAGTAATGTAAATTTTCTCCATGATTTTTTGAAGATCATATAAAATGTTCCAGCAACCATATCTGTACTTTTGTGCAGGAACTAATGTAAGCTAACTAGGTGTATTTTTATTTTCTCTTCTATTTAATATGATTGCAATTCTCTCTTGACCATTTTTGCTCTGATAATTTTAGTCTGGAAATCATTCTCCTTGATCAAAAATATACATCAAAAATATTGATCTGCTAGTATTTTAATTCATAATAATCAGCACATAGTTATGGATTACCTACAAGTAGGAACTCATATGACAGACCAAAGGGCTGATGATATCCTCACCTGCTTAACTGAGACATAGAATTCAGCATAATGGGAGGTGAGAGTGTGAACATACTCTGCTCTGGACAGACCACAACTAGAGTATTACACACATACACATACCACACACACACACATACACACATATGTATACACACACATTTCTGGGAACCATTTTATATAGTCTAGTATGTAAGCCAGAAAACTCCAAGTAGAGGACAATAAAGTAAAAGGAATTGAAAAAGAATCACAGAATTTGAGAGGCAGAAGAGACCTCAGTGAGCATCTAGTCTCATTCCTTAGTACAATGCCTGGCACATAATAGGTGTTCAAACATATTTATTGACTGACAATGACTGAACTATACATTAAAAGAATGCCCACTATATTATGGTGAACAAGTGGTTGTCCAGCCTCTGTTCTTCCAAGAAAGGGGGACATTACTAGGTAGTCTAATCCACTTTTGGATAGCTTCAATTATTGGGAAGTTTTCCTTTTATCAAGCCTGCTTTGGACTCTACAATTTCTTCTGATTGACACTAGTTCTTTCTCTGGTGTCAAATAGAACAATATTCTCTCCTCCACATGACAGCCCTTCAGATACTTGATCATGTTCTCTCTGAGTTTTCTTTCCTCTAGGCTAAACATGCTCAGTTCCTTCAACTTGTCTTCAAATGTCATGGACTCAAGTCCCTTCATCACCATCCTGCCCTCCCTTTTCTGTATACTCTCCAGCTTATCAATTGCACTTCTTTAATCATGGTACACAGAAATCATCATCATCATCATCATCATCATCATCTCTGAATCTATCTAGTGCTTTAAGAGTTGCAAAAAAACTTTATATATACTGTCTTTTTTTTTATTCCCATAAGAACCCTCTAAAGGAAGTCCTATTATCATCTCCATTTCATTTATTTATTTATTTATTTATTTATTTTATTTTTTAATAAGGATTTATTTATTTTTAGTTTTCAATATTCACTTCCACAAGTTTTTGAGTTCCAAATTTCTCACCCCTCCCCCCACCCCAAGATGGCATGCATTCTGAATACCCCTTCCCCTGGTCTGCCTTCTCTTCTATCTCCCCCCTCCCTTCTCTTATCCCCTTCCCCTTCTATTTTCCTGTAGAGCAGGATAGACTTCTGTACCCCATTTCCTGTATTTCTTATTTCCCAGTTGCATGTGAAAACATTTTTTTAAAACATGTGTTTTTAAAACTTTGAGTTCCAAATTTTCTCCCTTCCTCCCTCCCCCACCCACCTCATTGAAAAGGCAAGCAACTCAATATAGGTTGTACATGTGCAGTTATGCAAAACACTTCCTTAGTAGACATGTTGTAAAAACTAACTCTATTTCCCTTAATCCTGTCCTGCCCTCCCATTTATTCTATTCTTTCTTTTGACCCTGTCCCTCCTCAGAAGTATTTGCTTCTGATTACCCTCTTTCCCAATCTGCCCTCCTCTCTGTCACCCCCCTGCTCTCTTGTCCCCTTCTCCCCCTATTTTCCTGCAGGGTAAGATAGATTTCCATATCCAATTGAATGTGTATGTTATTCTCTCCTTAAGCCAAATCCTATGAGAATAAGATTCCCTCATTCCCTCTCACCTTCCCCTGTTTCCCCTCCACTGTGAGAGACTTTTCTTTTCTGTTTTTTTTTGTGAGATAATTTACCCCATTCTACCTCTCCCTTTCTTCTCCCAGTATCATCCTCTCTCATCCCTTAATTTTATTCTCCAGATATGACCCCTTAATCTTCAACTCACCCTGTGCCCTCTATCTATCTATATATACATACATAGAATTTTTTTCCTTCAACTACCCTAATACTGACAAAGTTCTCATGAGTTACAAATATCATCTTTCTATGCAGGAATGTAAACAGTTCAATCTTAATAAGTCTCTTATGATTTCTCTTTCCTGTTTACCTCTTCATGTTCCACTGGAGTCCTGTATTTGAAAGTCAAATTTTCTTTAGCTCTGTCTTTTCATCAGAATGCTTGAAAGTCCTCTATTTCACTGAATGACCATTTTTCCCCTGAAGGATTATACTCAGTTTTGCTGGGTAGGTGATTCTTGGTTGTAATCCTATCTCCTTTGCCCTCTGGAATATTATATTCCATGCCCTGCGGTCCTTTAATGTAGAAGCTGCTAAATCTTGTGTTATCCTGATTGTGTTTCCACAGTACTTGAATTGTTTCCTCTGGCAGCTTGTAATATTTTCTCCTTGACCTGGAACTCTGGAATTTGGCTACAATATTCCTAGGAGTTTTCCTTTGGGGATCTCTTTCAGGGGAGATCGGTGGATTCTTTCAATTTCTATTTTGCCCTCTGGTTCTAAAATATCAGGGCAGTTTTCCTTGATAATTTCTTGAAAGATGATGTCTAGGCTCTTTTTTTGATCATGGCTTTCAGATAGTCCAATAATTTTTAAATTCTCTCTCCTGGATCTATTTTCCAGGTCAGTTGTTTTTCCAATGAGATATTTCACATTGTTTTCTAATTTTTCATTCTTTTGGATTTGTTTTACAGTGTCTTGATTTCTCATAAAGTCACTGTTTCCAATTGCTCTATTCTAATTTTTAAGGAAGTATTTTCTTCAGTAATCTTTTGGACTTCCTTTTCCATTTGGCCAATTTTTCTTTTTAGGGCATTTTCTTCATTGGCTTTTTGGACCTCTTTTGCCATTTGGGTTAGGCTTTTTTTAAGGTGTTATTTTCTTCAGTATTTTTTTGGGTCTCCTTTAGCAAGCTGTTGACTTGTTTTTCATGATTTTCTTGCATCACTCTCATTTCTCTTCCCAGTTTTTCCTCTACTTCCCTTACTTGCTTCTCAAAATCCCTTTTGAGCTCTTCCAAGGCCTGGGACTGATTCATATTTTTCTTGGAGGCTTTGGATGTAGGAGCTTTGACTTTGTTGTCTTCTTCTGGTTCTATATTTTGATCTTCTTTTTCACCAAAGTAAGATAATATAGTCTGACTCTTTTTGCACTGCTTGCTCATGATCCCAGCCAATTACTTGAGTTTTAAACTCCTTGTTAAGGTAAGAGTCTGCTTCCAATGTGGAGAGTGTACTGTCCCAAGCTTCAGGGGTTTGTGTAGCTGTTTTCAGAGATACTTGTAGGGACCTGTAAATTTTCAGTTCTTCCAAGGTATGATAAGGGGTGAAGTGTTTACTCCTTTCCTGGCCTGTGAGCACAGGTGTTCCTTTCTGTCCTGTAACTGTGAGGAGGGGCTCCTCTCCCCAGCCACAAGCTCCACCACTCCAGCGCTCTTCCTCACCCCAGCACTGCCACCCAGAACTGTGACCCAGATCCACACACGGGCAAAGCAAGAGATTCCTGCCTCAGCACTGGCAAAGAGATCCCTGCAGTCCCTCTCTGATCAGCCACTGGATTCCCCCTCAGTCTGTGGGCCAGAAGCTCGGGAAGCAGCTGCCCCCCAGGACCAGGCTCTTGGGGAATGGAGCTGAGACCCTGCCTTCCTCTCTGACCACCGACAGACACAGACTTTTCCCACTGACCCTCTAAGTTGTCTTTGACATTCATGGATTGAGGAGTCTGGAAACCTCCACAGCTGCCCGCGATTCAGTCCTCTGAGGCCTGCTCCAGGTTTGCTGTGGCCTGCGCGCCCACACCGCACTGCGCTGCGCTCTCAGCCCGGTGCGATACACCTTTCTGATCAATCATCCAGGTTGTCTTGGGCTGGAAATTTGTTTCACTCTGTCTTTTTGTGGGTTTTGCTGCTTCAGAATTTGTTTAGAGCCATTTTTTATGAGTATTTGGAGGGGTTTGGGGGAGAGCTCAAGCAAGTCACTGCTTTCACTCCGCCATCTTGGCTGTGCCCCCTATCATCTCCATTTTAAAGATGAGGATTTAGGCTCAGAGAGGTTCACTAAATTGTATAAGGTCACACAGCTAGTAAAGGTCTGAAGCAGAATTTTAATTCATGTCTTCCTGACTTCAAGTCAAGTGATAGGTCAACTACTCCAAGTTGACTCTCACCACAAGATTCCACATAAAGTCTGATAAGGGCAAACTACAATGGGACTATTAGCACCCTCTTCCTGTGTCTTTAGCTGCCACCTCACACTACTGACTCATATTGAGCTTGCAGCCCACTAAACAGATCTTTTCGAGAATGTCTGCTGGCAAATCATGCCTTTTCCCATCAAACTTCTGAGGTTGATTTTTTTTGTACCAAGTATAAGACTATATATAACCATATTGAATTTCATCTTAATAAGATTCATTCCAATCCTCCAGCCTGTCAATATCCTTTTGAATGTCTTCTTTTCCCATCAGCTACTACACTCCTCCAGACTCTTTCATCATACCCCAAAAGCCTCTTTATCCTGGAAGATGATTTCAGCCTTGGAATTCTCACCTCTAAAATAACATGCCCTTGGGGCCCCTTCTGATTAGATGGCTCCTCCCAGAACCTTCATTTAAGGAGGGTGCCTAGGCTAGACATCTCTTCATTTCCCATTATGTTGCACTCCTCTAGAATTCTCCATCATACCCCCTGAGGCTGAGTACCTTCTCTCTCCTTCCCTTTTCATCTTTTTTATGTGTTGTCTTCTCCATTATAAGGTAAGATACCTGAGGGTAGGAACTGTCTTTTTGCTTGTATTTGTGTTCCCAATGCATAGAACAGTGGCTGGCATATAGGAAATATTTAATAAATGCTTGTAGATGGATTGATTCACTGATTTTTGAATCCTGACTGTGCCACCCAATACATTAGCTTTCCCCCCCAACATTGGATAATCTACAAATATGATGATTATACAACATATGCCTTCATGCAATTCATTGATAAAAATATTAAACAGCCCATATTCTTAGGGTACTTCACTAGAGACTGACCTTTTAATAATGAACCATTAACAACTACTCTTTGGCTCTCTAGCCAATTCTGAATTGTTCTGATTATAATATCATCTAAACCCCACATCTATAAGGTCTCCACAAGAATAGTATGAAACACTTTATGAGAAGTTTAGATAGTATCTAGGAAAACTATATCCTTAGGATTCCACTCAATCCTGTCAAAAAAGAAATAAAATTATTCTGGCATTCTAGACCTGTTCTTGGTCTAGGCATGCTGGCTTTTTGTAACCACTGCTTCCATGGACCATTGAAAGGTCTGAGAATATTTAGTTTGAAGAAAAAAAAGGCTTGGGGGGTGGGGGTGGTGAGGGTGGTGGTGATAGCTATCTCCAAGCTATCACATGTACGAAAGAGGTTAGTCTTATTATCTTTGTCCCCAGAGGACAAAATTGAGAGAAGTATAAATTAGAGACAGGCAGATTTAGGCTTTATATAAGAAAAAAATCCCCAATAATTTGAGCTTTCAGAAAACAGGGACCATCATTGTGCGACCAAAGTATTTAAGCTTCAGGTTTAGTAGTTGACCTTCCAGTGACTAGTATGAGTTAATTTCCTTATGTATTGGCAGATTTGATCTTACTGTCTAAGGAACTCTCAAAGGTCTTCTCCAGAACCACAATTAGAAAGTGTTGATTCTGTGGCAATCAGCTTTCCTTGTAGTCCAACTCTCACAGTCATACATTGCCTCTGGAAAAACCATAGCTTTGACTCTATGGACCTTCAGCAAAGTGATATCTCTGCTTTGTGGTATGCTTTCCAAGTCTGCCATGGCTTTTTTTCCCCCCAAGAAGCAAGCATCTGTTAATTTCATGTCTGTAGTCACAGACTGCAGGGATCTTGGGGACCAAGAATATAAAATTTGACGCTACTTCCATTTCTTCTCCCTCTATTTGTCAGGAAGTGATGGGACCAGTTGCCAAGACATTAGTTTTTTTTTAATGATTAAGTTTCAAGCCAGCTTTTTCACTCTGTTCTTTCACCCTCATCTTTTAGAGGTGTGTGTGGATCTAAAGGCTTAATTCTTCTGTCATCAGAGTGATATCAGGCATATATGAGATTGTTGATATTTCTCTTGTTAACCTTAATTCCAGCTTTTGGTTCATACAGCCTAGCATTTCACATGATGTACTGTGTATATAAGTTAAATAAATAAAGTGACAACGTAAAGCCTTATCCTACTCCTTGTCCAATCTTAAACCAATCAGATCTTCCGTGTTTGATTCTAATGGTTCTTGGCCCACATACAGGTTCCTCACAAGTCAAGGGAGATGACCTGGTGCTTGCATCTCTTTGAGGACTTGCCACGTTTTGTTTTGATTCACACAGCCAAAGCTTTAGTGTAGTCAATGAAGCAGAAGTAGATTATTTTTTTCCTGGAAATCCCTTGCTTTCTCTGTAGTCCAGAGAATGTTGGCAATTTGTTCTGTAGTTCCTCTGGCTCTTTGAAAACCAGCCTGCTCTTCTGGTGTAGGTAGTAATTCAGTTGGGGGTGGGAACCTTCGGCCTCAAGTGCAGCCCTTTGACTGAATCCAAACTTTGGCTGAATCCAAACTTCACAGAACAAATTTTACAAAGGACAGCAAATAAAGAGCTAGAGGGCCACATGCGGCCCTGAAGCCACAGGTTTCCCACCGCTGGCTCTAGTTTGACTGGTTTGTAGAGTCTGTGGATGTTATTAATATGAAAATTAGGCTAGAAAAGAAGTGTGGTACCATATTGTGGAGGGCCCTAAATATTAGGTAGTGAATTTTCAACCTTATTCAGTAGTTATATGATATGGGCATACGGCTTGCACCTAAGGTACCTTTGGGATGCCTGTACAATAGGAAAGGCAACTGTGTGGCATACTATATGAATAGATCTTAACAAGAGTACTTGCAGCGGTAATTGTTACCGAAATTCAGAATAGAATTTAGAATGTTGGCGCTTTTGGGGGGCTCTGTAAAGTCATATCCCCTGCGTGCTGTTGCTGATACCCTTGATTTTACTATAAGGGCATCATAGGAAGATGAATAAATACTCAGTGGTCTAAAAATCTTAGTACAATGTTAAGTTTTAATTAATAGATTAAAATTACACCAAGACTCTTGGGCTACTTTTGTATTAGCTTGGGAAAAGTCTCATTGCTTTTTGGTGCCTGGTCTTGATTCTACAGCATAACATCTCCAAGGAAGCTATGCTTCTGACAATATATGTGTGTATTTGTGTATGTACGTATGTATGTATGTGTAGAGATAGATATAGATGATAGCCAGGAAAGAGAGCATCTGGAAAGTCATACAGATAGTGAATTGACCTATAGGATAATCAATTAATCACAATTAACTTTTTCAGGAATGATAGTAGTATGGCAGCATTGATTTGATTACTGATACGTATCTATGCATATATGTGTATGTGTATACATATGTATATACATACATAGATGTGTAGGTGCACATATGTCTCAATTAATATTAATAGGGAATTATTAAAGTTACCTCTAATGTTTCTTTCAAGGGATCTTGTATAATTTTAACATGTACATGGGAAACTTGTTGAAGAAGAGCTTTGAAGGCAGAGTTTTGCTTTATCAAATCAAATGCTTTTTTACTAGTCAGCACTCTAATCTACTCTAAGCATATAAATTAATAATAACTCATAAATATAGCACTTTGAAGTTTGCAAAATGCTTTTACAACAACCTTGAAAGGTAGAACACGTATTAATATCATTTTACAGATGTGAAAGGTGTAAATCTGAGACATTGAATGATTTACCCTGATCCCATAGCTAGCTCTCCTCCCTGTCTCTGTCTCTGTCGTGTGTGTGTGTGTGTGTGTGTGTGTGTGTGTGTGTGTGTGGTGTATGGGTATATGTATGTATATGTATTTTTACGTGTTGTCTCCCACATTAGAATATGAGCTCCTTAAGAGTAGGGACTGCTTCACTTTTTTTATTTGTATTCTCAGAGCTTGGCACAGTGCCCAACACCTAATAAGTCCTAATAAATGCTCTTCCATTCCTTCTTTCCTTCTTTTTCTTCTTTCCTTTTTCTTCATTCATTCATTTTTAAATGAGTCTTATTAAAAATGGATACCCTGCCTAAAGAAATGGGTCACAGCCCATCCACATCTCAATTTGTGTGTATTAGTTCATGTCCTTCCATGAAACCTCTACCAGGAATCTTCAAAAAAGCTCTGGAGGCTTTCCTCTAGGTGTCTTGTCGTTTTGGGGGTACAAATTATCTGAATATTAATAAAGTATGTGAGTTTCCCAAGGATTAGTCTTCATATTCATTAAACAATTAGTTTATATCTTTTTTAATTTTACCTTTCTCTGAGTAGAGAATATATCTCTTCTTCTTATATCACTTCTCCTACACAGTTCTCTGGGTAAAAAGTTGTAGCCTACTCATATTCACCATGTGCTTTCCATTGTCCTTCAGATAATCCATACTTCTAATTCCTTAGAGACTGTGGTACTCCATGACTCACAGCTTTGCAGCAACAGGAGATGAATATTGTTGCTAAAAAGATAGGCCTCTGTTTCAGGGAGTAGCTTGGGGTTATTAAAAGCAATGCTCATTTTCCCAACTGGAAACCAATTTATACCCTCCTTCCTCTTCAGTTTTGGGTCCAATTCATTTTCTGTCCCACAGAATATATTTATTGGTCAGTCAGCAGCTAGGTGGCACAGTAGATAGAGTACCAGACTTGGAGTCAAGAAGACCTGAATTTAAATCTGGTCTCAGGCACTTACTATGTCACCCCGGGCAAGCCATTTAATGCCGTTTGCTTCACTTTCTTTTCCTCAAAATGATCCAGAGAAGGAAATGGCAAGCCACTTCAATATCTTTGCCATGAAAACCCCAAATAGAGTCATGAGGAAATGACTGAACGACCAAATGATGGTTCTTAGGGTTGCTCATTCAGCTGCATATTTTCAGTCTGGACAACAGGCATTCTTCATCCACTTGATTTTTCTTGTGTGAGTATTTAAGCCAAACTCTTTTGAGTTATTGTGGATAAAATTTAGGACACTGATGTTCTGGGACTATCCTCAAATAAGAAACTACTACTGTCTCCATAGAATCTCCCATTTGGATTCTACTGGACTTCCTTCTTGAAGGTAGTAAATGCCTTTGGTGAGCATATATCTCCCTGTCTTATGCCTTACTTAATGTTACTAGCCAGAGAGTTATCCCTGATGTTTCATTCAAGAGATCTTGTATGATTCTAAAACATGCATGGATTTTGCTTTATCAAATCAAAGGGGTTTTTTTTTCTAGACACCATTATAATCTATTCTAAGCATATGAAATAATAATAAATCACATAAACATAATACTTTGAAGCTTACAAAAATGCTTTCCTTACAACAACCCTGTAAGATAGGAATAAATAATATTTCCATTTTACAGGTGTGAAAACTGTAGATCTGAGAGACCGAGTGATTTACCCACAATTCAATAGCTAGCAAATGTCTGAGGCAGATTTCAAACTCAGGTGCTCAAACTCCTTCTCCAGTTCTCTATCGCTATACCTAACTGCCTCTCTTAAACTTTCATGATACCTCTCTTATTGTTCTTATATGCCATTTCCTCACATACACTAATTAGGGTTATTAACTTGACAGAGGACATAGTTATATGTTCAGAATTTAATTATACCATAAAGTCAAATAGAAAGAAAATAGACCAATCAATGTATTATAAACAGCTACTAATACAATTTGCTCATGGGTACTTTGGGGAAACAATCATTCTCATTGCCCAAAAGATTTCACTACAATGTTCAATCCAATTACTATTTTTTCAAAAGACAAAATCCATTGTTCTGAAAACAACTAAAATACAACTATAAACTAGTTTTGGGAAATGTAACTATTACAACATTTTTAAAAACTCTGTACTAATTATGGTGAAGTAGTGGATAGAACACCGGGCCTGGAGTTAGGAAGACCTAAATTAAAATCCTGCCTCAGATACTAGCTTGTGACCCTAAGCAAGTCACTTAATCCTGTTTGCCTCAGTTTCCACATCTTTAAAATGAGCTGGAGAAGGAAATGCAAACCACTCCCATATCTTTGTCATGAAAACTCCAAATAAGGTCACAAAGGGTTGGACGTGACTAAAATGACCGAACAACAGCTAATTATAAACTGAGCTTTAAATAGCAGCACTCTATGCATGGCTGGGTTTAAGGTGACCTTAGTTTTTATATCGTATTTATGTTGTTTTTGCTAGACTCTAGACAATAATGGTAGGGCTAGTTTGTCTTATTAAATTCTTCAGATAAACCCATAGGTTATTTCAATGGGAAAAGTAAATAAAACAAGATGATTCATCTGTGCACAGCATAGTAAAACAAATGACATATCAATTACTTAATAGTATTTAATATGTCAGAATACTGTTTGTTAACGAGACATTTAAGTACCCTTTATATCACATGGGAGAAGTTTTAAATTTGTACTGTTAGGCCCTAAAGCCAGAACTAGGATCAATGCGTAGAAGTTTCAGGGAAATGTATTTCATTTTAGAGTAAAGAAAAACTCCCAAATTTTCAAAAATAATGTGGAATGAGCTGATGTGGTAAAAATGAGTTCCCCATCACTGGAGAATTTCAGTTAAATATTACTTGTCTGATTCTTGTAAATCAGATACTGGATTTGACATCACTGGGCTTTGAGTTAGAATCCTATCTCTGATACTTAAGAGAATAAATGACGTCTTGCTTGGAATGTTGGAACTAGGATTCACGATTTGGCTAAGATTTGGACTAATGACTGATAAACTTCTACGAACAATTTCCTCTGAGCTTCTGTAATATCTAGACACGTTCTTTTGTGAACCAGAAGCTTGCAAGGGAGCTGGGCAAGACATGGATATTATGTACCATTCTTTGTTCCCTGTTATAAATATACAAGAAACTGGAAGAAAGTTCTTCACATGTTTTTAGGTAAGAATTACAAAACAATGGATAAATTCTCAAATGATTTTCCATTGGTAAATAAAAATCAAACTGAAAGGAATGGACTTTAATCCAGGAGGTTCTGAATAATATGTCTAAGATCACATACATGTGTAAAAACATGCAAATATGAATGATCGCTGGTACATTTTAAAGGCATTTTGGACAAACATAGTGTATGTATTTTAGACAATATAAGATGAATTGAAAAGTGGTAGTATTCTCCTTGAAAATTTGCTGAAGTGCTTGGATTAGTCAGTCATGATATAAATTTTCTCTTAGGTAGCCTTTCTATCTAAGAATTCAGAATCTTTGACTTTATTAAACATGATCACCTTAAAGGTAAGAAGTTTTTAGGAAAGCGGCTAATATTTTTTTTTAAATGGATAAACAGGAGTCAGGGAACTGGCAGTCAGGTGGCTATTTAGTATGGGACCAGATGCCCTCTTTTTCCTTCTTCCCATTCACTTCCTTATTTTCTTAGGCATTTGGTCTATTATCTTAAAACAAAACAAAACAAAACAAAAGAAGACAAAACATAAGTACATCATGATGCCTAGTCATAGATGTCTTTTGTGAGAAAGGCCCTGCCATAAAGAATACAACACCATTTTCTATGTGCAGGTGCAGAGGCTTATTGTAATTGGATCTACCTATATAGCATATTAGCAACAAGGAGAAAATGATGCCAGATGCAGTGTCAGCAATTGGTTTTCATTGTAATCACCAGTTAGCAATTTCTTTTAGATTTATTGAGTCATGCTATTATTATTTTATTTATTTATTTATTTTTACTGTACCTCAAGGGTAAGACAGCTTAGGGCCATTTGGTCCATTTGTTTATGATAATTGCTTAATGAGTTCTCTGGTGTTCCTAACACTAGGCAATTTTTAAGTTTCTCATTTTTATAAAGTATTAATAAGAATACTGAAAAAGAAAGGGGTCATAATATTTAAGGCAAGATGAAATTCAAATGGATAGATAAGTAGCTCTGAAAGAAATACTTGCATATCATGAAATAATGCTTCTTCTTAGATTTTCTTCCCAAATGCCCCTCCCCATACACCATTTATTCATCAAAGTATAAACACTTAAAAATAGGTGGGACACTTAGCTAAATTACTCAGGTTATTATGGATTTTTTCCCCACATGTTCTTGGTGGCTATTGCAATGTCTCTTTTGCTGAAAACAGGTTGCAGAAATTATTAGACTAGTTAATTAGCTTGTAATTTATACCGTTCAACATTATTGAGGCTCTTATGATTACTTTTTCATGTTTATGCTTTTATGTTTCTCTTGAGTCTTGTGTTTGAATGTCAAAATTTCTATTCAGCTCTGGTCTTTGTATCAGGAATGCTTGAAAATCCTCTATTTCATTAAATATCCATTTTTTCTCTCTGAAAGAATATGCTCAGTTTTGAAGGGTGGCTATTCTTGGTTGTAATCCTAGCTGTTCTGTTTTTTAGAATATCATATTTCAAGTCCTCTGTTACTTTAATGTGGAAATTCCTAACTCTTGTGTGATCTTGACTGTGCATCCATGCTTTTTGAATTTTTTTTTTCTGGCTGCTTATAATATTTTCTCCTGGACTTGGAAGCTCTGGAATTTGGCTGTAATATTCCTGGTAGTTTTCATTTTGGGATCTCTTTTAGGTGGTAATCAGTGGATTCCTTCAATTTTTATTTTACCTCTGGATCTAAGATGTTGGGGCAGTTTTCTCTTTATAATTTCTTGAAAAAAATATGTCTAGAGTATTTTTTTAATTGTAGCTTTTAGCTAGTCCAATAATTTTTAAATTATCTCTCTTCGATCTATTTTCCAGTTAAATTTTTTTTTCTGATGAGATATTTTATATTTTCTTCCACTTTTTACATTCTTTTGGCTTTGTTTTATTGTTTCTTGATGTTTCATGGAGTCTTTAGTTTCTATTTGTCCAATTCTAATTTTAAGGACTTATTTTCTACAGGGAATTTTTGTACCTCTTTTTCCATTTGGCCAATTCTGCTTCTTAAAGAGTTTTTTTTCTTTTTCTTTTTCTTTTTTTGGCTAGGCAATGGGGTTAAGTGACTTGCCCAGGGTCACACAGCTAGTTAGTGTAATGTAAAGAGTTTTTTCTTCAGTGAATTTTTGTGCCTCTTTTACCATTAAGTAAATCTTCTTTTTTTAGGTTGTTATTTTCTTCAATATTTTCGTGCTTTTTTTTTAAACCAACCTGTTAATTCTTGTTTCGTAATTTTCTTGCATCACTCTCATTTCTTTTTCCAATTTTTCCTCTACTACTCTTTTCTCTTTCTTAAACTCTTCCAGGAACTCTTATTTGGCCTGTGGCCAATAGAATTTTTCTTTGAGGCTTTGCTTTTAGCTACTTTCACATTGTTGACTTCTTTGTTTATAACTTGGTCTTCCCTGCCACTATAGTAACTTTTTATGATCAAGATCTTTGTTTTTTGCTCAGTTTTTCTAGCCTATTTCTTGATTTTGAGCTTTTTGTTAAAGTTGGGCTCTGCTCACATGTGGGTGGGGAAGGCACTGTGCCAAACTTTGGGCTTTTTCATGCTGCCATTTCCAGAGCCAGTTCTCAAAGTCTGCAAATTTTTAGTGCTTGCAAGATGATGTGATTGGGGAGATGTAGTCACTGGTCTGAGCTTTACCCAGGAAGGGCTCTTGCTCCCCTGCAGCCACAAGTGATAGCACTCCTTTTGGCATTGGAACCATGACCAGACCCCTACTCTCCTGCAGCCTCCAGCATTAGTATTCTTCTTGGCCTTGGGACTATGACCAGGGTCCCTGTTCCCCCTTGTGACTGACCACAAGTGCTCCTCTCCACTCTGGAGCTGTGATCCAGAACTACTGATGAGCAATATAGTTGCCAATGAATGCCAGCTGCACCAAGTGCCAGGAAAGGGTCCTCTGTAATCTCATTTTGATCAGTTGTCCCAGTCTGGATTGACAGCTCCCAAAGCTGTTGCTGTGGCTGCTACTATTATATTTACCTCCAAAAGCCATAGCTGGTGGTGTTGCACTGTACTTCAGGCCAGCACCCACCTCAGTGCCACAGACCTCTCCTGCCAACCTCCTAAGTCATCTAAGGCTAGAAAAATACCTTACTTTGACCTCTTTTTGGCTCTTCAGCTCCAAAATTTGATTTGAGGAACTATTTTAAAGTTGTTTGAAGGGAAATGTTGGGAGCATTCAGTTGGGTTGCTTCCTGTTCTGTATCATCTTAGCTCTGCCTCTGCCTCAGTTTCTTCAATTAATAACACCTACTTGCCATGGTTGTTGTAAGGACCAGTTGCCTTTCTCTCTCTTTCTTTCCTCCCTTCCTTTATGCATTTTCAGTGGCTGCCCCCCATTCTTAGAATGCTCTGCCTCCTGGCTTCCCATCCTTCCCTGAAAGCTCAGCTCAAATCCTACCTTCTGCAATGCTTTCTCAGGCCCTCTACTACTCCCAACTCTAATGCCTTGTCTCCGAAATTATCTTCCATTTGCATTGCATATATCTAGTATATACAAAGATATTTGCATGTCTCCCCCATTGAAATTCTGTTTCCTTGAGGGCAGGGACTGTGGTTTTGCCTTTCTTTGTATCACTAGCCCTTATCCCAGTATCTGTCACACAGCCAATGCTTAATAAATGCTTATTAACTGTTGACTCAGCATACTCCATTTAATAATAAGAGCCTTACCTGCCAAGAACATTATAATGATATGTTGGGGTAGAAAATGCAATAAAATACAATATACACAATGACTACAACAATGCAAAGGAAAGAACAACTACAAAACCATCAAAAGTGAATGTTTCAAAATTTTGAACAATAAGTATGACTCCCAAAAGAGATATGGGAAGATGCCTTCACCCTACTCCTTTGAAGAGGTCTACAGGTGTGTTTCATTGCAAATATTTTTAGATTTGTTTTTGATACATTGATCATTTTTTGCCTATTTTCCTTCTTCCTCTTATTACTGTTTTTCTTTGAAATATTATTTATCATGTGAATGGCTCTTTGAGAGTGGGAAGAAGAAGGAAAACTGAGAAAAATACTGGTGATGTTAAAAGAACAAACTATCAATAAAAATGTATTTAAAAAGAATATGTAATTAAATATTTTGAAATCTAGAAATACCACCTTCTAAATTGATACCAAGGTATTATTTTGAGTCTTAATTGCTGAAGATGTCCAACTATTACAAATGAAAGAGCTCCAATTGACATGATAATTAGGAAGTAGGGTATTGTGCAAAAAGAAAAGGACCCAGGAGTCAAGAGGTCTGGGTTCTATTCCTGTGTTTAGAGACAGTCCTCTGTCATGGGGGGGAGTTCTTCCTAGGACCACTCAGGGTCCCCTGTTGATCCTTGTCTTCTATGACTGGACTCACAGTGCCATTCTTCCCTAGCACAGGTGGAGCTATTTTTAGGTTAAGTCCTTGTCTGGGTACCCCATTTATCTTTACAGGAAGACCCGCCAGAAATGTGAGGGAAAACAATATCTCAGTGTACTCAGATGCCGAGAATACCATGTAAGCCATGGGAATTAGTTCAGTGCAATGTTTTATTGGCAAGCAATGGGGAGAGAAGAAAAGAGAAAGAAAGGGACCCCATATAGAACTCAGACATATATGTACATATACACAGGTTATAACTTGTGATGTGTACAGGAGAGCACAGAGACATGGATACATCGACCTAGAAAGGTGTGTCACAAGGTGCTTTTCTGAGAGTAGGATACTTATACCCTGATTTTAATGGCTACCTGGAGCTGGCTGTTTTTCATATCAAGGTTTAGGGCACACAGAGGATTTGGGGGATCCACAAGTACAGGGAGAAAAACAAGCCAATTATTAGAAAAATATTTTGGATACATAGCTGCACTAGCCTTAAAAAATATTATTGCTGAGGGCAGCTAGGTGGCACAGTGGATAAAGCACCGGCCCTGAAGTCAGGAGGACCTGAGTTCCAATCTGGACTGAGACACATAACACTCACTAGCTGTGTGACTCTGGGCAAGTCACTTAACCCCAATTTCCTAAAAAAAAATATTATTGGCAGTATTTTTCCATGAATAGATTCTATAAGCTACAACCTTCCATAAAGAGCGACTGTCACGGTGACCTTAAGACCAACAGGCCTAAACTTATGATGTCCTGAATCCATCTCTGAGTAGCAGTGTGGTCATGAGTAAGTCATAACATCTTAGGATCTCAATTTCTTCCTGTATAAAATTGAGAATAATAATTCCTGCTTATGTTAGAGAGCTGTTGTGAGAATCAAATGAGACAACAGATGCAAAAGCATTGGGAAAACAATAAAGCTTTATACACATATAAGATATTATTTACATTAACATAAATAACATCCTAAATTTCTATTTTTTAAAATCTCCTTTGGAGAATATGCAGAGGAGGGTGACCACAAGAGTGCAAGGCTCCAAGATCATGCTATAAAAGGACTAGTTATGGGAACCAGGAATGTTTAGTCTGGAGAAGAGATTTAGGATGACAGGTTAACCATCTTCAAATACTTGAAGAGTTATTGCTTGGAAGAGGGATTAGATTTGTTATGCTTTTCCCCAGAGGGCAGAGCTCTGAACAGAGGATTGAAGATATAAAGAAAAAGATTGAAGCTAAAGGTAAAAACAAAACAAAACAAAATAAAAACTTTCCAAATAATGCCATCCAAAAATGGAAAGGGTTTGTCTCAGGAGGTAGTGTGTCATCTCACTGGAAGTTTTCAAAAGAGGGCTGAATGAGACTATTTGTTATGTTGTAGAGAAGATTCTCATTCAGGTACAGGTTGCACCTGATGAGCTCTGAGGTTCTATGTTTCTATGATTTTGTATTTAACCCAATGAATTATTAAAAGTTATCATTATTTTAGGAGTTCTGATGTTCTAACGAATACATTTCCATGTCCTATGTTTCTAACTACACCTGTATTATCACTATCCATAAATTTAACATGAGTTTTTGAGGCAGGATATTTACTTTTTATTCAGTTGTTCTCATAGTATCCTCCATCCAGTCCAATTGCCTCACTTTACAGAGAAGGAAACTGAGGTTCAGAGAGATTAGGTGATTAATTCAAGGTCACACATGTGCTAAATGTTGCAGATGGGATTTGAACAAGGGCACTATGACTTTCCACTGTGTCATTCTTTCCACTAACAATCTTTCCACCCTTTGCTTTTGGGACTTGTAAGTTTCCTTCCTCAAAACAAATATAAATTGTGGAATGAAACATCACAACCAACTCACTGAAATGCATTAGTGTCTACTGTGAGGGATCACTCTTTTTCTCTAGTACCTTTCTGCTATACAGACTCTGCATCATTATTAAACCTATCTCCTAAGAATCTTTTGTTCATCTGTAGCCCTTTCTGTAGTGAGGATGGGATGCCCCATGGAGTATGACTTATCAATGACTACATACTTCCTTTGCAAATATCCTTCTCTTTCAGTGTTATCATGACCCATCTACTTCATCTGCAGAGGTGGAGCAAATCTATATTGATCTATGTCCTGTTTCATTAAGCTGCTGTCTGACTTGTTTTTAAGCTGTTGATGTGTTCTTATCCTAGAGAATCTCAGACTCTATCATGAAAGAAGAGCACCATGCTGTTTCATAAGTGTTCCAGATGTTATCTAAAATGACCTATATCTTTACATTTTTTGATCACTTCACATTCTAAGGAATTTCTTTTGGCAATTGCACAGTGATAGAGAGGAAAATAGATAAGCAAGCAACCGCTAAATGAATCCCTAGCCAAACTTTTTTCTAATATGGTAATTTTATGAAGTTAGTGTTGAAAAAGATAATATCCTCAAGACCAGATATATGGACATTTCTATGCTGGTTAGTGGTAGTATTTTAAGCAGAAACTTACTTGCATGCAGATGCACCCTAGGTACAGCTCTTCAGTTGTCCCCAGAAACATCCCATTCAATGGACATCTATGCTTTTGGGAATATCTATCTCCCTTTGAGGTTCTGCTGATGTTCTACTTCTTGCTACACAAGGCATTTTCTTAACCCTCCAGCTGTTACTGTTCTCTTGTCTCCACCCTTGCTGAAATTACTTACCTATTTATTTGAGTACGTGTTTTATTCCTCTTTCCCTGCCACATGAAAACTGAAATGTCTTTATATACTCAGTGCATAGAACAGTGCTTGGTACATAGTAGGCATCTAATAAATGCTTATTGAAATTATTGAAATTGAAAAAGGAACAAAAATCATCAGTGAGAGTTATTTTCCAAAGTATAAAGTTAAAAGGGGCAGGAGATGTATGGTACACTAATAAAGAATACCGAGAAGGAGAAATTGGATAGGTAGAAGAGAACCAGGAGAGTTCAGTGTCATGGAAGTCAAGGGAAGAGAAGAATTCAGGAGGAAGAGAAGGGAAGGCAAAAGTAGCAAAAGCTACAGAGATATTAAAAAAGGATTAAAGATAGGAAAAGGCCATAGCATATGATAGTCAATACTGCTAGAGATTTCTGAGAAAAAAAAGTTTTAGTAGAGCAGGCAGATCAAAAGCTAAATTGCAAGAGACTGAGAAGTGAGCTGGTGGGTTGGTGGTGAGGGAGTGGAAGCAAGGAGTAGAGATAATTTTTAAAACAATAAATGTGTCTCCATCATACCTATCAAATTGGCGAACAAGACAAAACAGGAAAATGATAAATGTTGGAGAAAATGTGGGAAAATTGGAACATTAATGCATTGTTGGTGGAGTTGTAAATTGATCCAACCATTTTGGAGAGCAATTTGGAACTATGCCCAAAGGGCTACAAAAGTGTATATAGCCTTTGACCCAGCAATAGCGCTTCTAGGGCTGTATCCCAAAGAGATCATAAAAAAGAAAAAGGACCAACATGCACAAAAATATTTATAGCAGCTCTATATATGGTGGCAAAGAATTGGAAATTGAAGGGGTGCCCATTAATTGGGGAATGGCTGGACAAGTTGTGGTATACGAATGTAATGGAATACTATTCTGTTATAAGAAATGATGAGCAAGCAGATTTCAGAAAAACCTGGAAGGATTTATATGGACTGATGCTGAGTGAAATGAGCAGAACCAGGAGAATGTTGTACACAGTAACAGCCATGTCGTGCAATGACTAACTTTGATAGACTTAGCTCTTCTCAGCAATGCAAGGATCTATAACATCTTCAAAAGTCTCATGATGGAAAATGCTATCCGCATCCAGAGAAAGAACTATGGAGTTTGAATGCAGATGGAAGCATACTATTTGCTCTTTTTTTCCTTGTTTTATTTTGTTTCTTCTTTCTTGTGGTTCTTCCTATTGGTTCTAATTCTTTTTTACAAATGACTAATGTGAAAATATGCTTCACAGGAATGTATATGTAGAGCCTATATCAGATTGCATGCTGTTTTAGGGAGGGAAGTTGGGAGAGAAGAGGAGAAAATTTAAAACTCAAAAGCTTATGGAAGTGAATGTTGAAAACTAAGAATAAATTAATAAAAACAAAAGAAAAAATGTCACACTGAAAGGAGGAAGAGACATAGGATAATGGTTTGAGGAGATGGCAGAATCTTCTTCCTTATTCTGTATTTCAAAACTCTTAAATCTTCACTAATTATGTTCATCTTGGTTTTTATCTCTGAGAAAGAAGCTGTTCCTCTCTTTGTTAGGAAAATCATCTCAACCTATGTATTTTATCCCATATCTTTCAATCTCCTCTAGGAGTTTATCCTATTGAATTATGTTTATTTCTCTGTCTCTCTTCCATCATCAATCTCTTTATGAGTCTTCCTCCACTGGGTTATATGGAAAAGAAAGGAAGAGAAGAGAAGAGAAAATAAAGAAGAGAGGAGAATAGAATAAAAATAGAATAGAAAGGCAAAATGGAATGCAATAGTGAGTTATGTGAAAAGACATTTTTTATTGGCTTGAAAGAACTATGAATTGATGCTTTCAGTAAAATCTTAGAAACATCTGCATAAATAGATTAATAAAACAGGGTAGATTTATATACATGTATAAACTTGTCTACGATAGAGTTTCTAGGACACGTGACAATAAAACCTGAAATAAGTATAAAACCACACCTTGTTTCACAAAGTCTGCAAATGGGAATACAATATGGTAGAATCTAAACTTTGACTTAAAACTAAACTTAAAGTGTTTATAACCAATGTAGATGGGCTAAACCAAGGAATACAAGGGAATGCACAATAGTGTATATTCTGCTAAGGAAGTTGTCTAAGTTTTATAGAAGTCCCTATGACTTATAAATTAGGTCAATTACCTTGCTTCTTTTGCAGAAAGGACCATGGACCTTATAATAAACTTCTCCTGTGAATAAAACCATCTACATTAAAAAAAATTAAGCTGAGATATATGTTTCTAGAGACTATTTGTGTTCTACATATATTTGTCTCCTATGTGTATCAATAATATATTTAATTGTCCACTCAATCTAATTGACTAAGAAAAAATAACAAAACCCTAAATAACGAATGCATGCTTTTGGTTATAAGGTATAACCAACCCTCTCTTTTGGAGGTTAATAAATGAAGTGCCCTCGAAAATTTTCAAATTTGTGGAAAATGAACATGAGTTTCCCTATTTTATTCTTTACTTCTACCTCTAACAATAACTCTCTGTCTCCTCAATACAGAGGAGTAAAATAGTTAATGTAGTCGCAAAAAAAAGATTTTTTGAAACTTCCAGGGGATATGTAAGTGTGGGTTACTGTTATTATTACTAGCTCACCATTGGTATCACAAAGGGGGTAACAGAAGTAATGGTACCTAAGCTACTAGTGCTTCCGCCGAATTTGTGCTTTTTGAGTTGGCCGCCATACATTGTCTCTAGATTGCGTAAATATCTTGAAATATCTGAAATACCTTGGCTTTTATATGAAACATGCAGTTTCATAGAAAATTCAGTTTTCTGTCTTTATAGTTTTTCTCATGCCAGTATCATTTATGTATCTATTCATTATTTATTTAGGGCATCCAGAAAATTGCAGAAGATGAGCCAGCCTAGCCTGTTTTATGCTCAACAACAAATTCCTTCAAGCTTGGTCCTAACATAGCCTCCCTAGAAAAATAAAAAGTTCCTTATATTTTCCCTTCCTTTATCTGTGACACTCTATCACTTATATTAAATGGTTGCCCTTAGAAGCGTACTCTAGAAAAACTCAATTGAGGGGGACATATTTTAAGCAATCCTGTTATTGTATCCATAAATACTAACAGCCCTGATCTCTGTTCTGAGCTGAAGTTCCCAATCACCAATTGGCTGGGCGTCTGCATCTAGACACAGAAGGCGTCTCAAACTCAACCCATCCAAAACATCTCATTATTTTTTCCTTCCTAAATCTTTCTGTTCTGTAAATGTTCTTATTTCTATTCAGGGTACTACCATACATCTAGTTACGTAGGTATTTCACCTGATCCTCAACTCTTTATTCTCCCTGACTCCCCATAGGCAAGATATAGTCAATTCTACCTTCACAACACCTCTCAGATCCATTCCCTTCTCTTTACTCATGTGCTCACCAACCAACTTTAAACCCTAATCATTTCTCATCTGGATGGTTGCAATAGCTTTCTAACAGGCTCCCTGTTTCCAATCTCTTCCTTGTTAGCACTTATCACAGAAGCTGGCACATGGTAAGCACTTAATGTACGTTTGCTGATTTGACTTCTTTGATCCATTCTCCACACAACTGTTAAAATGTCTTCATAAATTACAGGAGCAGTAATGCAACTTCCTTGATTGAAAATGTTCAGTAAGTCATTATTGTTGTTACTTTCAGTCATATCTAACTCTTTGTGATACCATTTTAGGATTTTTAGAAAGACACTGGAGTGGCTTTCCATTTCCTTCTCCAGCTCATTTTAGAGACAGGGGAACTGGGTTAAGGGACTTATCCAGGGTCACATAGCTAGTAAGTGCCTGAGGCCATATTTGAAACTTACTAAGACAAGTCTTTCTGACTCCAGGCCTCGCCCACTATCCACTGTGCCGCCTAGTTGTCCCAAGTCATAATTGTACCTAAAATAAAATGTAAATTTCTCAGCTTGGTATTTAATGCCCTTCACATTGTGGCTCCAGCTTATCTTTTTAGACTTCTTTTACATACATTCCTGTCACATACTCTCAACCATGGCTATATTGTGAAAAAATAAACCTATTTTCCCCCAAACTTCAGAGGCGTGGTGGAGTCAGCTTGAACCAGGTCACAAGAGCCAATGGTTAAATTTTCAGTATGAGTTTTTATACACCAGAAATTAGCAAATGCCATACCATCAAGGCTGGATTTATTTTTTTTTTCTTCATTGCCTAGGCTTAAGAAAATGATGGAGAAAAAGTTAATAATATAAACTAAACTTAAAACTTTTTTTTGAAGTTTTTTGAGAGTCAGATGTTAAATAGTTACCAGCACAACTTTGAAAAATCTATATAGCCTTTCTAACTTCCCTGCCTTGGTCTGGGCTATACTGTAGGCTTAGAATGCACTGCCCACCCTGAATTTTAAAGAATCAACAGGTTCTGCTTCCTACAGAAAATCTTTTACTTATTCCATTGATTGTTAGCTTTCTTTCCTTCTTCAAAATATGTTGCACTTATTTTTCTGTTTAAATATTGAGCCCTCCCCTCAAAGTAGATGTAAGATCCTTGAGGGTGAGAACTATTTTTTTTTTGGTTTGTTTTGTCTAAATCCCCAACATCCAGCACACTGAAAGCACTTAAGAAAGGCTTATTGAATTGAAAAGTCTTATGAATGATATTTCACCTCATTGGGCTTATTTCTTTTCAATTGTAGAGTACTTTTTCCACTTCTTCTAAATTCATAACTACTCCTGTAATGAATGTAGGGATAGTTGATGATCTCTTTTAAGACAAAAGTTTTCAGGATTAGTGTGATTTACAATTAAGGATATCTCCAACATGTCCTTGCCTCAAAACTTTATCTTCTTTTGAGAGACAACACCATAATTGTGGGTAGGAATGGAGTTCCATTCTTGTGATCACTCCTCTCCCCCGCCCCTCCCCCCCATGATTCTTCAATGAGACTTACCAAAAAGCCACCATTTGTGAAGGAGCTCTCTATCAAGAAACTGATCTATTTAGTTGTGAGAAATAGACAATCTACTAGGAATTAATGAATGGAGTGAGTTCAGAGATTTTCAAAATTCATGGAAAGTAAAGGATGGGTATGTTTTCTTCTGTGTGATTCTATTTAAGGGTTACTGTCCACTGCTATCCAAACAGGTTTGGAGTTTGTTACCTATCTCCCCCAAACCCTGCCTCCACCACAGACACACATAGTTTCCATGACACCATGGCAAGTTGTAGGTAACTTCCAAGGAAAGGCACGTGGAGAATCATTAGCATGGTGGTGGGGTAGGGGAGGGGTGATATGGAGCAGGAGAGGCTTCTTGCAGAAGGTAAGATTTGTGATGAATCTTGAAGAAAGCCAGGGAGATGAGGTGGGAGTCCATTCCAGGCTAGCGGGAGAGCCAATGAAAAAGCATGGAAAGGAATTGTGTTCTGTGCCAGGAACAGTATGGAAGCCATTGTTGTTGGATCATAGATTAGACAGATGAGAATAAAATACGAGAAAACTGGAAAAGTAGGAAAGGGTTAGATTGTATGGATCATTTTATATTTGATCCAGGAGGCAACACAGTATCACTGTAGTTTATTAAGTGGGAGAAGAGAAACTGACCTGCACTTCAGGAAGATCTCTTTGCCTGTGGGAGATAAAATGGAGTGGGTAGAGACGTGAGGCAGAGAGACCAACTAGAAGTAATCTGGGGGTGAGGTGGTGAGAGCCTTTCTCAGGAAAGCAGCTGTGACAGAGGAGAGAACAGGACTGATATGAGAGATATTGTAAAGACAGAAACAATAAGATCTGTGAATAGATTCAATACGTGGGATGAATCAGAGTGAAGCATTGAGAATGACTGCTAGGTTGTAAGCCTGAGTGACTTGGAAGCTGGTCATGTTCTCAGAAGTGAAAAGTAAGTTAGGAAGTGTGGAGGGTTTAAAGGCGCTGGATATTATAAATTCAATTTCACATCTGTTGAGTTCAAAATGTTAACAGAACATCCAGTTCATATTCTAATTCCAGTTCAGTCATCTTCATGTCTAATAGGCAGTTGGAGATGTGAGACTAGAGATCAGAAGAGAAGTTAGGGATGAAAAAATAGATTTGAGAAACATTGGCATAGCAATTATAATTGAATCCATGGGAGCTGAAGGGATCACCAAGTGAAGCATCATAGAGGAAGAAAAGAAGGCCCAGGGTAGCATTTTAGTTAGTGGACCCACAGTCAGTGGGCATGACCTCTAAAGGAGATGGGATAGGTAGAAAGAAAACTAGGAAAGAGAGTTGTCACAAAAAAAAAAAACAATAAAGGAGAAAGCATAAAAGGAGAGAGTGATTTACAGTGTCAAAATCTACTGAAAGATCAAGAAGCATGAGAATTGAGAAAAGGCTCATAGTCATCCAAAACCTCCCATATCATTTCTCACAGGGCTGATATCTAGCAACACCTTTCTCATTTGTACTTAACTGAAGTTTTGTAGAGGCAGATAGTGCAGAACTTGAAAACTTATCCTTATTGAATGCCATATTATTAAATTTAGCTAATCATTCTAGCTTTCTGAGAAATATTTGAGACCTCAAAGTTATCCAACATGTTTATTATCCCTCCTATTTTTGTGTCATTTGTAAACTTGGTAAGCATTTCATCTATGCTTTCATCCAAGTTATTGCTAAAAATGCTGAAAATTGTAGGGTATGCATACTGACTAAATTTGAGCAAACTTAACCTCTCAGTGCCCCCAATCATCATTCTGCATTGGTGGAAGGAGTTTCCTCATTGTGAATTCAATACACCAAAGAAATCCCTATCTCCAGTGATATATCTCCAATATCTTCAGACCAGACTATCTCCCCTCAAAATGCCAGAGATAATGATGTTGATAATGATGAGTCACTCGGTCTTAATGTTTATGTAATTTCTATTCTAGCAACCAGTTTCTGCTTCTTGCTGAGAATTAGGTCCAGAATAGCAGTTGTTCATCACTTCCGCTGCCTTTTGAAGACTGGAATGTTTATTAAGAGAAGTAAGTAATTAGTTAACTGTTCTGCTTTAGCAGAAAAAGACTTTGACAGATGTTGATGTTACTTAAGAACTCCATCACTACTATAACCAGACTCCCAACTCTACCATGATAAAGATATGAATCTCTGAGTCAGATCACATGGCCACCAAAATCCTACTTATTGTGTCAAATGTTTTCAGAGTTTGATGCTAAATGTTTGGACAGTTTTGATGCATTATAAGGTAGTCACCACTCACACTCTAAAAACTCATTTAAAAAAATGGCACTAACAGAATGAAAAGTAAACCTGTATGGCCAAAGTGCTATTTACCCCTATGAGGTTAAATTTCTATGATCCTATGATCCTTACTATTCCCTACTCCACACTGTGGCCATGTTTCCTCTTCACCCATCTTGAAATCCTGATTATTCTACCGAATTCTGCTTCATGTCTTTTCTCACTCATAAAGCACCCAAACCAAGTTCCATTCTCAAAGACTCCATTTCTGCCATTGATATCTCTATTATTTTAGTCTTTCAGGCTAGACACCCTGAGGCCATCACTAAAACTTTTAAAAATCTATTCAACATCACTTCTCTGCCTCTAAGTTTCATTCCCCGCCCCCCACCGAAATTTCTTTTGGTTTTGCCATTCTATTTTTTTCTGTCAGCACTTTAACTGGTGCCTCTGTTACCTCACACCTGGATTTCTGCAACAGCCTCTTATCTGGTCCCGACTCTAGTCTCTCTCCATTCCATATTATCCCACTAACTTATAACGGACTAGCATGCCTAAAACTCACCAGCACCATGATGACATCCACTTGCCTATCATTTACATCTTCTACATTTTTCATGGGCCACCTGAAATTCTTTTGTGGGCTGCAGGCCATACTGATTATTGTGCGGGCCTGATTTATTCCAATATTTCCCTATTACAAATAACTCATTATTTCAATAATTTAGGTGCTCCTTCCTACACAGTAAACTTTAGTAGCTCCCTATTCCCCCAGAATAAATAATAATCTTGTTTTTTGCTCAAAGTCCTTTATGACATGCCTTCCCCCACATTTCCAGCTGTCTTATTCTTTATTTCCCACCATATACTCCTTGAACTAGCAGCATTGATCTCCTTGCTATTCCACAAATAACACACTTTATTTCTTGGCTCTGGACCTTTTCTCTGGCTGTCCTCCATACCTGGAATGCTCTCTATCCTCATCTCCACCTCTTAGTATTCCTGGCTTTCTTCAAGTTTCAATTAAAATTCTAATATTCTATAGGAAGTTTTCCCAATCCCTCTTAATTCTAGTGTTTTCCCTCCATTAGTCTATCTATCCTACATATAGCTTATTTGTGCACACTTTGTGTTTTTTTTTTGTTGTTGTTTTTGCTTGTTGTCTCCTCCATTAGATTGTGAGCTCTTTGAGGGCAAGGATTGTCTTCAGCCTGTCTTTGTATCCAGAGTATTTAGCACAAGGCCTGGCATGTAGTAGGAGCTTAATGTTTATTGACTGGACTCACTGTCTTCCAGGCATAGTAACTCTTTAAGACCAGTTATTGAGAATTGCAAGGGTTGAAATTCGCATTGGCATGCTGACAAAATAACTCCTTGAAATGGTTATGTAATAATAACATGCATACAATAAGTGATATAAAGTAAATTTTCTAATAAATATATGATCGAAAATAAGGTGGCCTAGTTATGTAGCTGGGGCAGGAATAAGAGGCAGAATGTCTGAGTGCTACACTTGAATATAAAAACACTCAAGAAAAAATCTCTAGAGACTTGAGTGGCTCCTCTAAGAATTATGGGAAAACATAAACAACAATTATACAGGATGAGAAGGCAAAGATGGGGGACAATCTGAACCACTGGACAGAGTAGTCATAGCTAGGAGATCATAGATTAGAATGTAAGTATAACATATAGAAAGAGGTTCTCTGTCTTAAGAGTTACTTGGGTTTCAACTCCCTGTTAACCAGCTTTGTTCTGTACTTTCTGGTCTAGTAGACATTCTCTTTGACATTGAAATCAGAAATGAAATAAGAGTTTGGTAGTTCTGTCCTCTGTTTCTCATTTATTATAGTTGTTCCATTTCAAACAGCAGTTCTTTAATCCTCCTAATTTTCCCAAGACAACTTAAAAAACCCCCAACAACTTTCAAATCCCTTTTGTTATTCTTAACATCACTACCACAGTGCTTTTAACTTTATATTCCCAATGTTATGCTTATATGATCATACCACTCATATCCATCCTTTATCATGTGCCCTTGCTTTCATATTGTGTACATGACATTTTAAGTGTAAGACAGTTATCTAGATAGCTCCTTTTATTTTCTTTATAAGAATTATTTGTATTTGAATCATTTGAGTTTAATTTTTGTGAGCATTCTGGTCCTCTTAGGTGAACTTCTCCTATATGACCTTTGGTAATGAAATAATAGGATTCTTTCAATGGACCTTTTGAATCTGAGCTCTCTAAGTCTAGGGAATGTTTCAAATCTTGCTGGATTTTCCTCTCCTGATCTTTCATGAGCTCTAATGTCTCATTTATTATACTTCAGCATCCAGTTAGTTCCTCCTAGCTGGTCAGAATAGTAACCTCCCTCATCATGTCCTCTGCCTTAAAGGCTAGTCAGGAATTTCTTAGCTCCTCTGCCCTGGGCAGAAAAAAAATCTCTTTCAGATGTCTGAATAACTGAAGTCTTCCATCTTTACTATACCATGGATCTGTGGCTGGTTTGTTGTAAGATTGTGATTAAGAGGCATCATTGTATGCTGGAAAGATCACTGTATCTCAAGTCAAGAAAGGTCTGAGTTTAGAATGCTGCCCATAACATTTACCTGCTACCTGATCATGGGACCATTTAAGTCCTTTGATCCTGTTTCATTTTCTGTAAAAATAGGTAAGATAATGCTTGTAGTTACATATGTCACAAGATTCTTATGTGGATCAAATGAGATGATATATGCAAAATATGATATAAATGTAAGCTATACTTCACAAACTCCTAATCTACTTTCTCCTTCTGTCAAAGTTCTCTGTCGTGTATAACACCACCTCTTTTTTTTTCTCCTATCTGTCTTTACCCAAATACTTTCTACCAAATTTCTCCTCTCACATTCCTGGATTTTCTTATATGTGACTATATTTTCTTAATATAATTTGTTACTCTATGCTTCCCTTTTATCTATGTCATTCTTATCTATGGAAGCATGCCCTTTCATAGTCATTTTCCAGTCATGAGTCCCACACTACCAAGTTTCAGTGATAAATACAGGGTTAAATAATTTATTGCTTCCTGACTTATGATTTTAGCCTAAGCTTATTTCCCCCCCAATTGCTTGAATATCCTGCAAACCCAACACTCAGAGTATGGAATTATAGTGGGATAGTAGTGACTATTTACTGCCTATATATATAAACATAGACAGTTTGTGGGAGGAGACAGAGCCCAGCCCTGGCACTAAGTTCCAATTTAGGAATTAAGGCTGGAAAAATGGATAAAACACTGGTGATAAAGAAATATTATAGATCCAGGGATGATCAAGACACAAAGCTAGTAGAAAAGAAAAAAACTTCACATCATTTGTGTGTAAAGCCTCAAAAAAATTACGTTTGCTATAAACTTTACTAGATGTGATTATATAAATGAAATAAGAGCTCTAAAAGAAAGAATGGGAAAGAAAATAAGGGAGAATTCTAAAGGACGGAAAAGAAAATTAAACAGCTTAATACAGAAGGCAGAAAGCCCTCCTCAAGTAACAGACTATGAAAATTAGCTTGGAATAGAAATCAATTAATAGATGCTAAAAGAGAAGTGAAAAAACTGAACATATATCAGAAAATATAAGTAAGTTATCTTCCACCAAAACCAATTGTTTTGGAAAATAAGTCAAGAGATTATCTAAGAATCACTGGAATACCTAAAAAAACCTCTGCCCCCCCCAAGAAAAAAAAGATTAGAGACAAAAGACTTCTGGGAAAACTAGAAAACAATCTAAAATTTTTTAGATTTAGCAAGCTGGGCATAACAGAAATTTGTGGTTACATACATAATTTTTTCCCCGTTCTGCTTTATATTTGTAGAAGTTTCTGTGTACTTTCATTAAATTCATAATAAAAAGGGAGTGGCAGATGAAAAGGGATGAAGCAGAAAGGCTTTGATATGCATTGGTGAAGAAGTCCCCCAGATGATAAAATCACAGATCCATTCAAGTTTCTATAGTTAGTGTAAATAAGTATCTCTTGTTTATGGTGTTTTCCCAACTAGATCATAACTTTCTTGAAGACAGGGTCCATGTCGTATTCTTCTTCTTATGCCTCACAGTATTTATGCAATAAATCATTGCTGATTTCTCTGGGGGAAAAGCATTTGACGATTTGAAATGATATCAGCTTTCTGTTTCTGAGATGAAGAATAGACATCACTGAGCTTAGGCAAGTGTTTCATGTCAAGATGTCAAAGTTTTGCATCAATGATCTATTTCAGACACTCAACTTAGTGAAATCTTTTGTTTTACTTCACATTAACAGGTTCCTGAGTATTGTAATGGAAGAGAGGACAGGACATTTGGGTTCTGGGCTGAGCATTGTTGTATAACCATGACTATCTATATTGGCTAACCTCTCTAGGCCTTCATTTCCTTGTAAGGAAGTGGTTTGACTAAATTGCTTAGGTTTCTTTCATTGCTAAAATTCTATGATTTGAAAGCAACTAAAGTGGATAGAATGCTTTTAAAGTTTTTTACCCTTGTATAAGAGACTCTATCAAACAATGTTCAAGAAAAATAATTTATATATTTGCGATAACAATAAAAATTGAAGAAAAGAAGGGATACTCCCAGTTTCTACCTGACCATTCTTGACACAGACTATTGCTTTAATAACTTCTTAGATTCTCTCAGGCCTTTAGGATAAGGTCCTGTGTGGCATCCTAAATGGAAGGGAAGAATACTGAAGAATAGACAGAGCTAAACTGCTTCAGACTAGAAGACTTCATCTCTTCCAGAACAACGATGCTATATGTGACAAGGCAACACCTAAATGCTTTAGATCAAGAGATAACAGACTGATGAGAGGGTGATTGCATACCTGTTTATGTCCCTTGATTTGCCAATGGCAATGGGAAGTGGGGGGAGGGAGTAAGAGAGAATGATTCCAACTTGACTTCCCTGCATGATCCATGTCTCTTTGCCTGGGGCAGAGCAGGTTAATAAGGCCAAGGAGGAGGAGAAGGGGTGGGAGAAGGAATGGGTAATAACTGGCAAGGGACTTCATACCATCAATCTGGGGGGTAGGGAGGAGGAGGAGAGAGCTGAGGACCAAGGGTGTTCCCTTCTGCTCCTGCCTATGTGGCAAGTAGCAGAAGTTTTGAAAGGTGCTGCAAGGAGGAGCACTGGCTGGTTTTTGGGGTGATTTGGTACCCCACCCTCTACATTTGAGGGAAAACCCCTTGGCAAGAGGGGGTAGACAGAATTGGGAGGGGAAAGAAAGAGGGAGAGAAAAGAAAAGTCATTCTCCTGCTCCTCCTCCTTCTGTACTTCCTCACTTCTCTCCTGACTTTCCACTGGTGCAGAGGAGGCAGCATATTCCTCCAGCGAGGGGCCTGCAGTTGGGGACCTGCTCGCCCTGATTCATCTTGCCGCTGCCTTCCCTGACCATTGGGAACGCTTCTGATGGCACCAACTCCTGGCAGCGCCCTGAGGAGCATCCTCTGTAGGCATCTTCTCTTCTCTCTCCTGGTAAGAGTCGAGGGATTAGCGAGGATACTCAAGCGTATTAGCAGCCTCTTCCTGTCTCTGAACTGCTGGCCCCCGAGGGTGTGAAGGCAGGAGGAGGGGAATGATGGACTGCAGGGATTAGTGTGGGGAGCTCGCTTCCTTTGAACCCTAACAAAGGGGAAAGGAGGAAGGCGGAACGCCCAACTAAACAGCTTAGGAGACATCCCGCTCTAGGGGAATTCCCTGCTCCCCTAGTAGCAGACTTATTTTTTTCTCCAGAGAAAAGTGAGTGCAACACAATCCTTCCGTAGGCACGCGACCAAATAGCGTGAGCTGGTGTCAAAGTGTAAAGCTATTTGGAAAGAAGGAGTTTGGGGTTGGGAGAAGCTGCTTTGGCTGCTGATCACCTAAGGAATCCTGGGGACAGATAAGTCCGCAGCCCCGGAAAGTGCAGAAAAGGGCAGCTGAGGCTCCACTACTAAGAACAGGGGTACCTAACCTTCTTTGTATCATGGACTTTGGCAGTCTGGTGAAGCCTGTGGGCCTCTTCTTAGAATAATGTTTTAAATGCATAAAATACTTAGGATTACGAAGGAAACCACTTATATTTATTATTTAAAAAGTTATGAGTATAATTTTTTAAAAGTTTATGAACTCCAAGTTAAGAACCCCTAACCTAGAAAAAGGAAGGTGAAAATCTAGGAAGAAAACCAGTTCTCTAGGTCCAATCTAGGGATTTCTCATGAGAGCTTTGTGGAAAAAAAAAAGAAAAAGAAAAGAAAAGAGAAGAGAAAAGAAAAGAAAAAAAGAAAAAGAAAAGTGGAAGATGGGAAAGTTGGGAGGGATGTGGGGGAGGATCTTGTCAAATTGACCCTGCTTTACTGGGCCTGTATATGTATTTTTTTTAAAGATGCTACATCTCTCTTCCATTATATTCAATTCCCTCCTTTATTCAAGGCTATTAGGTCAACCAGCCCTAAAATACATTTTTATGGGGTTGGGCTTCACTAATCCACCAAAGAAGCATAAGACATGCAGGATGGATGTGCTAGGTAAAGGTCTCCTTACAAATGCATTCATTTTACCCTTGTTAGTCGTTCTCTTGACCCACTCTGGCTCTAATGATAGCCTAAAAGTGATTTCTAAAGAGGAATATGACCACTTGGGTGATGTCAGGAACAACGACAAGTGTTGGAGAATTCTTTTCCAGGAGCTCTACATTGTTATCTCTTTATTCTATTTCCATATCCCTTTTATTTCCCACTCCACTATCACCAATACCCTATAGGGATGCAAGAAGCCTTATCTATGATACACCTGTTTCACTTCCTGACACCTGTTCCCTCCCTTTACATTTCTTGGCCCCTGCTTAAACTTGTAGGCATCAATAGTGCACACTGGTTCTATCTGTAATGTTCTATAGGTGTGAGTGGGCAGAAAGAAAGGAGTAAAAGAGTGGGAGTTAATACAACACACATCTGTGCCCACATATGGATATATAAAATGAATAGGACTTAGCTGATTTTCTAAGAATCAAGATCAGGATGATATTACTATGTACACATGGCACCTAAGAATCAAGATCAGGATGACATTACTATGTACACACAATAGTATTTAGACCACTATTTATTAGAATGTTTTCTTAAAAGCACAGGACTAAATTAACCCTAAGAAGTCATTTTAGACCATTCATTGACTTGAGGAAAGAAGACTTAAAACAGTCAAACAGATGAGACTATTTCCTGTGTCTAAAGCTATCCATGATGAGAGGAGTGCCAAATATGGCTTTTTTCCCCTTTCGTTCCTGGTTTGGGTAGTTTCAGCTTCACTTGAGGGTTTTCACAAAACTTCAAAGTGGTTTAATCTGTTCATGAGGTTTTATTCTCTCTTACTAACCAAAAAGAAAAAAGTCATTGCTGCAAATGAAGAATTATGAGAAATATGACATGTTATTCCGTGGGCATTCCAACTTTGCTAGGAACTTTTCTATTTGACAAATTGCAAAGTGATCCTTGCAGAATAGCTAACTCTCTCTCTCTCTCTCTCTCTCTCTCTCTCATGCGCATGCATGTACACACACATGTGGGTGTGTGTATATATACCCATATGGAGTAGACCCCAAAGGAAACAACTAGAACTACGTAATAAGTTGAAAGATATGAGGCCCCTGAATTTTATGCTGACTTTCAGTAGTAGCTGTATGAAATAACAAAATAACCCTTCACTTCTTGAATTCTTTTGATTGCTTATCCACTCCTCAGTTTGGAGTCAGGGCAAGAATAGAACTCCTTTTTTGACAACCTCCAGTGAAATAAATTAAGTACTTATGCTATGCTAGAAATTAGAATGAAATATGTGATTATTTTAATAAATTATTTGACCATAAAGATGAGGAACTGAGGAATTAAGAAATGAGTATTTTTATTTATATGAATTTATTAATTTTATATTATTTTGATTTTCACATTTTATTTCAACTTTAATATTACATATTAATATATGAATCTATATGAATGATTAAAAGTTGAATTTTGGTTTCATGAGGCTAATGTTCTCCTTCCTTTTAATTCAAAATCTCTAAAGTCATTTTTCTGAGTCTTTCAAGGGAATTGTTCAAGGTTCATTCTTAAAGATTCAAACTTTGATTGTAGTAAGAAACAAACATTTCTTATGACATGCCAGTAACATGCAAAATGCTAGGATGATATGTAATTCCCCTTAAAGCATTTTTTTTTCTTTGTAGGTTCTGTGTTTCTTTTGTGATGCTTGTAAGAAAGTCGTTCTTAAAGTCCCCTCTCATCTTCAGGCTGACACATTTGTAGGCAGAGGTGAGAAAAAATGTTGTAAGACTTTCAAAGTTGTAATTTTCTACATTTTGCTTAAGGCTTTTCTAAGAGCTGGGATGAAAGCCAGGTAGTAACTGCCCTATTTAAAATTTGGCCTTTAATGATGAGCAGACAACCTAGTTTGTTGTAGTGGTTAGGGATATCTGAAATCCCAGAGTATGCTTTCTTTCTTTTCATTCAAGAGAAATGAGGGAACACACAACAGATTTAAAATGACTGAAGTTCATTTCTTCAGAACTGGTGAAGCTAAATCTCTTCCATATTAATTTAATTCAATTCAGGTCAGCAAATCTTTTAAAAAACTTTCTATATGCAATTCACTAAGGTTGGCTTCAGGTGTACAAAGAAGAAGTGAAACACTGTGCCTTCCCTCAAGGAGCTAAACTGCTTCTGAAGTTCCCAAGTCATGGTTCTCTAAATCACTAGCTATTGATAGGAAATACCAAGATTCCAAGCTAGCATGTGAGCTATTTTTCTCATAACAATAACCATTATCACTACTGGTTTATGAGGTAGATGTACCTCACACTTTGTAGCTAAGAGTCATAAGGAGCATACATTTATAGTGGGAAGGGACCTTAGAAATCATCTTGTCCAACCCTTTCAAATTATAGATGAGGAAACAGGCACAGAGAGGTTAAACAGTTTACCCAAGGTCATGGAAGAGATAACAGCAGATCCATGATTTAAACCCAGGTCCTCTGACTCCAAATCTAGCTCACTCTCTACTATGATAGTTCATCTAGGTTTCTCACTGATCTTTACTCTTTATTCAGAAATATGCCCCTGAATACAGGGTGTCCCAAAAGTCTTAGTTTCATCTTAAATTTTAAAAGCTATAGGACCTTGGGCAAATTATTTTAACACTTCTGGTCCTCAGTTTCTTCATTATAAAATGAGTAGGTTAAATTAAATACTTTTCAGAATCCCTTTAGGTTCTAAGCCTTATGAGTCCATATAAGGAAAAGGAATTCTGAAAATATTCCTATAAGGGTTGGCCCTGCTGCCCAGAGAATTGACCTTACCTCAACATAAGAAGAATCTTCTGAGCATTTTTATAGTGGTGTCCACATTTGCCTGCACTCCCTCCAAATAAGCACATTGTTACATAACTTTAATTATTTTAATGATAAAAATATTTTATTTTAGTTACCTGTATATATAGCTAGGTGGTATGCTAGGAGGTATACAATGACCTCAATTGAAGACTATTATGAAGAAGTTTTCAGTCTTTTTAAAAGAATGCATTGCAGATTTCTTAATGCTACTACAGACAGCATTTATCATATTATTAAGGAAATACATATAATTTACTTTTGCTTGATCAACTTTTCCTCATTTTTTCAACCAGACTTTCCAATCTACTTGCTATATAGTTGTAAAACTACAAAAAAATACCTAAAACAAACTTTTAATAATACTACATAATGGACTGACTTCATTTGAGTTTTGCAGTGGAGAGAGAGCTGGATCTACAGTCAACAGATTTGAGCTGTTCAGATCCTGACTGTGATTTCCTAGCCTGGATGATCTTGGGCAAGGTTCAGCTTCTCTGGGCCTCAATGTCTTCATTGTAAAATGAGGAAATTGTACTAGAAAAGCTCTGAGGTTCCTTCCCATTCTAAATCTATGAGTCTATGATATATAGATTTTATGTAGATTTATATAGACATAATACAGATTTTAAGATCCAAAGGGCAAATGGTATGAACACATATAAACTCCCATATTGTCACAAGAAAAATGAAATTGTGCAAATATGAATTCTGTTTGAAAAAAAGTGGACATTGGTACTCTCTTATGAGGACTTAGCATTTTGTCTTTAGACATGGAGCTATATTTTTACTTGTTATATGGGGAGAAAATTGTCCTATTGAAAGCATAAAGTTTATGACTATTTTAAGAATGTCTTACATATGAAAGGCTGAAATACAAGTGAACATCTAAAAGAAATTTTGCTTGAAAAAGAAGAAACATGCAAGTTAATGAATGTAGTCAAAAAATATGAAGGAAAAAAAAATTGCACGCCCTATTGGGAGACAGGTGATTTTGTCTTTCTAAGTCCAGTACCTCACACTGTATTTTGCTCATGGTGGGAAGAAATTAATGACTGCTTTTTTGATTGGCTCCAGCATCTCCTAATCCTGTTTTTTTTAAAATCCAGTATTTTTATAAATAGATCTTTAGATAGTATCAAATGACTTAATACCAATGATAGAAGAATGTGATCTGGCAAGTTAGAAGCTGATTCTAAAGTCAGAAGTAAAATTCTATTTTTTTCTGTGTTCACATTCATTTCCATTGGTCAAAACAAAACAAAATTCTGGTGTTTGGAAGGAAAAGACTGTTAAATCTTTGTTCACGGTATATTTTCAATAATATAACCAAAGTGAATTAAATATAGTAGGTTTAATTATTACAAAATTATGACACAAAATCAATGTAAGACTCTCTAAGCTTTGCTGGCATCAGCCTAGTTATTATCACTGTCTCTCTCACTCTTGAGATTGCTCTGTATAACCTTTGCATTTACCCACTTGTGTAACTTGTATATTCCTCTAGTAGAATAAAAATTTCTTATTGGCTGGACCTTCTTTTTTTTTCCCTTAGTATTCTTGACTTGTAGCACAGTGTCTTGCAGCTAGTAGGCATTTAATAAATGTTTGTGGAATGGAATTGAATTAGTTTGAAAAAGAGACACTCATAATTCAAATATAGTTAAGTTCATTCCTACCCTTATCATGCTGTAACAAGCAGCTGTCATTCCTGTAAAACATGTTCTCTTTTTGTTTGCATCTTTCAAATCCCTATCGAATTTCTCCCATGCAGTTAATCTAGAGGAGTGTCTTAAATCTGCTGACCTCATCCATTCAAGTGATCCTGACTTCAGAATTCTGGAAGATGGTTCAGTGTATACAACAAAAAACGTTGAGTTGTCTTCTGAGGAAACAACCTTTGCTATTTTGCTCTCAGACTCTCAGAAACAGGAAGAAAAAAAGATAGAGATTGTACTGTTAGCCGCAGAAAAGAAGGTACAATGGATAAAAACTTGAAGTATTTTTGTGTATTGTTTTGTCTATTTAAAACAAACATCCTCCAAGCTGTTGTTAGATACAAGTTCAATATGAACATTTTGATTTACGAAAAAAAATAATTAAATAGCTACAGCATAAAATGAAAAGGATTTACAATCAAGTTTTTCTAAGTAGCAGGCCTAGTTCATTTTAAGTACAATAATTCATACATATACATATATATTCTATTTGTACACATATGCACACATACATACAGTCTTTTAAGGTGTACAAAATGCTTTCTTCAGATTCCTAGGAGGGTGATACTGTGAGGATTATTACTTCTATTTTACAGATATAGAAATTGTGGCTCCAAGAAATAATGTAACTTAGCTATGATCACACAGTTAGTGAATACATGAGCCAAGATTTGAACTCAGGTCTCCTGACTTCAAGTTTGTGCTCTCTTGGCTACATCACATTTTCTGATTTAATTTATAAGAATTCGGATTATACATTTTCCAGAACACATTTATGTGTGTATACACATATGTGTGTAAAGGAAAGTGTTCCTATAGTAAAAGCTTTGGCATATGTATGTGTATGTTCATGCAGGGAATCCCAAAAATCCTAGAGTAGTTTTAAGCCATTAAAGCTTTTAAGACCCCTTGCATATGTACACATACACACACATGTTAGTGCTTAGTATTATATCACTTCAAATTGTAGTATTTTTGATCGTCTCTCAATGAATCATTTGGTTTGCGGATTTCCCACGGCTGTCCAAAATCTCTTTTATGACTGACCAATAAGTTTGATTCATCAAGAGTAGGGGTGACCCAGGGTGAGGTTGGGGCTGGACATGGAAACTAGGAAGGTACAGAAGAAGGAAGTAAGAAAGAGCTGAAAGTATTGATCTGAACATTTCTCTGTATTTGTGTGCATATATGCATGTCACTAAATATGTATCTTTCTCTTCTCAAATCAAGAACATACTATGTTTGCTTTATGCCATATGATGACTTTCTTAATTTCACTTTACGTTCATAACTGTAAAATTTTGATCTATGTGTTTATGATCTATGATATCTTTTTTTGGCCTTCTACCATATTCAGATACCTATGAAAAGACATACAAAAGACAGAGCTCTTAAGAGAACCAAAAGAAGATGGGCTCCAATTCCATGTTCAATAATGGAAAACTCATTAGGTCCATTTCCACAACAAATTCAACAGGTAAGGGCACTTAAAATTTTATATTACCCTAAAGAAGTCTTCTGTTAAACCACATACTTCATTTCCGGCTGAATCACACAATATGATACATCTGGATGTATTATAGTAAAAGAAATAAGAAAAGGCATTATCTATGAGTTGATAAATGAATGGAAAAGCATTTATTAAGCACTTAGTACATGCCAAACATTGTGCTATTAACTGCGGGATACAAATATTTTTTAAAAAATTAAGACAGTCTCTTCTCTCAAGGAGCTTATATTCTAATTGAAGGAGAAAACATATTAAAGAAAATTCATCCTGTAGGTTGGATAGGAAGGCCTGGAAGCCCTAAAGGTGCAGCGGTGGGATGAGTGGTAAGGTCCAAGAGTCCTGAGGTTACACCAGCAGGTTAGATGGCAGTGCCCCAGAGTCTGGAGTATGTAGAGTCTGGGAGATGATAAGGCCTGGAGGATGTTAGAAGGCAGTGGCAGAGTAGATTATAAGGTGATCTTGGGTGATTGTAAAGTAGCCTGGTAATTTTTCATCTTAGCATAAGGACTAGAATTGGTGAGATAAACTCAAAAAGATGAATGATTTAAGAAGTGAGTAAAGACATAGATAGCTTGGTGCATGGCAGGCAATTCTCTCTGGACCTTGAAAAACTAGAAAGCACTGTGAGGTAGTGGAAGGAAACAATGAACTCGGAGTCAGGTATTATGGGCTCGATGTGGGCTGTAGCCCCCTTATATGTAACCTTGGGCAAAATACTGTGACATGAGTTTCCTGACATGTAAAATAAGGTGGGGGAGGTGAACAAGAGCATATCTACAGAAATCTTCTTGGAGCTCTAAGTTTCTATGATTCTGTGTGTCTTAATTATGCACACAAACGAGCAGTTGGGAAAGAGTTGGAACTGGGTCAGAGAACATACACAGCAAAGAAAGGAGAGTGGTCAGAAACAGCACTAAATTCTAAGACATTTGGACATATAGCTTTGTATTATGACCCTTGCCTTATACAATCTTTTTTTTTTTTTAAACTTTCTAGATCCAGTCTGATTCTGCACAAAACTACACCATCTATTATTCGATAAGTGGACCTGGAGTAGATAAGGAGCCCTTCAATTTATTCTACATTGAGAGAGACACAGGGGATATCTTTTGTACACGTGCTGTAGATCGTGAGACATATGACAGCTTTCTGGTAGAATCCTGAATTGGTTATACTGAATTATTTTCTGTTTTAGTGCTTTAGTACTTAAGATTTAGAAATAGTAACATTTAAAGACCTTCATTTTTACTATTATATTATATTTTACTATAAGTCAAATATTTATTTTACTCTTTTAAATATATTTAGTGGGAAAATATCAAACTTCTCTCATTATTATAAATGGAGAAGAGAGGGGAGCAAGCATTTTCCTGTTTCACAATCATTATTTAAACACTAATTAACTACTTTGAGCCTACACCAGTATCGATTTTGAAACACATTCAAAAACTTGCTTTCTAATAGGGAAAAAGTCCTTGGAAATATTTCCAAAAGACAAATTAAGCAGAATAATTTCTTTTTTTTTTGTTCATTTTGAGTAATGAATTTCTAGTAATAGTCATAACATTTTTTAAATAAATTTGATATTTAAATCACTTCATATAAAAAGAAGAGAGTAGAAGATATGCTTTAATAACAATATCTGATCTACCAACATCACATGGTTTTTCTGAGGATGGAATGAGAAATATGCACAAAATTCCATAAGCTTCATAAAGTCACATCCTGCACCAAGAAAACACCAAACCACATACTACCCTGCTACACTTTGCTTGCTATGCTTCTCCCATTTTTATATCTAGGGTGATAGAAAGCACAGGAGAAACATAAGTAATTTGAATTGGGTTTGAATATTTACCTATATATGTATGTATACATGTATAAGCATATGATCTAAAGTTGTTGAAGGACCATGTTTTGTCTGCTAGGAAAGATAATCTCAAAATATAAAATAATTTAAATGATTTTAAATAATTCTACAAAATAAATATCATATGCCTGCTGTTATTAAATTCTATTAAACGTTTTAACTATTAAGCTCCCCCAATTAGTGTGTCCTTGCAAGAAGAGATCCATGGGACTAGTAAAAATACTAGTGAATGTTTTCCTTGTAAATGTGTGTGACATTGTGGAATGTGGTTGACTTTGGCAAGTGGCAGAACAGAGTCATAGATTTGAGATATGATTATCTGTTTAAGAAAGTAGATGGTGATAGGATTTGGATTTTGGACTACCACTTAAAACATAGGAATGATGAGTTTGGCCAGGGATAGAGTGTACCTAATAAGGGTTGATTTGAAAAAATTAATTTGCTAGACTTTTGAAAAAATAACTCAAAGGAGATTTAAATAAAAAAGGAAGGAGAAAACTGTCTGCAAGGTATATCTAGAAAATAGCTACAATGTGGGAAGAAGGGAAGATGCTTAGTATGACTAAAGAAAAAAAGAGTCGGTAATAAAATGCATAGTTCAAACATCGAAATACAAATGCATGTAATATTTTTAAAAAGGAAGGTGAACCAGAGAGCTCAATTAAAATGCCTAATGACATGAGTCACCCATAACTTGACTATGGTAAGTCTTACTCAAAAGGATGAAAGGAAGTAGTAGCAGAATAGCAGTACATATTAGGAAGGTATAATCATGTGACACAATTAGTGGAGGGCACTGGGATCAAGATCAATGAAAGAAGAAACTAGAAATATTGTCCTGTAGGAAAACTACAGATTACCTGAACAGAAAGACCACATATGAATATATATGGATATACGAAACACATCACAAGCTTGGCGCAGAGACATGGTGTAGTAATGATGGAGAACTTCTGTTATCTGGACATCTGCTGTTCCTCTCTCTGCCAAAGGAACAACAGCTAATAATTTATTAGCTTGTCATAGTAATAATTTCATCCTTCAAAAGATGGATGAAACCACTAAGAAAATTGCTAGTTGAGACCTGCTTGTGCCCAAAAATAAATCTATGGCTACTGAGATACAAATTTTAAACTTGGAGGGATATGTTTATTATATTTCAGAATTTGTGATAGAGAGGAAAGCCAGACATCGACTGACCTAGATTTTAGAGAACAGATTTGAATGTCATTTTAAAAAGCTTTTATTAAATTCCTATTATGTACTATGGATACAGAGAAAAGTAAAAACCTTCCTTGTCCTTAAGGAGGTCACAATCAAATCAGGGTGGTGGTGGAAAATATAGATATAGATATAGACAGGACTTTGGAGGTGATCTCACAGTGAAGTTACTAGCATTAAAAAGCATTGGGAAATGTTTCTTGCAGCAGGTGGGATTTTAGGTGAGATTAGAGATGGAGATGATTAGTGAGAGGATTTTGGTAGCGTGGACCAACAGTGAAAATGCATGGGGTCAGGAGTTGAGTGTTTTGTGAGAACAGTAAACAGGCTTGGGTTCCATCAAAGGATAGGTAGGATCTTTTGACTTAAAATTTTGTGGAAGAAGGAAGCTCAGAAGGGGTGGAAAGCCCTCATAAATGAAATTCAGAAGACATAGAGATAAGGAGGAAAAAGGAGGAGTCATCTAAAGAGAACAATGTGGATGCATCTTGGTTACCGTATTAATCTTGGGTTCTATATATTTTGTGTTATCATATCAGGCTTAAAAGAAATTGTTGCTTTCTTAATTCTCATTCACTGTATTTGACAATATACATAGCTTATATTATGTTAAGGAGTTTCTGGGGGCTCTTCTCTATATTGTAGATAACTGGTTATGCAACAACACCAGATGGTTACTCAACAGATCTGCCACTCCCACTTCTGATCAAAGTTGAAGATGACAATGATAATGCCCCATGTTTTGAAGATATGATTACTTTTAATGTGATAGAAAATTGCAGAGTGGGTAAGTGCAAAATTATAATCAAAACACCATAATGAGTATTAAATTTAACATATATTAACAGTATTTTTAAATTTTATCTTTTTTCACCATTACATTTTGTGCTGGTGGTTTTGGGGGTAATTTTAATTAAAACATGTTTGTAATTTAGAATTGCTGCAATAATACTATGAATTTCTTAAAAGCTAATGTTCAAGATTAAACCATGTCTAAATTTAAATGATAGTAATAGAGAACAATTACAATATTTTATTATTATTTTATAACTATATTTGTCAGTTTTATTTGATCAAAATCTCTTAAACTGGAGAGTATTATATTCGTGCTCATTTGACCTTCGTGTACACTCTGACACTCTTGATGTGAAAGACTCACTCAGGCAGCCTTATGTAGAGGAGCTTTTATGTAGTCTAAGAAATGGAAAGGAGAATTTTCCTATAGAGAAAAGTGGATACAGTATTGAGATAAATTCATAAAATGTATGAATGATTCAAAAAACTAATTTGTTTTCTTTTCATCTCTTCCTAGTTGTTTATAAATTCTTTAAAGGCAAGAATGGTCAGTTTAAAAATTAGTGAAAAATGAAATTTTTAATTTCTTTAAGTTGTCTTTTGAAAATATTTCTTAGGACTTTTCCCCCCATAGACAAATACTTTGAAAATAGTAGGAATGCAGTAAATGTGAGTTAATACTGAATGAATGAAGCGCCAGTCACAGTATCCAGACACAGGCATGGTAATTTGCCTCCTTCGCTTGTTCAATAAATATTTATTGAATGCAAATCTGTGTAGATCAGAACTAGTTGAATGACAATTGAATGTTCCCTTTTTTAGCTAGGAAAAAGATACAAAAAGAGATGTGGGCTAAGTATATTTTCAAACATTGCCCATGTTCAATAGACTCACTGGTATTTAATAGCAACTTTGCAATATTTTTCCTAGTTATATTTATTATAACTAATCGGTATATACCTCCACAAAAGCCCTGCTCTAATGTCTCATGGTATAGATGTGATCCCTCAATCCTGAAGGATTGGTCAGAAAAATTCAAGCTTTGGTTGATTCTACCAAGCTAAAAAGGCTTTAAATATGGTCCATATAGTGGATTGTGTCTGCTTTCTAAGAATCACCCTAGGTAGTGGCTAAAGTGTTGGATTTAGAGACAGGAAGTCCTAAATTCATTTTCCACCTCTGACACTAACAGTATTACTATGGGCAAATCACAAAACTCTCTGAGCTTCAGTTTCTGAATAATAATAGCTATGGTACCTACCTCACAGGACTTTTCTTAGGGTTTAAATGAAACTCAGATAGACATTAGCTTAAGAAGGCCAAGGTCTCCCACTGCATCCTGGGCCATCTTCAGTAGTCCTGATCTATATCTGGCCACTGGACCTAGATGGCTCTGGAGGAAAAAGTAAGGCTGGTAACTTTGCACAGTACTCCCTTACTCAAATCCCATTCAATTGCAAGTCATGTTATCATCTTCCTGATGTCATAGTCCTCTTTGAGAATGAAAGACAAACCACAATATAAAGTGCTCTGTAAATTCTAAAGTGCTATTAAAATGTCTGCTATCATTATGACCAAAAAATTGAGGAAGTAATCACAACCCTACCTAAAACCTTCATCTCGTCTTGTTTAGACTATGATAATGGCCTCCTAACTGCATCTATGTATCCATTCTCTGCCTTCTTCACTCCATTCTCCACACAGGTCTTGAATTTATATTGTAATAGTTCAAGTTTGGCCATGTTATTCTCATGCTGAAAAACCTTCAACTACTCTCTATTGCTTCTTGAATCAAATAGAAACTGCTCTTTAGGGCATTTAAAATCCCTCACAATATGTCTGCAACTAATATTTGAGGTTGCTGTTGTAATGGACTCTATGTCCCATGAAAACCCACCTCCAGGCCCCTGTACAACCTGTCATTCTGTCATTCCTTCCTGGATTCCTCTCTCACTTCACCTCTACCTCTTGCTGCATTTCACTACTTTCACATCCTATAAGGTCTTTCCTGATTCCTTATGATATATTTTTACATTTAATTGCAATAGCTATGTTTCCATTTCTTTCTTCAAGTAAAATGGAAACTCCTTGACCACAGGGACTGCTTTTATTTCTTTCTTATTAAACCAAGGCATATAATCTGTACCTAATAAATGCTTGTTGAATTGAATTGGTTTTTCCTGGGTCCTCTTTTCTTTTTGCTTTATACTATTTTACTTGGTGATCTTATCAAATCCCATGCTGGAGTTAATTGTCATCTCCATGTATATCATTCCCAGGTCTATATATCTAGGCCTAATCTCTCCTTTGAGCTCTACTCTTATATTACCAACTGAGTATTTTGAACTTATAGGCATTCAACATGTCCAAAACAGAATTTGTTCATCTTTCATCAAACAACTTCCATCTTCTGAACTTTCCTATTATTGTTGAGGGCACCACCATCCTTAAGTTTCACATTAAACTACCCACTCTTACTCATCCTACATATTGAATACCTTGCCCAAACTTGCCATTTCTACCTTAATAGCAAATCCTATGTATGTCTCCTCTCTGGTCACTCAAATATCACATTGGTTGACTAAATTTGAATTACTGTAATAGTCTTCCAATTGTTTTCCCTACCTCAAGTCTTTCACCGCTCCTTGCCTCAAATTCCCCACTCAGATCTTTTCTCCTTAACACTTCCCCAGTTCATTATCCATTCAGCTGTCAAAGTATTTTTTTCTAAAGCACAGGCTAAAGTATGTCATTTACCTACTCACTAAACTCCAGTGGTTTCTTTTTGCCTCCAGAACCCAATATAAAGTTTGGCATCTTCACTACTTGGACCCTTTCTACCTTCTCAGTCTTCTTATACTTTTTCCTGTTCTATATACATGATGACCCAGCTACACTTAATGTTTCTCACACACCATACTCCATTTCCTTGCCTCTGTACTAGCTGTCTCTTATGCCTGAAATGCTCTGCCTACTTATCTCTACCTTTTAGTTTCTTTGGCCTTCTTCAGTACTTAGTTCATATTCTGCCTTCTGCAGGAAGACTTTCTTGGTGCTTTCACCTCTGCATTTACCTACCCTCTTTATTGTATATATCTTGTGTGTACTGAATTATTTGCTTGGTCTCCCCTATTTGACTGTAAGTTCTTTGAGGGTAGAGACTATTTTTTGCCCTTTTTTGTATCCCCAGCATTTAGTACAGTAAGTGATCAATAAATGCTTATTATTAACTGACTATATACACATATACATATGTACACAATACACACATGTATGTATACACATACATATCCATATATGCATATATGGATATGTATATATACACACATATACCCATATATACATATGAATACATATCACATACAATGTATATTACATGTATGTATAGCATATGTATACACATATATTCTTGCTATAAATAAAACCAGAATACCAAATGAAATTGTAACCAAATTAAAGGACTACTCATAGGTCCTCCTTGGAGTTGCGGTTAAAGGAGTTACGTGAGTTGGTTTCATTGAGCATTCAGAGACAACAAGAAAAGTCGTTTCATGGGATGCTTAATCATCTCAAGCTCAGTGCTCATGTTGACTGTAAGCAAGGTGGTATATGTCAGCCTATGTTGCAGAAAATAAAGTAGATATATTCTATGAATTTCTATGAAAAACTCAACAAGATCTTCTAGACAAATTAACTTATACCATAATAGTTGTTGGCTTAAATGCAAAGGAGGGATCATGGTTAACAATATGTAGCAAAAATATGATCCCAAGGTGGAAGGCTTTTGAGTAGCCCCAAACCTGTATGTCAGGATTACTTTATTTAAAAATTTAGTTGGAAGGCATTGGGTATGATAAGCACCAAAAAATATAATCAGCAGCAAAAGTCAGATTAATTTCATGTTGATACAATAGAAAGAATTTGCAAAAATCTAGGTATCATTCCAGAATCAGCTGTCTGTTTGCTGTTAGACCACCAACATTTTAGAGTAGAAGTAAAAACCAGCATTAAGTTTGAAAAAAAAAACAAACCCAGAACTTCTGTGTAAATTATATCAGCTCCATTTTGACATATATAAATATACTATTGATCAAAAATGGGAAATGGATTAAAGATAAGATAGTCATCCTGGTTATCACCATTTCTTTGAAGAAGTTAACTAATATAAAAAAGCACCATAATGAATAGGCCAAGATTACTCAGAAGCCACCCCAGCCAGCATTCATTTATTCCTCTTACAAAATAAAGACATATGGAAGCAAGAGAAAGCACCAAATTAAAGTACAAGCTCATTTGCAGAACATTATGGAAGATTTGTGAAAACTTACTAATACAAAACAGCAAAAAACTATGGAGAGAGAAAAGAAAATTTAGCATGAGACACAATTAAATTGAATCTTCCCAAGAGCACTTTTAGTATAAACTGGTAGAAAATAAATTTATTTAAAATAAAACAAGTTTCAAAGCAATTTACTGTGATTTATTATAATTTATGATGACAGCAGAATAATCACATGTAGACTTTAACACATAGGAAACCAATGTACAATATAAAAGGAAGTAGGCATGAAAAAGATAGGAAGAACAATTAGACAGTTTAAAATATGCATAAAAGAAGCCTATATGGGAAGCCAGAGTTTTGAAAACAGATTTAAACCTTCATAAAGAAAGGAAGACAACAAGAATGGAAAAAAAAGTACGGGCAATACTGTTACTTCCAAAATGATAATCAAATAGACATCATTAATGATCGATCCATGTGCCTACTTTCTCACTACCATAAAATATTTTAGACTACATGTTCCTGGTATCTTGGTTATCTCTGATTATACACACACACACATAAATGTATACATGTAAGTATACATATGTGTGTATGTATGTATACATGTGTATATATGAAAGGAATGAGCAAGATTTTATCTATCAGTTTCTATTGCAGACCACATCTTCAAAATAACACAATTGACTAAAAGATGACTAGAATAGAGGATCTGATTGTAGAATCAAAGATTTGGGGTTGGAGGGACTTCAGTATTTATTTTTGTTGGTTATTAAACAAGAATTTGATTTAGTAGAACAAAAAGGCATCCTAAATTTTCCCTTACTAGAACATGTATCCTATGTATGTGTTAAAATTGGTTGTTTCTTTGAGAAATGTAAACAAAAGAGAGTTTTGTTCAATAATTCTCTGTTAGTATCAAGTGAGGCATAAAACTGTGAGCTACATAGTCACCAAAAGTGTTAATCACAATCAGGAAGGACATTTTGAACAGCTTTTAAACAAGAGATGATGATGTCTTCCAGATGCTCCTATTTTTGGCTGAAATTGCATGGATTGTGCCATGACCCACGATACTTACTATAGAATACGCTAGATGAGATCCATAGCAACTCCAAAGATTTGATCATTCAGAGAGGAAAAACAAAGTAGAAAAACGAAATGGAAATTGCCTAGGTTATGGAGTGTATTTAGTAGGCAATCTTTTGAGGCAATCAGATGACAGAGTACTTGGAATAAGGAGATTTGATTTTAAAACTTACTTCAGACACTTACTTGCTGTGTGACTCTGGGCAAATAAGTCATTTAAGTTTTCTTTTCCATAAAATGGCATTAATAGTAAAGACTTCTTCTCAAGGTCTTTGTGAGGATAAAATGAGATACTCTTTGAAACTTTATGAAACTTAAAGCATTTATATAAATGCTGGCTTTTATTATTATTACCATTATTGTTATCTTTGTTATTATTAGATCCTGTACTTTTCAATGGTAATTGAATAGTTGATTTAAGACTGGTCTAGACACCTAAAAAAAGTCAGAGATGAAAAGAATGTAGAGTGATCCTCTTTGTATGTTAGCACCCAACTCAAATAGCCACTAACTTTTCTTAGGGGGTTATACAATTTTTTAAAATGTTAACTGGTATAAGAACAGCATTAATTTATGTCAGTAGCAAAAATACAGATGTTATGCTATAGGCATCATTGACACAAGACACCAATCTGTGGAGCAACTTTGGATGCTCGTGGACTACTTGAGACTATACTTAAAAAAGTAAATGACATTTATATAATACTTAAAGGTTTGCAATTTGGCTTATGTACATCATCTCATTTGATCCTCATAACAACCTTATGAATTCAATATTATTGCCTCCATTTTAAAGATGAATAACCTGAAATTGAGGCTGTAAGTTAAATTCTCATGATCACACAACTAATAATTGACAGAGGCAGGATTTGAACCCAAGTTCTCCTAAGTACAGGTTCGATCTGTTCTTTTCTCATTACACTACTTTACTCCCAGTTATGCTATGAAATTAAGGAACAGAATATAAATGGCTTTGAGGTCTGCAATATTTATATATAATGGCAAATTCTAAATTGCAAAATTTAATAAAGCAACCTCTATAGGAATACAATTTTCTTATATATCGTGCAGGGCAAACATAAGTTACAAAAAATCAGAGAAGTCACCAGTGAGCAAGTTGTGGTTACCATGGACCCAAAAGGTAGAAAATATTTTAAAGGTACAAATGATTTTTGAATACTGTAAATATTTTAAAATGCTAATGTATAATATAATAATAAGTATGTTAACAAACAAAAATATTTTTGCATTTTGTCATCATACAAGAATCTCAAGATTCTTAAAAGATAAAATGTATGAGTATGGGCATAATAATTCTCTTTCAAAAGAACATATATTACAAAAAAGACAAAATTGAAGACCACAAATATAGCCATTTACAAGGGAAATGTGGTTAGTAATCTCATAAAACATACATTTTCAAGAATGATTTATTTTTACAAATGGTGCATCAAATAAATAGTAATTTTCAAAGTATAGTTTTGAGATAGTCCATGAGTATCCAAAGATGGTCCACACATTGGTGTTTTATGTCAGTGATGCTTATAACATAATAACATCAACATTTTTGCTACTGAAACAAATTAATACAGTTCTTATCTCAACTTTAAAAAAAAGAACAAGTATGATTTTCATTGGTGCTCCACCAAAAAATAAAATTCCTTATCTTAATTCTAGTCATTCCTTTCTTCTGCATAGTGATGACCTGTCAGAGTGCATTGTCTGGCCAAAGGTCAAGAAACTGGGAAAAAATAAGAACCACTCTTTAAAAAAAATATGCTTTATTTATTTATTTTGATATTCATTTAAAATTTTTTTCAGTCCCAAACTCTCTCTCTCCTTCCATCCTCACTCCCATGTATTTAGAAGGCAAGCAGTCTGATATCAATTATACATACGAAGTCATGCAAAACTCATTTCCATATTAGCCATGTGAGGACAAAAAAACCAAGAAAAATAAAGTGAAAAAAGTATACTTCAATTTGTACTCAGAGTTAATCAATTTTCTCTCTGAAGACGGATAAGAAGCACTCTTACAAATGAATAAGAAACATGTAGATTAAGTAGGATACAGACAGCATTAATTTAGAAAGCCATCTAACTGAAGTTCATTTTAAGACTATGTAGAGAACCTAAAAACTTTCAGAATATGATCACATGACCCTCAACCATCCTGTAAAAACATTCTTCTTTTCCTGGCCTTTTGGAAAGAATTATCTATAACCACATCTCTATCAAAAAATATTAAATTTCATCACTCATTCAATTGTTCAAGAGAATTTGATTTATCCCTACAGGTACGTCAGTAGGACAAGTGGTGGCCACGGACAGGGATGAGCCTGATACACTACATACTCGTCTGAAATATACCATTTTGAAGCAGATTCCAGAAAACCCAAAACATTTTGCAATCCATCCAGATACGGGTGTGATCACTACCATATTGACACCTGACAGAGAAGTAAATTATTTTCCAGTTTCCTGAGCAATGCTATCTATATATAATGAGCAATAACACAACTGGGATGGCTATCTGACTTCTGTGAGCCTCTGCTTTTGGAGTAACTGAATTTGTTTGCTAGGAAGTTTGTTGCCTGCTCTCTGAAGTCCTTTTTGTATACTTCTAGAGTGTTTGGAAGGATATAGATGACTTGGGAAGGTCACTGTCATAAGCATCATCACCTTTTCTCTCTGATCTCTCCTTTTACCTCTCAGTTTCTCTTTCTGAAATTATAAAATCCATAGTGGAAATCAGTCATTTTCATAAAATTGATATATTCATCTGGGAAAATTGGTGGTTATATGAGTTTAGATTGATCCTCTTAATATATTAATAATTCACTCATAATAATGGGCAAGGAACTTTAAAAAAAAACTTTAAAGAGATATCAAAGGGGAGATGAAAGGTTGTACCAGTATTATACCACTGTTTCTGGAAGATAGGAGATAAACTATACAATCTAAAAAGACAAGTTTTTAGGGGCAGCTAGGTTGTGCAGTGGATAGAACAAACACTTGACACTTATTAGCTGTGTGACCCTGGGCAAGTCACTTAATCCCAATTGCCAGGAAAGGAAGTTTTTGGAATAGCGATGAAACAAAAACATCAGATTCAAAAATAAAAAATCAGAAGATAAAAACCAAGCAGGTTCTATGTTCAAAGTGAAAGGGAAATTTAGGAAAAGGTAAAACTGAAAAAAGTACACTTATTAATGTAAATTTTAGCAAATATGTGTGACAGAAAGTCAAACTGAAATGGTAAATATGATCAAGTTTTCTGCTTTATCTTCTCTTAAAAAGTCAGAAACAGAAAAAAAGTTGGGGGGCAGCTAGGTGGATAGAGCACCGTCCCTGGAGTTAGGAGGACCAGAGTTCAAATCTGGCCTCAGACACATAATACTAGCTGTGTGACTCTGGGCAAGTCACTTAACCCCAATTGCCTCACCAAAAAAAAAAAAGTCAGAATGGGATAGCATTGTTTAATGGAGAAAGTAAAGATAGGAGGCAAAACAAAATGTAAGACATGAAAATACCCAAGCAAAAATCTAAGAAATTTTAAATTAAGTGGAAAAATAAAGGAAATAGCTAAGTTACCTAGCTTCTGCCTATGAAAATGCATAATTGAGACTGAAACAATTCCAAAGAAGTAGGAAACTCCAAAGAAGGAGCAATAAATTGAATGTCACCTAATTTTTTTCAAAAACCACTTAAGATCAGAATGGAGAAGTACTTTCTCATCGCCCTATTTAGCAAGCAGATCAAACCTTTCTCCATGAGAGTTCTGTGTTGACCTAACAAATGGATTTTAAAACATTGCTTTTGAATTTGTTGTTACACTTACATTTGATTAACTTGACCTTCACATTTGTAACACAGTTTAGTGGTACAATGGGTAGAGTGCTAGGCTTGGAGTCAGAAAGGCCTGAATTCAAATTTAGCCTCAGATGCTTACTTAGTTGTGTGACTCTAGGTTAATTACTTAACCTCACAGCCTTAATTTTCTCACCTCTAAAATGGGGTTAACAATAACAGCTATTTCAGTAAGTTGCTGTGAGGATCATATCAGATAATATGGGGAAAAGGCTTTGCAAATCTTAATGTGTTATATTAATGCTAGCTGTTATTATTTGTCCCAAAATGTTGCAATTTTACTTTAGAGGATGTGCATGCTGACTTTGAGGATTTGTCTATTACAGGAATGAGGAACATTGCAGACTCTGATATTTTTTTTCCCCAGGCATGTCCTACATATATATTGCATGTTGAAGCACGAGATATGGCTGGCCAGAGTTTTGGTTTATCAAGTACAGCAACACTGACTATTGACATTAGAGATGAAAATGACAATGCTCCAACTTTCCGAAAAACTTCTGTAAGTTTTGCACTGCACCCCACTCAGAATTTGATAGGTTTGTGAGACCATGAATGAACATTCATTATGGACGACTTCTGTTTAGTGTTGATACTACATATGGTAGCAGAATTTATTTGGGAAAGAAAAATATTTTGACAGAAATATCATGATAATCTGATAGGTCAAAAATATCTAGAATATTGAGAGAATTATGCCTTCCTGTTATCTTTGGAGAAATCTTTAGTTTCACTATAAGGACCTTTCCCTTCTTCTGGAAATAAACTCATGAGGCTCCTGGCAGATGATTAGTAGGTTTGGAATAGTGGAAAGTAAAAGAAATGAGGAATTCTAGAATAGTAACTATGAATCATTTAACTAGTAGACCACTGAGTCGAGTGAATAGTTGGTTGGTTGTTGTCCTTTTTTCTTGAAAAGGACCCAAAATAATATTACTATGTTGGGGTCAAGGTCCAATGTATCCAAATGTGGCTGATCAGACCAATGTGAGCTCAGAAGGCTCTACCAAAGGTTGGGAACAAATAGTCCATATGAATAAGGGTGAATATAGATAAAGGGGAAAGACAGACTAAAAGAAAAGGAAGGAACCAAGAAAATAGAAGTCATATTAAGGGCACATAGCAAGTTTAGTGGGAATGAGCTAGTGAGAAAGGGGAAAGGATAGGAGGTAGTGTTCAGGAAGTGGAATTTCTCAGTTCAGTTCTACTCATAAATCCCAACCCTAGCTAGATTAAAAAAAAAAAGATGATTTATTGAACTTATGTAAGTAATGAAGTAATATAATTTACAACTTTGCTTCAGGAAGTTAAAGGGTGAGATTACTTCCCTTGTCCGACTTACTTTCAGTCCAGGTTTTAATTGAAGAATAGGTTAGTTCAATATTTTTCCCTCAGCTACATACCTGTAGGAGGAGATCTAATAGAACAAACAATAAAAGTGGCATATCTATGTGGTTTCTCTGTGTACGAAGTCCAAGTTCCATTTAAATAGTATATGACATAGGATATACTAATGCTATGGTGTTGAGGGTAAGTGATATTCCTCGCACTTCATGGTGTGAGAAAATAAAAATTACATTTTGTATAAATTTACATGAGATTATAAGCCTGAAGAAATCATAATATCATAGGATTTAAAGACAGAAGGGATCATAGTGGTCACACCCCATTTCACAGGTGGGGTAACTGAGATGAAGGCGCTTGCTTATGGCCACACAATTAGATAATGGCTAAACCAAGACTTTCAGTCAGGTTTGTAGACTTTGAATCCGATGATCTTTCCACTAATAACAGTATTAATCATATTAGCTAATATTTATATGACACTTTATGGTTTATTAAGCACTTTGTATATATTATCTCATTTGATCTATACTGTCTCCAATTCATTACTTACGTCTGCTTTGATAACACATAATTCCTTTGTTATGTGCTCTTTTTCCGTTGTCAAAAATAAGAGAAATATAAATTTATGCTGGTAAGAAAATAACATAATAAAGGTGATTATTGTTATAATCAACCCTCCAGTAATATACCCTAATAAATAATTATTTATTTCCAAGATCATTAATATTTATCGAGTATTCACTATGTATAGGGAGTTGTCCTAAAAGATACAAAGGAGAATTAGATCTCCTCAAGCAACTTATAATTTAATTATGCTCAAGGATAAATAATACAAGTTGCATTTGCTAAGTCTCAAAATATAGGATAGATAATAATTCAAAGGGGAGAGTAATCACCAAGGATTACAAGAAGGTTATACTTTCTTTGTTATCATTTGACTGCAAAATTCCCATTTGTTATATTTTACTTTGAAAATCTGTGAGGATCACAGATTTTGTGCTGGTTTGAAATTCAAATTATATCCTTTGGAATTTTAAAGATAAATTAACACATGAAACATAATTTCTCTATATGTTCCATTTAGAAAATTATTATTTCTTAAAAATTAAATCTTTAAGAGCAAGATTGTAAAATGCATTATTGTGACAAAGCTCATCTCTACTGCATTAACTTAAGATATGACAAATGTAGACCCTAAAATAATAGAATAACAACAAAAAGGAGGCAAGGAAAGAAGGAAAACCCCCATTTGAAAACTAATAGAAAGACCAAAACCAAAAATTCAAGCAAAAAAATAAAAGATCCCTCCCTCCCATAAAATAATTAAATATTGTAGAGTAATATAAAAGGTAAGAGAAATCTCCACAAGGAAAAGGCAAGACTGGGACAAAGACAATGCTGCAGAAACAAAAACAATACTTCTAAAAATAAGGATAGACATATTTTTAAATTTCCAAAGTAGTTTATATTCAGAGAAAGAAATAGATATATTTCACACATGCAGGAGTGGAAATAAGATCACAGAAGGGTGAGTTAAAAAGAAAACCATAAGAATTCACAATGTGGAAAAGGTGTTAAAAGTAGTGTTTTCTCTAGGGTAGAGAGTACCTCAGGCAGAAAAAAATGTAGAAATGAAAGAACAAACAACAGAAAAATATTTTTTTAAAAAAATGATAAAGCTAGAAGATAATTTCAGATTTCTACAAATTAGAAAGCATAGCTAGAAGAGAAAACTTGATGGAACAATCTGAGAATTATTGGTCTCTCTGAAAAAATGCCCACCAAATCTTCAAGGATTGTGAATAACAAATTCTGGTAAATGACATCATAAAAATGCCTTGCATATGTAATAGAAACAAAGGGCAAAGTGTCAATCAATAGAATATATTGAATGCTGACAGAAGAATCCTAGCATCACCTGCACAGATGCCAAATTCTAGAGTCTCAGTATCAAAAAGAATATATATATGTATATATATGTATGTATGTATATAAATATGACATACATGTATATATACACATTCCATTTATATATTGTAAGCATAAAACACATATCTGTACATGTATTTATATAATATGTATAAATATACATAATCCTATAATCCCTTTGGTGTAGAGGAGAGAGAGACAAGAGACAGTGACAAAGAGACAGAGAGACAGAGAGAGAAGAGGGATTAAAATTTAAGTGATCCAAAGTAAGGTTCATTTGGGTTTGTTATGGGGAGAATGATTAGCATAGGCAGTAAGATTGCACAATCGAAAACAAAACATGTATGTGGTAATATAAAACTGCAAAATTTTTCAACAAGAAAATATATTCTTTAAAATATGGTAAGTTAACATTACCTTGGGATTACTCATTGTTACCAGTTAAAGTTAGTCATTTTATTTTTAATTTCCATATTAGCCATGTTGCAAAAGAAAACACAAACATAATGAAATAATAAATACAAAATTTCAAAAAGTATGCTTCAATCTACATTCAGAGTTCATCAGTTCTCTTTCTTTGGAGGTGAACAGTATTTTTCATCATGAACCATTTGAAATTGTCTTGATCAGAATAGCCAAGTGTTTCACTGTTGATCATCCTTACAATATTGCTGTTACTACAGACAGTGTTCTCATAGTTGTGCTTATTTCACTTTGTATAAGTTCACATAAGTCTTCCCTGGTTTTTCTGAAATCATCCTACTCATCATTTTTATAGCACAATAATATTCCATTATAATCATATACCATCACTTGTTCAACCATTCCCCAATTAATGGGCATCCTGTCAATTTCTGATTCTTTGCCACCACAAAAAGAGCTGCTGCAAATATTTTTAAAGAAATATGTCTTTTTCCCCTTTTCCTTGACGCCTTTGGGATACAGACCTAGTAGTGGTATTGCTGTGTCAAAGGGTATGCACAGTTTTATAGTCCTTGGAGTATAGTTTAAAATTGTTCTACAGAATGGTTGAACTAGTGTACAACTCCAACAATGCATTAGTGTCCTATTTTTTTTATATCCCCTCCAGCACTGTCATTGTCTTTTTCTGGCATATTAACCAATCTGATAGGTGTGAGGTGGTTTTTTTAAAATTTGCATTTCTCTAACCAATAGTTATTTAAAGTATTTTTCCACATTAGTATAGATAGCTTTGATTTCTTCTTCTGAACAATGCCTGTTCATATCCTTTAACCATTTATCAACTGGGGAATAGTTCCTATTTTTATAAATTTGGCTCAGTTCCTTACATATCTGAAAAATGAGACCTTTATCAGAGGACCTGGTTGCAACATTTCCACCAGTTTTGTGTTTTCCTTCTAATTTTGGCTGCATTAGTTTTATTTGTGCAAAAGCTTTTTAATTTCTTGTAATCAAAATTATCTATTTTACTTTTCATAATCTCCTCTATCTACTGTTTGGTCATAAATTCTTCTCTTATCCATAGATCTGACAGGTACATCTTCCCATGCTTCCCTATTTTGCTTATGATATCATTCTTTATGTCTAAATCCATTTTGGCCTTGTATTGGTAAACTGTGTGAGATGTTGGTCTATGCCTACTTTCTGGCAAACTGCTTTCCAGCTTTCCAAGTAATTTTTGTCAAATGGTGAGTTTTTGCCCCAAAAGCTTGTATCTTTGTATTTATCAAACATTAGATGACTATGGTCATTTACTACTATGTATTCTTTACCTATTCCATTGATCCACTACTCCATTTATTAGCCAGTACCAGATTGTATTGATGATGACCACTTTGTAATATAATTTGAAATCTGGAAGTACTTGTCAACCTTCCTTCACATTTTTTTCATTGATTCTCTTTGATATTCTTTTGTTCTTCCATATGAATTTTGTTACTATTTTTTATATCTCTATAAAATAATTCTTTGATAGTTTGATTGGTATGGCACTGAATAAATAAGTAGAGTTGCTATTTTTATTGTAGTGGCTCGGCTTACCCATGTGCAATTAATATTTCTCCAATAGTTTATATGCGTATTAGTGTGAAAAATGTCTTGTAATTGTGTTCATATAATCCTTGGGTTTGTCTTGGCAAGTAGATTCTCAAGTATTTTATATTGTCTGCCGCTATTTTAACTGGAATTTCTCTTTCTATTTTGTTGGTAGTAAATAAAAATGTTGGTGATTTGTGTGGGATTATTTTATAGCCTGAAAATTTGCTGAATTTGTTAATTATTTCAACTAGTTTTTTTAGTTGATTCTCTGGTAAAATTAGTTATTTTAATAAGCCATTTATGTGAATGGGGACTTTTAGCAAGTTTTTGTTTTAATTACATTTCTTATAATTGTACAAATAAATGTACTTTATATACATACAATTTTATATAATACGTACATATATTCTTCCATAAATCTTAGACAATACTTATATATTATCACTTATCTTATATAGAAAAAGTGGCATACACTAAAAAGAAAATCTGTATATGTTCACAAGACAGGGAAGAGAGCATGGAATGGTTAATGAAGGTTCATAGAGGTAGAATGTGATCTGGGCTTTGGTATTTGGATAGACGGAGAAAAAATAGAAATTAAGCATAATAAAGCTCTAAAATTTTATTTCAGATTGTGACTTGACCTTTAATATCTATGTCCTTTTCTTAGTCCTCATCCTATTTGACCTCTCTGCAGTCTTTGACACTGTGTATCACCCCTTCTCCTTGATCATCTCTTCTCCCTAGGTTTTTGTGATGATGTTCTCTTCTGGTTCTCCTCCTACCTGTCTTACCACTCCTCAGTCTCCTTTGCTGGATCTTCATATAAACTGCATCTAATAACTGAGGGTACCTCCCCAAAACTGTCCTGAGCCCTTTACTCTTCTTTCTCTATACTATTTAACTTGGTGATCTCATCAACTCCCCATGGATTCAATTATTATCTCTATGCAGATGAATCTCAAATCTTTTTATCCTGGCATAATCTTTCTCTTGATCTCTGGTCATCTGTCTACTAGATATCTTGAAGGGGACATCTTAAATTCCACATGTCCAAAACTCAATTAATTATTTTTTCTTTAAAACCTTCCCCATTTTTCTATCTTTCTTTTTACCATCAAAGGCATTACCATCCTCCAGGTCATACAGGCTTACAACCTGTGTGGTCCTCAACTCCTCACTCTCATCTCCTCTTATACAATCTTTTGCTAAGTCTTACTAATTCTGCTTTGAGGACATCTCTCATGTATGTTTCCTTTTTTTGGTTGACATTGTTACTACCGCAGTACAAGCCCTCATATCCTCACACGTGGACTATTGCAATAGTCTGATCTTCCTGCCTCAAATCTCTTTCGACTCCAGATCATCCTCCATTCAGCATTAAGTTGATCTTCCTAAAGCAGATATCTGACCATGTTATCCCACTCTTACACCCATTCAATACATCTCAATGACTCCCTGTTTCTTTCAGTTTCAAACAGGAATCGCTCTGTTTGACTTTTAAGGTCTTACCTTTCCAGTTTTCTTATACTTTACTCCCCAGTGACTTCCTTGCTGTTTCTTACTCAAGACATTCCAACTCCCAACTCCAGGCATTTTCACTAGTTTTCTCCCATACTTAGAATTCTCTCCCTCCTCACCTCTGCCTCTTGGACTTCCTGGATTCCTTTGAGTCTCAGCTAGACTCCTACTTTCTGCAAAAATCTTTCCCAGTCCTCCTTAATATTAGTGCCTCACCTCTGAAATGATCTCTAATTTAAACTGTGTATATCTTGTAAATACATAGTCATTTGCTTGTTTTCTCTCTGCCTCCCCCTTTTAGATTTTGAGTTCCTTGTGAGGCAGGTATTATTTTTACCTTTCTTTGTATTCTAGCACTTAGAATTCATTGAGCCTGACAATAGTACTTAATAAATACTTGTCAACTTAACTTGACTTGACTTGACTCTTTTGCTGAGGCTAGGAGGGGAGTGCAAAAAGTGTGTTGCTTTTAGAAATTATGTGTATAATGAAATTATAATAAAACATTTTTTCAGTATGTGACAGAGGTGGAAGAAAATAGAATCAATGTAGAAATTCTGCGTGTGGACATAGAGGACAAGGATTTACCCAACACTCCTCATTCAAGAGCTAAATACATTATCCTAAAGGGAAATGAAAATGGACAATTCCAAATTACTACTGATCCTAATACAAATGCAGGCATCTTATGTGTTGTCAAGGTAAATACATTGCAATGATAAAGATGAGTTTTTATCATCTCTGCTCTCTATCTAAATTGTGATTTCAAATTATGTTATAAATGTGTGTGCATATCTATACATATATGTGTGTACACACACACATATGTATATATAAACACAGCTAATTAATGATGACTTTTTTTTTATAACAAGAATTCTACAGAATGGGCAGGTTTGGCTGGGTTGCCTTCTGTATAATTGAAGGGAATTTCCAACAGATCCATTAGAGTATTTGAATATGATGAGTGGTATTTATAGTATTTTTGCTTTCTGCCAAAAAATTCAAAGTGTGTCTATGGTTCTTTAATGAATTCC